>NW_006408829.1:2705719-2731880 GCF_000296735.1 Chrysochloris asiatica
AAAAAAAAAAAAAAAAAAATGGATTCCTATCTTCCAAAGGAGGAACTGTAGATGATATTTGTGATTTTCATGAAAGCATCTCAGTTAATTATTTTCCTATTAAATTCTTAAGCTGGAATTCTTATTTTTATGTGATCACTTCATGCAGAAACCAACAGCTAATCTAATTAGAACAAATGATTAACTGATTTCTGCAGCTTTATCATACTAAGATTGAACGATTGTAACAATGATAAAATAATAAAAGCATTAGAGGTAAATTCTGTCTTGAGTCAGTCCCAGGTATCCCCTGAATCTATACCAAGAATACTCTGCCTTCCAAAACCTCAAATGTACATTGGGTAAATGTACATTGGGTAAAATAGTTCTGAAAGACGACTTTACCAAGGTAGTTTAAGAAATGCACTTTTCCATACTATAAATGCACATTGAAGAGACTTATAATCCAGCTGTGACACTGTGGGATAAAGCGCTGGACCACAAGTTCAGCTTGAACTCTAAGGCTGGTGGTTCAAGGTCACAAGCCGCTCCTTGGAAACCCATACTGGGTCATTAACTATGAATCAGAACCGATTTGATGGCACTTAAGAACAGCAACAACAACATAATTTGTTTTAAGTTTTTTCCTGCTCATGATGAAACCATTCATGTGTCCTAGATATACTTCAGGGTGAAGTTTCTATTCAGACTCTGATGGAGAATAGTTGGTGGAAAGTAATGCTTTTCATGAAATCGAGTAATAAGAACAATATCAATAATAATATGTCACATTTGTATGGCATTTATACTTAGTGCCTGGCACTGTTCTAAGTTAAATACAGACAATAATTAAATTTGCCTAACAAATTTCTGAGATATTGTATTCTCTGCTTTACAGGAAACTGAAGCCCAGAAAGGTTAAGTAACTTGCTCATAGTCACAAAGCTTGCAAGTGGTAGAGCTAGGATTCAACCCTGCCAATCTGGTTCCAGAATCCATTCTCTTAATCATGGTACTAATATAAAGAAGAAAAGAATATGAATATTCTAACCAAGGAAA
Organism: Chrysochloris asiatica; assembly: GCF_000296735.1. Classification (NCBI taxonomy): domain Eukaryota; kingdom Metazoa; phylum Chordata; class Mammalia; order Afrosoricida; family Chrysochloridae; genus Chrysochloris; species Chrysochloris asiatica. Next base: position 2,706,758 of record NW_006408829.1, read on the forward strand.
ATGACAAGCCAGACTTCTCTCACTGTATTCGGAAGATTTTCAAGACTAGCTGCTGGCTACCACCACACACTTAATACCCTGTCTCCACTACAGTCATAAATGATCTCCTTTCATCCCACATTTAAGCTCTTTCCCTTCACAGGGCCTTTGCATATGCTGTTTCCTCTGCTTCACCTGGTTAAGCTGTTCTATGGATCAGCTACCTGAACAAACTCCCAGACTGGTAAATCTGGATTACAAGCTCTCATAATAGGAGGAACCTCTTTTTTCTAGAGCTCATTAGAGTTACAATTTGGCATTTAGTATATGATTTTTTTCTGAAGAGCTTCCTTTTGTATCCCTAGTGTCTAGAACATAACGCATGCTCAATAAAAAAGTACTGACTGATGAACTAAACAATATTGGTTTCCTCATTGGACTATAATATCCATGGAGGAGGAAACAACGCATGTTTATGCTTCCACTGTGATCTCAGCACCCAGTTAAATGCCCCACACATAGGTGATGCCTATTGAATCAATGTGTGAACCAGAGTTCAATTAGTTATCTCAAAGACTAGCAATTATTGAAATTTCCTATGACCCTTTCAGGCTGAGCTAACTCTATGAGTTTCCTTCCTCCAACTTGCAATCTTCTAACACTACCCCACCACCATTCCTCATGATCTGATGACCTCTTTGGAATACTCTTTTAACCAGCTCAATTTGGAAAAACAATCACTGAAAAGGGTAATCATATCTCCAGACAACTTCTGACAAGTTGCTTTCCTTCATGTGAGAAGAATGATAAACTAGTCAATGTCTCTGATGGGATAGTTTTTCATGGCTTTTGAGCCTATTACTCTTGTCACAGTCCCTTCTGAAAGCTATCACCACCTGCTGTCACTGAGGCCAACCTTCACTCTGCTACTGAAATAAATCAAAACTTTTTTCTTCACCTCACTTTGCAAGATAGGACAATCTGCCTTCCTCATTATCCACAGGAGGTAGAACTTGGTCACTGGATCCTATTCTGGATTTGAAAGCATGCTTAACCTCTGACCCAAGGGAAGAACAGGGTTTAGAACATTGGCATTTCAGTTTGGAAAGGTTGCTGACCTCTAACCCAGAAAGCATGCAGCTGCCTCCCCAACTGCCAGATACAGTCATTAGGTTAGATTCTTGTTATGTCTTCTTGGAGCAAGTCTCCCTTAGAACAGCTAATAGACAGAGGTTGCCAGCAAAAGTTAACATGCAATCTTTTATTTTTTTATAATTGAAACAGAGGCATTTTAGGGCATGTCTAGGCATTGAAAAGTCTATTTAACCTTTTCCTACATTTACTGCCCATAATTCTTAAAGGTAAATAAGCAAACAAGAAAGCTTCAAGTGCTTCCCTCTTATACAGTTTATTTTTGTCATCTTCCTATGATCTCAGCATGAGAGATTCAATGTGATGGTTGCCTTATCAGTCTATCTCTGTCTCTGATAAAATACCTCAAACTTCAGTGTCTTCAAATAAAAACAGATTATTTCTTGTTCATTTACATGTCTGATGGTGGATTAACAAGAAGATCCTCTTAGAAACCTGGATTGATGGTTACCATTAACATATTCACTGGAAAGGAGAGTATTGTAAAACAATGCTGCCAAAAGAACTGATAGTTCCATTTTGGAAGAAGTGCAGCCAGAGTGCTCCTTGGAGGCCAGGATGACCAGACTTCGTCTCTCATACTTTGGACATATTGTCAGGAGGGACCAGTTGCTGGAGAAGTATATCATATTTGGTAAAGTGGACGGACAAAGAAGGAGAGGAAGACACCCAACAAGATGGATTGGCCAAGTGATAGCATCGATGGACTCAAGCGTGGCAACAGTAGTGAGGTTGGCCCAGGATCAGGCAGTGTTTTGTTTTGCTGTGCATAAGGTCGCTATAAGTCAGTATGGACTAGATGGCACTTAACAACAACAACAACAATGGTCCTAGAAGACTCCAAGAAATAGAAACAAATTTTCAAGGTGCTACAGATTCCAATAAATCCACATAAATGGCCTTCACCCATTGGCAATGTAGGCCCAGTGATGGCCACTGATTATCTGTTAATATTCAGATAACCATCCTTGTCAGAATAAAGCCTCCCTTCCTCTCTGCTCCCTCAGAAAACCAGGGCTAGCTTAGATGATAGTTCAGCTCAAGCCATTTATTCAGCATGCATTAAAATGACAGGATTTCTCAAGAGGCTAGAGCATTGCATGAAATGTACAAAATAGATATTAGAGAAATTCACACACCTGGGGTCATTAATATACACATACATTCAAGTGAAGATCAGCAATACTTTCATTTGTTATTTGCTGGGTATCAATACTGTCAATGATAGAAAACCTCACATTTTACCATGCCTAATATCTTCACCCCAAATAACAAAGTATTGTTTAGCAAAAAAATCCTGGTCTTGTTTTGAGTTTCTTGACAACTATAGCTTTGGGAAGATTTTCAAGCATCTCTGACAGATTGAACAAAATGTTTCATAATAACCATTAGTTAAAACAGAAAAAGAATATTATAAAGCATAAAATCTAGTCTTCAGTGCTGACAAAATAGTAGCATCAATGGTATGAGTGAGTAAGCACATGAGCATATTCAGTAAATCAATTTAAAGCTATGGTTTCCTTCTTAGGATTAATCACACATCTCAGTCCTCAATGATAAAGTCAACTATTATTTGGGGTTCACATATGCATTGTCCAACTCTTTTAAAAGTTCATTTTAGAATATAAACAAAAACAGTAACACATATCACACAATTGTTGGTGTTCCGGTTCTAGGAAGGAAAAAGCCAAAAGATTGAAATGCAAGCAAAATTGAATTGTTTTATCCAGAGGTTTACGACTCCTGGTATGAGGCTGCAGGATAAGCGCTGCTGCACCGTAAGATCCCAGCTCTACTATTTACTTGTTGTTATTAATTGTGCGAGGCCAACTCGTAGTGCCCTTAGTAAAACCGAAGGAAAAGCTGCCCACTCCTGTGCCATCCAGAGCCCACTGCCGTGGTGATTCTCTCCATCTCATGCAGGGTTTCCCTTGTTTTTCACTGACCAGCTTACCAGCCAACATGTCCTTTTTAGCAATTGTTCTTCCATGACTATGTATTCAAAGTAACCCTCTTAAACCTCTGTCATTGAGCCAATTCCAACTCAGAGCAACCCATGGACATAGTAGAACTGCTCCTTAGGATTTCGAAGACTGCAAATCTTTACTGGAGCAGACAGCCTCATCTTTCCATGGAGCAGCTGGTGGGCTTGAACTGTTGACCTGTGGTTAGCAGCCAACTGCTTATCTCACAGTGCTTATCCCACCAGGCCTTTGGCCAAACCATACAACCATCAAAGCCTCAATGTTTTTACCTGTAAAATGAGGAAAGAAGCACCTGCTTCCTATAGTTGACATGAGAGTAAAATGAGATCATCTGTACAAAGCCCTTAGTAGAATGCTTGCTACGTAGCAAACGCTTACTAAAGGCTGTGCGCTCACTGACAACACATATTGATAGAATTACAAGGAAGGGAATAAAATCAAGCTATGCCTTGACAGTTATCTGGATGCCTCCAAATTCAGTAAGATAATGCAAATCTGACTGACAGTCTCCTTTCTAAACCCCCAGTGGCAGCAATACATTGCTGGCTTCACTGAGAGATCTAGGATGACAGATCTAAAGGTTTGGGTATCTACTTTGATGTATAGTGAAAACAGTGGGTTTTTGTTTCTAGGAACTATTCTTGTTGTTTGAACTCCAGAGCGACTAGTGAACACATTGCTAATAAAGCTGTACCTTGGTATTCCAAATCTTAGACTTCCCAGCTAGAGCACCAAGGGGTATTGGAGTTTAAAACATTATGATGTTCTTGATGCAAATACATTAACAACAAAAACAGAAACCAACTTGAAAGAGATTAGTGAGCTCTGTGGCATCATCTACTGACTCATAGCTGTTGGAGTGGTTGTTTTATTAACAGAAAGATCTGCATTTAGACTCTTGTTTTCAGTGTCTTCTCATTTTAATTTCTGAAAGCAGACAGTCTCACCTTTCTCCCACAAAGCATCTGGTGGGTTTGAACTGTCAACCTTGCAGTTAGCAGCCCACACCTAGCCCATAGTGCCATCTTTAGGCATTACTCATTTTAGGCCCCTTGTTCCTGTAACAATTTGTTGTTGTTAGGTGTCATCGAGTCTGTACCAACTCGTACTGACCTTATGCACAGCAAAATGAAACACTGCCTGGTCCTGGGCCAACCTATCTATTGTTGCCACGCTTCAGCCCATTGATGCTGTCACTTGACCAATCCATCTCGTTGGGGGTCTTCCTGCTTTTCTTTGACCCTCCACCTTACCAAACATGATATCCTTCACAACTTCAAAAACCCTGTACAGGGTTACTATGAGTCGGAACTGACTCCATCATACTTAACAACAACAACAGGCATTACTATAACATGTCCTTTATATGGCCTTGTAGCCTCAGGAATCTGTTTAAATCTCTCAAAAGGAAGTAACTCAAAACCATTTAATTCTTAATCTTGTCTGAAAATCTGCACGGAAAAGAGTGCTGTAAAGTCCTGATGATCAGGCCACGCCCCTTGACCAATTGAATCTAACTCTCTGGGAGAGGAGCCCATGCATCAGGATATTTTTAATTCCCAAATAATGCCAAGGTGCAGACAACATTAAGAACAACTGCTGGACTAAACATTGCAGATATCCCTATGTCTAAGAATACATTGAGAAAGTAGGCAAAGAAGTAAGCCTAAATAGAGCTCTGTTAGTCCTAAGGATTTATTTGACACATGCATAAAAAGGATATCAATGGCAATCACGTTTACAAACACACACACACACACACACACAGAATCATCTGCCTCCCTCTGTTATGCCTTCCAACTGGCAAAGGAGTATTTTCCAGCATTCTGTCCTTTCAGAAAGGTTATTATCTACACCTTTTTCACACTTACCACATGATGGTTTAATAGATTAAGTAACTAACTCCTGACAGAAATACAGAAAAATAGGCTGGAAGAGTATCTTCTTTTTACATACACTGCTAACGTGGCATCAGGATTGGAGGAAGACTCATTAACAACCTGTGATATGCACATGATACAACTATACTTGCTGAAAGTAAAGAGGACTTAAAACATTTACTGATGAAGATCAAAGAGCACAGCCTTCAGTATGGATTGCATCTCAATGCAAAATGCAAAAAACCAGTTGGTTTTTTTTTTTTACCAAAACAAATTGGTTTTTTTTACCAAAACAAATTGGTCACCACTGGACCAATAAACAACATTCTTATCAATGGAGAAAAGATTGAAGTTGTCAAGGACTTCACTCTTCTTGGATCAATTATCAACACTCACGGAAGCAGCAGTCAAGAAATCAAACAACGTATTGAATTAGGTAAATCTGCTGCACAAGACCTCTTCAAAGTATTGAAGAGCGAAGATGTCAGCTTGAAGACTAAGGTGCACCTGACCCAAGCCATGGTATTTTCAATTACCTCATATGCATGTGAAAGCTGGACAGTGAATAAGGAAGACTGTAGAAGAACTGATGCTTTTGAGCTATGGTGTAGGAGGAAAATCTTGAAAGTGCCACGGGCTGCCAAAAGAACCAACAGATGTGTGTTGGAAGAAGTGCAGCCAGAGTGCTTTCACACTTTGGACATATTGTCAGGAGGGACCAGTTGCTGGAGAAGGGTATCATGTTTGATAAGGTGGAGGGTTAGAGAAAAAGAGGAAGACCCCCAGAGAGATGGACTGGCCAAGTGGCAGCATCAATGGACTCAAGCATGGCAACAATCGTGAGGTTGGCTCAGGATCTGGCAGTGTTTCGTCCTGTTGTGCATAAGGTTGCTATGAGTCGGTACCGACTCGATGGCACCTAACAACAACAACAACTATGGTAGATGAAGATCAGAATGACCAGGAACTAGTCAATCTCACATTTTGTGCTAAATGTCATACCAAAGCAGAGGGGAGATAACTCTCTATTATAAAAGGAGATAACTCCAACTTCTAATACCTTCTAGTATTTGCCAAGTGAAGCTCCCAAATAGACTACAATGGGTATTTTGTGAAATGAGAGAAGATAGATTTTGATCTAAACTTAAATTTTGAGAGCTCCAACTTAATATGGTTCAAAATAATTCATGTTTTATTTTCCAGTTTTTGGGTTCCACAACAATATTGACAGCAAAGACGTTCCTAATTCTGAACCCCAGACTAAATAAAACCAAAAACAAACCAAAACAAAAAGAACCAAACTCACCCCCCAATGCAACAGAATAAAACTTCTCCGTAGGTTTTCCAAGGCTGCAAACCTTAACAAAAACAGATCACCCACATCTTTCTCTCACGGAAGAGTTGGTGGGTTAGAACAACTGACCTTCTGGTTAGAAACCGAGCACATTAGCCACTGTACCACCAGGGCCCCTGTAACCCTAGACACTCACATAGAATCCCTGGCTTCTTTCCCTGTGCTTTAGCACAGAAGCCAACAGTCTGGATGTGCCTTGCACCTCCATTTGAACCAGTTTGTTTGCATATTTTTGCCTGGTTGAACAATGTCTTTGTATTTTCTGTGGCCCAGTTCTTGGCAACAGTCCCCTGTAGTGACTGGAGAAGAGAAACAAGAATCATAAATCAGAGAAAGAGTGTGTATGTGAAGCAGAGACTTCCAATCTATAGGGCTCAGGGTGGGGGCAGCAGGAGGAGGACAGGCAATGGCAGGAAAAGGGAACGAGCAGAGCTAGAGGTGCCTGCCCTTGGGTCATGGGTGTTGGCTGATTCAGCTCACATATGCAAAAATGAAAGGCAGTTTCTCCTGGGACTACAGGATCTCAATTTGAGCATATGTGTAACAACAGACTGTTGTGCCAAGGGAATGGGAGCCTGGCTAATTTCTCTCTAAGGACCTCTCAGAGATTTCGGGTTTGGGAGCCAAAGCCCTGAGGGTTTACGGACCATGGCAGATGGTCACCACCACACAGTTAGCAGTTCTGTTGTATGTTCTCCTAAATAGCCTTTCTACCCATCTCTTCCCTCTCCCCTCCTGCACATCCAGCCAGCACAAACCACCCACTTCCTTTTATTCCCAATGCTTTCTTTTCAAGAGCTAAAATCTTTAGGCTGACTGAAGGATATACGACAGGGGAGTTTTGTTTTCAAGATTCATATAAAATGTTCTCTAGCTCTAGAGCAGATTAATAAGTAAATATAGTTCTAATTTGATAAAACCTTGGAGCACATTTTTAGCCTTTAAGACTTTTTTTTCCCCTTCATAAAGCTTGTTCTTGTTTCTTGCCTATTTCTCTTCTCTGCTCTTTGTATCTTTCATCTTCAGTTCTCAGTTATTGTACCCAACAGACTTTTGTTTGTTTGTTTGTTTTTTGTTTTTTTTTAGTTTTTATTGTTTTATTGTTTATTGAGTGATAGTTTACATGGGAGAACATCAGTTTTACACTCTTTCTATCCTATTTTGTTTAATTGCAGTGGTTACAATCCCCTCCAAGCATCATCATTCAAAAGTATTTGCTTCTATTCCCTCTGGGTTTTTTGTTTTTTTTAATGTACACTCAGGAATATATACTCATTTAAACAACCATATTCTATAAGCCTGCATCCTGGCTGTCTGCACACACTCTTTCTCTTTTTGTGAGTCTGAAGTCCTCAGTTGATCTATCTCTCCATGTCCTCATGCCTCCATCTCTGGTGTTGCTGCTTCTCTGGATAGGGTCCCATGTTCCAGTCATGCTCTTCTCCCTTGATGATCCTAGAGTCCCCTGTTCCTGGACTGTAAAATTAACTATGCCCCTCTTTTTGTTACAAAACTTCTACCTTTACAGTTGTGACAGTCGTAATTAGTCAACAACTGTCACAATTAGTCATGAAAACAATTACCCAATTTTGAATTATAAGAATCTTATCCTCATCTCCTTTCACCAGACCTGTCTAGACAAAATGAAAACCATTCAGTGGGGGTTCTACCTTCCTCCGCACACTCTGAAACTAAACTTCCTCTTGAAAACTTGAAAGCCAGTCATTTTATGCCTTTATTGCCCCTCCCCCTCCATTTTAGGTAGCCAATGTCTAAGTTGCCCATCCTTATCAACCCTATGTACAGAGGGGACAGGATTGATCCTTGATGTGAAGAGTCCTTCCCTCTCAGTTGGTATTTTGAGTTACTACATCCATAAGTATAGGTCAAGTTCATCAAATTGTAGCAATTTATACTTGTTTCCTTTATCATATTTAAAAAGAATCTTTCTCTATTCCAGTTCTGATCATCAAGCTATTGAAATTAGGTCAGATAGGTACTGTCCCAAGTCTAGGCATTCTTGTGTGTCACTTCATATCAGCTGGACACTTCACTCATGGTTCTAGCCCTCCATGGCTATGTCCTTCTCCATGGGCTCAGGAGTTCCCAGGTCTCACCATATTTCTGACTAACCAGCCCTTCTCTTACCTTCAGATCGACGGGAGTCTATGGAATATGGTGGAATTCAGCCCATATCTTCATTGCTGCCTTTTCCCCATTTCCACTCACCAGTAAACCAACATGGTCGCCAGCAAGTTTACATACCTGCAAGTGTGTTCCCTTTGAGTTTCTGTCTTAGAGGGGAGTTTGTCCTGAAGGGACTTGATTGCTTGCCATGACAAACAACTTGCTTGTTCTTGCAGTAGCCAATCAGACTGCTACCTTTGTTTTGTTTTTTTAATTTTTCCTGCTGCTCTTTCTTTCAAGAAGTATCTTCTGTATCTTCTGTTCCTTTAGCTGCTCCAGGCTGGTCTGCTTGTCTTTTCAAGTGGGAATGTCCCACCTCAGAAGGCTCTGGATAGGGTTCAGGATTCCACCTAAGATCCTATACACTACAAAGGTTCTTCAAGAAGCCTATTTCCCTGGGCAAGTTCTAGAACCCCTTTTAGGTATTCCAATCAGTTACAGGCTAAAGATGGGCTTACAAGCTTTCTGTAATCATGTTTCCCGATATTCCTTTCTGTCCCACTCAAGTGTCTATTTTACAATAGTAGGCAAGGGAAACCAATATTCATAAAACAGTCAACCATCTTAACATTATATCCCCTCTTTTACCCATTCAAACTGTACCTCAATCCCTGTATCATAGAACCTTGTTGTTCCAAGATTGAGCATACATCACTATTTACCTCTGTCCCATTTATCCCTTGCAAATCTCCCCAAGTGTTCTCCTATATGCCTTGTTCTTCCAGCCCCCTTCTTCTTGTGTATTGCCCTCCCCAACACCCAAATTATAATGTATCTATCCCCTACCCTGTGCTCTATCATCCCCTCCCTGCTACCCCTGGTAACCAAGAAAGATTTTTTTTTTCCTTTTAGTATGAGTATCTTTTCATAAGCATTTACAATAATGGTCTTATGCAATATTTGTCCTTTGTGACAAACTCATTTCACTCAGCATAACGTCCTCAAGGTTCATCCATTTTACGCAGTGGATTGCAGTTTCCCTGTTATGGTTCAAGGTAGCATAATATTCCATTGTGTGTATGTACCACAGCTTGCTTATACATTCTTCCATTGATGGGCACTTAGGCTATCTCCATCTTTTTGCTATTGTGAGTATTGCTGTGATAAACATTTATGTGCGTATATCTACTTGCATACTACCTCGAATTTCTTGTGGATCTATACCAAGTAGAGGAATTATTGGATCATACGATATTTCTATTTCTAACTTTCTGAGGAAGCACCATACTGTTTTCCAGAGTGGATAGACCATTTTGCAATCCCACCAGCAATGTAAGAGGGTCCCAGGCTCTCCACATCCTCACTAGCATTTATTGTCCTCTGTTTTTTTGACTTTGCTCCAACAGACCATTATTTTGACAATAGTGGAATGTTTTTTTCTTTCTGAATTAGGTGTCAAGAGTCCCCGAGTGGTGCAAACTGAAAGTCCACTAAGAGAAGACTTAGAAAGTCCTGCCATGGTGTTGTGGGTTAAAGCACTGGACTCCAAGGTCAGTTTGAATCACAAGGTCACCAGCTATTCCTTAGAAACTGTATACAGAAATGTTGTGAGTCAGAACCAACTTGACACCACTTAACAATGACATAGATTACTTGGAAGAAACGACTAGCAATTCACCTCCAAAATTTTCAGCCACTGAAAACTCTATGGAGCACAGTTCTATCCTGACACATGTAGAGCATCCATGAATGTAGACTGACTTTGTGAGTGTTAGGTGTTCTTACCAAGTCTCTCTTTGTGAGTTTGTTTCCTCATCTATTAAATGTTAAGTTGTTGTTGGTACATGTTGTTGAGTCAGTTCTGACTCAAAGTGGCCCTGTATAAGGTTTTGAAGGAACAGTTGCTAATGGGTTTGAAGCTTGCAGCTAGAAGCCCAGTATGTATCCTACAGTGTCACATCAGGACTCATCTATAAAATAGGGATCATATAAAAGTTTCTACCTTTGACGGTAACAAGTCTATTTATGTAAAATACTCAGAATAGTGTCTAAGTATTATTGTTAGTATTATTTACAGTATGTTGTTGACTTGGGAATGGGGGGTGGGGTAGTACTGGACAAGAGGGGAATGGAGGGGCTAGAGACCAGAAAGAAACAGCAATACTTTGAATTTCTCCCTTATAAATATATAATGATTCCTAATAGTGAGGTTGGCCCAGGATCGGGCAGTGTTTTGTTGTGCTGTGCATAAGGTTGCTATGGGTTGGTACTGACTCGATGGCACCTAACAACAACAACAACACTTTTAGGAGTGCTGGTGTGGCACTGTGGGCTAATGCGTCAGACTACAAAGTCGTTTGAACTGCAAAGTCAGTGGTTCAAGCTCACCAGCTGCTCCTTGGAAACCCTATACAGGGTTGCTATGGGTCAGAATCGACTCGACGGCACTGAACAACAACAACAGCATAACTTTTCTAGATAAAAAGCTCAAAATCGAAGGTAAATATTTTGAACAATTCCCTATAAAGCCTTTTTGGGGTGCTGGTGTGGTGCTGTAGGATAAGCACTAGACTGCTAACTGCAAGGTCAGCAGTTCAAACCTATAGCCACTCCTTAGAAACTCTACATAGGGTCACGATGAGTCAGAACTGACTCACCAACACTTTACAACAATAACAATAACAAGGCCATTTCTTAATATTGTTCAAATTTGATCAATTTTCATCTTCTTAATTTAGGGCTCTGAGCTTGTTGTTTCACTTTCTGAAGGTGCTCAAAGTTATCAGAGGATGCATTGCAGGAAGTTTCTCCAACTCCTTAGTACGAGCGTTTCTTCTTCCCCATTAATAGTCTGAATGGCCAACCGATTCACTAGCAGGACATCTGCCTCTGCTGACTAAACACACATTTTATGAGGCCCTGGCACCTTCTGAAATGTGCTCTTTAAATTCTTCCCTCATCCACATGTCTGGTCTGTCGATAGAGTGCTTTCACACTGGGTATCCGCACTGGATGTTTTCTTGTGAACTCCGTCAAGCTAATTTTTTTTGTTTAGACATTTCTTTTATCTGCTATGATGACCAGCTGGCCACAGAAAGCTATTATCCAGACACCTGGCTGTTTTGATCTGCTGCACACATTACTTTCCAAGACTTGAAATAATGCCTTCTTTTCCCTTAAATAGTGGTCACACATTACTTCCCTAATCCCTAAGTAAATTGCCTCTTTTTAGTTGTGTAGGAAACTCAGATCCACTAAGAATCTCCCTAAACCTCAAAGAAGAGCAGACTACTGGTCAAACACAAGCTTCCTAGATTTTTTTTTTTTTTTTTCCATTTTAAATTATGTGAAATTGTAAAAGTCTTTTCCTGCCAATGATTTCCTATTACGTGGGTGTCACATGGTCTCAAGCTCAGTGGTCAAACGTGCCAGCAAGCTTTTACTCAGTAAGTCTTTGTGTATGTGTGTGATTCGGGTGAAAGTTTACAGAGCAAATTGGTTTTCCATTCATCAGTTCATACAAATTTTGTTTTGTGACATCGAATGCAATCCCCTTTATATAATAGCACTTTCCCCATGTCATCCCTGTGTTTTCTATTTCCATTTGTCCTTCCTGATTTCTGAGCTTTAACCAAGGCAAGTGCTGTCCTTTTGATCTCATAAAATAGGATGTTGTAAGGAGTGCATTCATACCTCCCTTTTATTGTTGTTTGCCTTATAATCCTGCCTATTCAACTGTTTAGTTTAAAGTTGAGCTACAGGGTGGGGTATATTGGGGGTGGGGATGGGGGAAGAAAGGGTGAGTTCAGTTCCAGCTTTGAATGGGGTCAAATTTGCTGTAGTCTCAGGATTCAGTTAGTCTCTATCTGACTGGCTAGCCTGTTTCTTTTTGTTGTTGTTTGTTAGGTTGGTTTTTTATGATTTTGGGTTTTGGTCCACATTTTTCTCCCATTATATCCAGGTCCTCTTATTGTGATCCTTTCCTAAGCAGTCAGCAATGGCAGCAGGGCACCATCTAGTTCTGGTCAAGGTTGTGGAGGCTACAGTTCAGGTGGTCCATTAGTTCTTTGGACAAATTGAGTCCTATACACTGTCACTATGAGTTAGAACCAACTCGATGGCACTTAACATCAACAAATTATCTTATAATGGTATCTAGACCAGTACTTAACCAAATAACTGGGTATCATAGCTTAGCCAAATTGACACATAAAATTAACCATCATATAGGTCTTAGTCTGTCTCATATTTACACTCAAGTCCACCAGGTGTCATTGACAAAATACCTGGGTATTTTAACCTCATGATGACAAGTCAGAACAGTAGGGGTTGCTTGGAAGCACCATCTTGAGAAAGTTTCTGGGATCAAGTCTGGGGTGTGAGGAAAGTGTGTTATAATGAATTTTTAATGTCTGTAATGGACACAGACCTCTATGAATCAGAATCAACTCAATGACAAGGGGTTTAACAGGTACATAGGTCACACATGTACCCATCACACACTTAGTTACTAGCTCATGCTAATCTAGACTTTTGAATTTACCTACTTAGGTTATATAATGATTTAGTAGAGAAATGAGGTACCTAGGTTTAAAACTCAGGTTCCTTGTCTATAAAGTAGGACTTTTGAGATTTCTTCCCTCCTGGGATTATTATGAAGTTGAAATGAGGAAAGTTTATAGGATATTATATGACACTAGTAAGAACTTAATAAACGTTTATGTAGTATTCAAAACATAAAAACATGATGAAAAGTGCATATCTTTATACTACTGTACTGATTAATATTGAATAGTTAATTTAAGGTAGAGCAGCATGGCTGGCTCACAAATTTAACTAAAGGATGTTATAAATTTAACCAAAGTAATAATGTGGTTGGATTCTCTGCTCTCTCTTTTTTGTAATGTGGGAGGCTAACAAGGATCATACTGTTCAGTTGGTTTGCATGGTATATAAATATCTAGATGGTCAGACAAATAATATTTTTAAGTTATAAAAAGGATAGCTTTTTAAAAATATTTTTTTCCTCAGTGAGAGTCTCTTAACTGTAAAACCATAAGACAATAATGATCTAACAGCATTCCCTATCTACTCAATAAAAAGTCCTCATCAATAATTAGTAAGCTCATGGAGGAAAGAGGGGGGGATCATTGCTTAGGAGGCACTGAGCTTCTGTTAGGGTTGTGGGATATTTTGGAAACAGATAGTGTACTTGATGAATGTAAGTAATGCCACTGAATTGTACATGTAAAAAATATTGAAATGATAAATATTTTGTTATACATACACTTACCACAATTAATAAACCAACAAATAATCAATAACTTACTTAAAATTATAAAACCCTTAGAATTTGTTACGGGCAATAATTTTCTCCACAAGTACATCCACAGACCCTCCTCAGTCCAAACCATGTCCTACACAGTAACTTACACACACTTACTCCCATGCACATGTCCATACATACAGTTTCATAGTATGAAAAGTGCATATCTTTATACTACTGTACTGATTAATATTGAGTAGTTAATTTAAGGTATGTGCCTGTATTTCATTAAGAAAATAAAACTCTCAAATCTTAACTTCCTAAACTTTCTTCCCACATTATTATATGTATGTTTATATTCTACATCCATCTTTACCTCATACCATGCCCTCTTCCTGGTCCTGGTGTGGCACTGTAGGCAAAGCACTGGACTGATAACCTAAATGCAAAGTCGGGGGTTCAGCTCCATCAGCCTCTCCTTGGAAACCCTATATGGGGTCACTCTGAGTCCAAATTGACTTAACGTCACTTAGCAAAAAACTCCCTTCCTCAAGTTTAAGCTTAATTCTTTTTAATGAATCTTGATGTTGTTGTTGTTGTTATTAGGTGCCATCAAGTTGGTACTGACCCATAGCAACTTTATGCATAGCAGAACGAAACACTGTCCATCCCTGGTTCAACCTCACTACTATTGCCACGCTTGAGTCCATCGATGCTGCCACTTGGCCAATCCATCTCACTAGGGGTCTTCCTCTTTTTCTGTGACCCTCCACCTTACCAAACATGATATCCTTCTCCAGCGACTGCTCCCTCCTGACAATATGTCTGAAGTATGAGAGCTGAAGTTCGGCCATCTTGGCCTCCAATGAGCACTCTGGCTGCACTTCTTCTAAAACAGATCTATTGGTTCTTTTGGCAGCCCATGCCACTTTCAATATTCTTCTCCAACACCATAATTCAAAAGCATCAATTCTTCTACGATCTTCCTTAATCACTGCCCAGCTTTCGCATCCATATGAAGTTATTGAAAATACCATGGTTTGGGTCAGGCGCACCTTAGTCCTCAAGGTGACATCTTTGCTCCTCAGCACTTTAAAAAGTTCCTGTGCAGCAGATTTGCCTAATGCATCTTCTACAGTCTTCCTTATTCACTATCCAGATTTTGCATACATATGAAGTTATTAAAAATATCATTGGGTCAGGCTCATCTTAGTCCTCAAGCATACATCTTTGCTCTTCAACTCTTTGAAAAGATCTTGTGCCGCAGGTTTGCCTAATGCAATACGTCGTTTGATTTCTTGACCACTGCTTCCATGAGTGTTGATAGTTGAACCAAGAAGAATGAAGTCCTTTGACAACTTCAATCTTCTCTCCATTGATAAGAATGTTGTTTATTGGTCCAGTGATGAGAATTTTTGTTTTCTTTACATTGAGATTCAATCCATACCAAAGTCTCTGCTCTTTGATCTTCATCAGTAAATGTTTTAAGTCCTCTTCATTTTCAGCAAGTACGGTTGTATCATCTGCATATCACAGGTTGTTAATGAGTCTTCCTTCAATCCTGATGCCATGTTTTTCTTCTAACCCAGCTTCTTGGATTATTTCATCAGCATACACTTTGAATAAGTTTGGTGAAAGACTACAACCCTGCCGCACACCTTTCTTAATTTTAAACGGTTCAGTCGTCCCATGTTCTGTTCAAACAACTGCCTATTGACTCATGTACAGATTCCTCATGAGCACAAGTAAGTGTTCAGGAATACCCATACTTCACAATGTTGTCCATAGATTATCGTGATCCACACAGTCAAAAGCCTTTGCATAGTCAATAAAACACAGGTAAACATCTTTCTGATATTCTCTGCTTTCAGCCAAGATCCATCGCACATCAGCAATCATATCCCTCATTCCATGGCCTCTTCTGAATCTGGCTTGAACCTCTGGAAGTTCTCTGTCAATGTATGCTTGCAGCCGTTTCTGTATTACCTTTAGTAAAACTTTACTTGCTTGAGATATCAAGGAGATTGTCCGATAATTTCCGCATTCCATTGGGTCACCTCTCTTTGGAAAGGGCACAAATACAGACCTCTTCCAATCAGTTGGCCAGATAGTTGTCTTCCAAATTTCTTGGCAGAGATGAGTGAGTGCCTCCAGTGCCGCCTCACTGTCTTGAAAGATTTCAAATTTTATTCCATCAATTCCTGGTGCCTTGTTCTTTGTCTATTCCTTCAATGCACCTTGGACTTGATACCTTTCCTCAAAGCTGGAACTTAGTTCAGTTATCCTTCTTTCTTTTCCTTTCTTTATTTTAGAGTCTTCATTCACCAGGTCCCTACACAGCACACTCACACACAAACCAAAATCCATTGTTGTTGAGTTGATTCTGACTCATGGCAACTCCATGTATGCTAGTCCTAATTGTTTCATAGAATTTTCTTACAGAAACAGATCCTTACAGAAACAGATCACCAGCTCTATTTCCTGCAAGTCACTGTTGTTTGTTGTGAAGTGCTGTCAAGTCAGTTCTGCCTCATAGCAATCCTGCAGAGGGTTTCCAGGGAGAGGTTGGTGGGTTTGAACCACTACCCTTATGGTTAGCAATCTAGTACTTATGCTACAGCTGATCACACTAGGCCTGTGCAGAGTCATTGGGTGGGTTTAAACCACCAACTTCAGGTTAGCAGCCAGTAACAAACAACTTGTACCACCAGAGATCTCTCAATCAACACATAACATCAAAGAGCCCTTCCTTGACTTCATGTCTCTTTGCATCATTTGTCATGGACCACTTCCTCATGGCTTTAGGCTTCACTCCTTGTTCTTCAAGTACTGTAATCTGATTTCTACTATGAGAACTCATATTACAGAAACATCCTGGCAAACCTCACCATTAACATAATTCTCAATTCTTATTAACATTTTAAAGAGCTCTGGTGGCACTATGGGTTAAGTGTTGGGCTACTAATTGAAGGTTGGCAGTGGTTCAAATCTACCAGAGACTCCAAGGGGCAAGAATGAGGCTGTCTGTTCCTGTGAATATTTAGTCATGGAAACCCTTAGGAACAGTTCTACCCTTTCCTATGTTGCTGTTGTTAAGTGCTGTTGAGTCGGTTCCAACTTATAGCAACATTGTATAGGGTATCTAAGGAGCAGCTGGTAGGTTTGAACACCAGCTTTGTGGTTAGCAGTCCAGTGCTTATACTACAGTGCTTATCCTTCACTCTGTCTTACTTGATGGCAATGGGTAGGGTTTTATTATTTTTGTTCATGGAGGTTTCAGTCTCTATCTTATATTATTGCTTGGGAGCTTATTCAGATGCTCTACTAATTGCCATTGAGTTGATTCCAACTCATGATGACCCCATGTGTATCAGAACAGTGCTCCACAGGGTTTTCACTAGATGACTCATCTGAAGTAGACCTCCAGATCTACTTTAAAGGTACTTATGAATGGACTCAAACTTCTACCTGTTGATGAGCAGCCAAATACTTTAACCATTTTTACCACCTAGGGATGACCTACAGGCACTTCCAAATCAATATATAAGAATCATTATAATTTAATCCTTTCATTGTCAAAAAGAAACAAATAAACCAGAACAAATAAATACCTTTATATATATTCTAAATCCCCTCTCTTAATGCACCACACCACGTATTACTACTATAGCAAGAAATCTGGGAGTCATCCCTGAATCTCCTTTTCCTAATTGTTTATTCAGGTGATAACTAAGAGTCTTTAAAAGAATAATCTTTATTAACATTTATCTATCATCTCCTCTTTCGTCCCCACTTCTGATGCTCTAGTTGAGATATTGCCATTATTCCTTTCTTGAATGATTATTCTTTAAAAAAAAAAAAAAAAAAAAAAAGTTGTTTTTGTTGTTAGAACTATATATAGCAAAACATACCAATTCACCTATTTCTACAGTCCAGTCCAGTGGCATTAACTGCATTCTTCAGCAGTTTGCACAACCATTCTCACCCTCCTTTTCTGAGTTGTTCCTTCCTATTAACATAAACTCACCCCTTAAGGCTCCTAGCTAATCTTTTGAGTTACTGCTGTTACTTTGGTCTCATATAGATAGTTTTTAAAAGAGCATAAAGCAGACAGTTTTCACAAGTTAAACTAAACTAGTGTTTGATTTTAAGAAGACATAGGGGATATTTTGGTTTAAGGTTTAAAGATGATCTCAAGGCATTTGTTTCAGGGGTTCATCTTGCCTCCATGGCTCCAGACAATTTAGTGTTCATGAGAATTTGAATTATGTTCTGCATTCCCCCACTTTTGATCAAGATTCTTCTATAGCTATAGAACCTTTGAATAAAATGTTCTGTAATGATGGTTAGGTACCAGTGTTTCAGGTGTCATAAACTAGGAAGCGTTCATTGATGGAATTCACCATATTCAGGTGTTTATTGAGGGAATTCACCATATATTCCATAGCTACCTCCGACTTCTGATGGCTCTTCATCAGTCTTTCTGAGTCTTAATTGCAGAAT
Organism: Chrysochloris asiatica; assembly: GCF_000296735.1. Classification (NCBI taxonomy): domain Eukaryota; kingdom Metazoa; phylum Chordata; class Mammalia; order Afrosoricida; family Chrysochloridae; genus Chrysochloris; species Chrysochloris asiatica. The sequence continues at coordinate 2,725,004 of NW_006408829.1, forward strand.
GTCCAGTTTATCCTCTATGAAGCGGATAGAGTGATCTATCTAAAACTGTGTTTCTCTAACTTTGGCATACAAAACAGTCAACTGAAGTTTTTTTTCCCAAAGCATAGCTTGTTTGGGCTAACCCCCAAAGACTGATTCAGTAGCTTTTGGCTGAGACCCCCAAATTCCCATTTCTAACCAGTTCCCATGTGATGCTATTGAAGCAGTTACACCGGGAGCAGTACTGGTCTTAAATGCAAATCTGCTCTGATCACTATACTTCTAAAATGTCTCAATGGCTCCCCTCATTTCTTGGAATATAATTTGTAAATTGTTACCCTTGAAATTTAAGAAACTCCATAATCTAGTCACTCCTTACTCCTGTAATCTTGTTTCTCCTCACATTACTTCCCTGAACCTCCCTTTCTCAGCTATTCCAAACTCTGTGCAGTCTCCTGAAATTCCTCTTTGTTCCTGTTCAAAACTTTGCTGGAAATCCTCTCATCACTACACCTGGCCACAGTGTTATCTTTTTTTGGTAAATACTTAGTCACCTTTAAAAATTCACCTCTAACGTTCATTTCACTATGAAACCTCATTAAAACCACATTCCCACATTTGAACAAAAGAACTGACAGCTCTCTCCTTTGTGACGACTGTTTCAGTGAGTCTCCAAAACACCATATTTCTATAAATTATTAAGCCATAAACACTATGCTGTACACATTTATACTTTGTCTACATGACAGCAAGCTCTTCAAGGACATGAACTATGACACATTCATATCTTTACTCAGTAAACATTTGCTGAATAAATAAAAATGAGAATAATGACACTATATTGCATTCTTACTATATTTAGCACAGTTAAGTATATTGTATACACAAATTCATTTAATTCTTACAACAAGTCTATGATGTAGCTATATTATAATTGCCAATCTACAGACAAGTATGCTAAGGATACAGAACTTCAGTAGCTTTCCAAAGGCAATGTGTTGCTGTAGAATAATGAATTGGACTGGTCGATTTGAACTGCAAAGTTGGCAGTTCAAACTCACCAGCCACTCCTTGGATACCCTAAGGCACCAGGAATTGATGGAATAAAAATTGAAATCTTTCAAGAAAGTGATGCAGCACAGGAGGCACTCATTCATCTCTGCCAAGAAATTTGGAAGACAGTTATCTGGCTGACTGATGGGAAGAGATCAGTATTTGTGCCCTGTTCAAAGAGAGGTAACCCAATGGAATGTGGAAATCATCGGACAATATCTGTGATATCCTATGCGAGTAAAGTTTTACTAAAGGTAAACAAAAATGACTGCAAGCATACACTGAAAGGGAACTTCCAGAGGTTCAAGCCAGATTCAGAAGAGGATGTGGAATGAGAGATATCATTGCTGATGTCTGATGGATCTTGGCTGAAAGCAGAGAATACCAGAAAGGTGTTTACCTGTGTTTTATTGAATACGCAAAGGCTTTTGATTGTGCGGATCATGACAAGCTATGGACAACACTGCGAAGTATGAGTATACATGAACACTTAATTGTACTCATGAGGAATCTGTACATGGACCAAGGGGCAGTTGTTCAAACAGAACATGGGAACACTCAATGGTTTAAAATTAAGAAAGGTGTGTGTGACAAGGTTGTATTCTTTCACCATACTTATTCAACTTGCATGCTGAGCAAATAATCTGAGAACCTGGGTTATATGAAAAAATATATGGCATCAGGGTTGGAGGAAGACTCATTAATAACTTGCGATATGCAGATGATACAACCTTGCTTGCTGAAAGTGAAGAGGACTTAAAACATTCACTGATGAAGATCAAAGATCATGGCCTTTGGTATGGATTACATCTCAATGTTAAGAAAACAAAAATCTACACCACTGGACCAATAAACAAATGGAGAAAAGATTGAAGTTGTCAAGGACTTCATTCTTCTTGGATCAACTATCAACACTCACGGAAGCAGCAGTCAAGAAATCAAACAATGTATTGCATTAGGAAAACCTGCTGCACAAGACCTTTTTAAAGTGTTGAAGAGCAAAGATGACAGATTGAGGACTAAGGTGTGCCTGACCCAAGCCATGGTATTTTCAATAACCTCATATGCATGCAAAAGCTGGGCATTGAATAAGGAAGACTGTGGAAGAATTGATGCTTTTGAGTTATGGTGCTGGAGGAGAATATTGAAAGTGCCATGGGCTGCCAAAAGAACCAACATATCCATTTTGGAAGAAGTACAGCCAGAGTGCTCCTTGGAGGCCAGGATGGCCAAACTTCGTCTCTCATACTTTGGACATATTGTCAGGAGGGACCAGTCACTGGAGAAGGATATCATGTTTGGTAAACTGGAGGGTCAGAGAAAAAGAGGAAGACACCCAACAAGATGGATTGGCAAAGTGGCAGCATCAATGGGCTCAAGCGTGGCAACAATTGTGAGGTTAGGCCAGTGCTGGGCAGTGTTTCATTCTGTTGTGCATAGGGTCACTATGAGTCAGTACTGAATGGATGGTACCTAACAACAACAACATGAGTCGAAGTCAACTCCATGGGACTTAACAACATCAAGTTAAGTAGCAGAGCCAAAAATTGAAATCGTATCATATTCCTGAGTCCAACATTTTAAACCACTGTACTACTTTACCTTTTTGAATTATGTCATCATATTAAAATGATGTCAATGATTCCACCTCAACATCACATTGTCCTATATTGATAATCATAAACGTTAAATGAAGAAGAGATCATTGTAAAATGAGCACTAAACCGTATCTCTCACAGTACGCTCTACTTCTCAAATCTGGGTTTGATCATTCATTGCAGTGGCCACACAGGACTCAGACATCATATTCACAGTTGTGGGGTTTATTAGGGAAATGGACAGGTTACAAATCAGGGTCAGAATTGTTCAGAGCATGGTTCTTCCAGTCAGGACAACCTCTCATTTGCCATGCCCATAGCTGGGCCTCTGTCTGGCCCCCAATCTTTTGGTCTACTCTCTGCTCTGCTCCAGCAATGTTACAAAGCTCTTTTAGGACTGCTCATTAATGCTCACAGGGCATACCACTCCACAATAGGCTTCAGCCTGGATGCACTGGGATCTAGCTTCATGGGTCAGCAAACCTAGTTGCCCTAATTAAGTGTCTGGAGGCAACCTACTTCACACATAAGCCTCATGCCAAAGGCATTCCGCTTTACTTGAATCAGCTTACCACTCAGTCTCCTACTCTGGCTCTTGGTTCTATTGTTACTGCTCCTCTGCCACTTCTCTGGTATCAGAATTCTAACTCTTGGTCAAGGAGGTTCAATGTGCAAGATCTTGGGATCCAAAGAATGTGCTCTACTCCTGGCTCTATTATTGATAGTAAAGTCCCCACTTCCTATTTCTGAGATGGCTCATTTTTACACATTAGAGGTATAAGTTTTTACAATCACAGATGACCCTGTTAACAACAATTACAACTGAATCATATAAACTATCAGTATTTTTCCCCACCTTCTCTTACCCAGACCTACCAGAAAACAGTTGTTTGATGGAAATTACAAAGACTATGGGTAAAGAAGCACATGAAGCAATGTACTTCACTGCATAAGTATAAAAGACTCCATTAAATAAATTCACAAAATACCATTTACTGCTTATAAAAGTTTTTTTCTTAATATATTAACATTTAAAATTTTTAGATAAGAAATGAAGAATACTAACAATACATATGCATTTGTCTGTATATATTCTTTTTACAAGAAAAGGTTCTCTAATAATAATTTTAATTTTAGATAAGTGAAGAATGCTAACAATTAATGTATATGCATTTGTCTAGATACATTTTTAAAATAAAAGCTTTCTAATAATAATTTTATTGTAATAGAATTATTCTACCCCAGAATTTCTCAAAGGAAAAAAAAAAAAAAAGATTAAGCTCTTGGAGATACTCAGGAAAAATAAATGGTCAAATAAATTTGGAAAAGCTTGCTCATAGCCCACTTTCTGGAGATTCACAATGTACAATAAAGGAAATTCTGCAGTTTAGTTTGAAAAGCTCAGCATATTCTTTGAATGCCCAAAACTTATTTAACCCCAGAAGCCTTTACAAAGAACTAACATCTGACTGCAGGAAACACTGATTTTAGCTGTGTCTTTCTGACTTAAAACAAATGATGCCATGCTGCACGGTTGACATTCTTTTCAGTTCTACTCATGGGGTCACCAGATTCACTTTCTTTGAACATTAGAAGCTGTCTTTTAAATATTTTAGGTGAAAACCCTTGAGACTGTGCATCATAATTTCTTCTCATTCGAAAGAAATCTCTAAAACAAAGAGGGAAAAATGAATATTACCAGATATATCATACTTCTAAGGAGGAACAAATCAATTCAGGAGCAACCCAGTTGTTCCTGGTACTTAGAACAGTGAGCAATGTGTCCTGTGGGATCTCATAATGGGAGCCTTGTGATGTGTGGTGGGCAATGCCTTCAAATAGGTCTCACAGTCAAATCAATAGCAAGGGCCTCTCAGCTGCTGCTGCTGACAACCTGCATTATGAGTGAAGAGCAGTTGAAATTCTGAAGTGTAATTCAGCTCAAGCACTTATTCAAAGGACCATTATTCTCTTGACCCAAGGGAAAGCTTTCTATATCTGGAGGAATGGGTGGACTGTAACATCTGCAAACAATTGTTAATAATTATGCTATCTTTCTTTTCAGCCAGGCTTTTGATAGGGTTGGACTGGAATGAGATTAATTAGTTGAGGTATAGATCGTCTGTATTGTTGGTTAAGAGCCAGTCCATATGATTTGCTATTGAACACTGGGCTGGAATGGAGTGAGAATAACAGCTTCAGGAAATATTGGTGCAGTCATGAAGAAAGTGAAACCAGTTGAAAAGATTCTAGATCCCAGGAACCAGAGGGTGTAGGATGTTCCTTAAACTTAGCCTGCAGAGACTGTGTTAGGCTGCATGGCCCTTGGCAACGTAGAAATCCGTCACACAATCATATTTGCTGACTACAACTCATGTTTGCTTCTATTCGATTACATTTCAGTGACTTTCCAGTATTTTTTCTTTCACCCAGTTTGATTAAAATCTATATTACAGATCAGCCCAATTAATGATGGAAGCATCATTCATAATGCATAAGTGAAACCTGGCAGAAGAAAATAATACCAGGCTAGTTTTCAACCCTTTAAAGTTAAACCTCAGAAATGCATATATCTCAATACACTGACTGTCTCAATGTCTCACCAGCTGATAGGAGACCAGGGTGACTGGCACAAATATTTTGTGCCAAACTACTAAACTACTTGGTGGGTGTGAGCTGCTAAATGTAGGTTAGTAGTTGAGCACACAATATGTGCGTCGATCACCTTGGGATGTATTCCACATGTTGTTGTTGTTGTTAGGTGCTATCAAGTCAGTAGCGACCCATAGCGACCCTATACACAGCAGACCAAAACACTGCCCGATCCTGGGTCAATCTCACTACTGTTGCCATGCTTCAGACCATCGATGCTGCCACTTGGCCAATCCATCTCATTGGGGGTCTTCCTCTTTTTCTCTGACCCTTCACCTTACCAAACATGATATCCTTCCCAGTGACTGGTCCTTACTCACAATATGTCCGAAGTATGAGAGATGAAGTTTGACCATCTTGGCCTCCAATGAGCACTCTGGCTGCACTTCCTCCAAAATGGATCTGTTGGTTCTTTTGGCAGCCCATGGCACTTTCAACATTCTCCTCCAACACCATAACTCAAAAGCATCAATTCTTCTACGGTCTTCCTTATTCACTTTCGCATGCATATGAGATTATTGAAAATACCATGGCTTGGGTCAGGCTCACCTTAGTCCTCAAGCTGACATCTTTGCTCTTCAACACTTTAAAAAGATCTTGTGCAGCAGATTTGCCTAATGCAATATATTGTTTGATCTCTTGACTGCTGCTTCTGTGAATGTTAATAGTTGATCCAATAAGAATGAAGTCCTTGACAACTTCAATTTTTTCTCCATTGATAAGAATGTTGTTTATTGGTCCAGTGGTAAGGATTTTTGTTTTTTTTTTTACATTGAGATGTAATCCATACTGAAGGCTGTGCTCTTTGATCTTCATCCACATAGCTGTGTCTTAAACCTCTATAGAGAAAAAGCACAGCAGATTTCTTTGAATATGGCTTCTATCAGCTGATGAGACATTGAGGGACCTCACAATTTACTTCTGTAAAGATTACAGCCAAGATAACCTATGGAACTTCACAAAGACAATGTTCCATAACCTATTTTATGAGTAGTGACAGGGGACTTAAAACTTTGAAAGTGACTCTTTAAGATGCATCCAGAGAAAAGAAGAATGAAGAAAATCAAAGAATCAAGGAAACAATGAATCCGAAGGAATAACGGACCATACAAACAACAGCCTCCATGACCCAAGATCAGAAGAACTATATGGTTCCCAGCTACTGCTATGGGCTACTCGGATGAGGATGACAGGATCTGATAGAGACAGGAGGAACCCTGAGACTGTAGCTCTTAATATGCCTTTATATGCCCCTAGGGACCAACCTTCAGTCAAACAATAGCCAAACAGAGACTTAGAAACTGAAAAATAAGACTAGAGAGGAATGCACTCTTCAGAACAGTCTATACAAAAGGGCAACATTCGCTCAGGGATAATGCTCAGAAGGCACAAAAGCATAGGGAGGGACAAATGGAAATGGTAAACACAGGGAGCAAGTCGGAAGACCATTGTTACATTGTGGGATTGTCATCAAAATGTGTAAAAATTAAATGGAAAACAAATCTTCTTTGTAAACTTTCACTCAAACTACAATAAATAGTTCTAAAAAGAAAGAAATGGAACAATTCTATTCTGTAACATATGGAGTTCCCATG
>NW_006408829.1:2731980-2733620 GCF_000296735.1 Chrysochloris asiatica
GTCAGAATGGACTCGAGGGCAGTGGGGTTGTTTTTAATTTTGAAATGAGGAATGCTCTCGATGAAAAATTTATAGGGCATAACCTGAAAGCTGTTGTGTTTAATAAGTCACTTAAAAGTGAAATAATTAATTCTTAAAACCAAGCAAATCTCTGTCTTCTATACTTTTTTGGACTTACGTTTTTTTGCGTGTTTTTTTTTTTTTCCCCAAGAGACTTGTTTGACTTCTCTTTATGTTTCTACGAGCTTTACTCTCAAAGTAGGAAAGCAGGGGGGAAAAACGAAATTACAGAACATAAAGAATGAATTTGAGCTGGTTAGGTAAGACCATTTCATCTGGAGAACTTTACAGAAGTCATAACTTTCCATGACAACTGTTATCCAAGATTTCAATTTGCTTTACTCAACGATTGTGATTTTTAATGGTTTTGGTGTTTGTAGAACTGGAAGGTGCAACCTACTACTCCCTTCAATCATGTGTTGAAAAGGAAAGCTCTCTTCACATATTAAGTATTAATGAGGTTTTAAATACAAAGTTTTGATGAACAGATGATGGATCTTACGGCATGTATAAAAAGGTCAACAAAAGGCTTGGTGTGCCACCAAACAGAAGTTAATATGTTGCTGGGAATGTCTTTAATGTCACATTTTCATTAAAGAAATAATCATGGATTCATCATGACTAATTGGCAATTTGATGGCATTAAAGAAGAATTCATTATTTAGAATACTAATCACATCTGGGTTGCCTTTCCTCCAGCTCCAATGGGATTTATTTGACATTAAAAGTGCAAATACCCAGACTGTCCATTCCCTTTATCTAAATAAACATGACAAAAACAAATAAACAAGCAAATGCTCTTTCCTCAAGGGGAAAATGTCTCATAATTAATCATCATTAAGCATATTTTCTGCTGGCTAGCCACAGAAATTTTACCTTCTCTTCCCTTCATGGTAAATTAAAATACAAGCAAATCTTTGCTATTCTTTCCCTTCAGTGATTCTCAGTCACACTCAACTTGAACAATCCTAACTCTTGGTCATACTGTAATCCTTTATTCACCTGGTACTATTCTGTCTTCAATATCGTACATTCCAAAATTATACTTTCTGACCACAAAATACTCTCACCAGCTCTGGTATCTCTAATTCTGAATACCTTTGCTTTTGGGTTTCATTCAAATCTCATGTGGCTTGACTTCTCACTTTTCTCCTCCAAGATTCATTTTCTTCTTTTAAGATTGATCTGACATGTCATTATTTCAACTAACCCATGGCTAGTATCTTTAATTCCTTCACCAATTAAACCATTGTCCTTGTATCTGATCTTCAGACTGATTAATTCACCACATATGCTTCTGTCTTCTTCTATCTGCCCAGACCATGAATCACTTTTGAAAATGAAGAAACCATCACGTCAACTGGTACCTCTAAAACGTCATTGTCTCCAAGCTCTGCTAGATAATAGTACTACCCAGTAATACTTTTTGTACAGCAATGGAGAACTGCCAGAAATTCAAGCCTGATTCAGGAAAGGATATTGAACTAGGGATAGCATTGCTGATGTCAGATGAATCTTGGCTAAAAGCAGAGAGTATCAGAATAATGTTTATATATGCTTTATTGACTGTACAAAAGTTT
>NW_006408829.1:2733950-2735103 GCF_000296735.1 Chrysochloris asiatica
TAACCTTCAGTATGTTTTGCCCTTGAGTGTAGCGAAAACAAAAATCCTCACAACTGGACAAATAAGTGACATCATAATAAATAGAGACAAGATTGAAGTTGTCAAAGATGTCATTTTGCTTGGATCCACAATCAACACACATGGAAGCAGCATCAAGAAATCAAAAGATGTATGGCATTAGGCAAATTTGCTGTATAAGACCTCTTTAAAGTCTTAAAAAGCAAAGATATCAGTTTGGAGACTAAGGTGCACCTGACCCAAGCCATGGCATTTTCAATGGCCTCATATGTATGTAGAAGTTTGACAGTGAGTAAGGAAGACCCTAGAATAATCATACATTTGAATTATGGTATTAGAGAAGCATATTAAGAGTACTATGGAATGTTAGAAGAACAAACAAATCTGTGTGATCTGTTTCTAAAAATGCTCCTTGGAAGCCAGGATGGGGCAAATACTTTGGACATGTTATCGGGACAGACCAGTCCCTGGAGAAAGACATTATTCTTAGTAAAATGGAGAGTCAGCAAAAAAGAGAAATACCCCCAACAAGATAGAATGGCACAGTGGCAGTAATAATGGGCTCAAGTATAACAATTGTGAGGATGGTGCAGACCCGGCACTGTTTCATTTCATTGTGAATAAAGTTGCTATGAGATGAAAGTGACTGGGTGGTACCTAACAATAACAACAATACCACTAAACTTACTTTCCATCATTTTCAACTCAGATGTCTTGGAATTTTTCTTGACACTCTCTCACCATCACTTCATATCTAGTCATGACCAGTACCTGTCCATCTCACCTCTTAATTTTCAAATCCACTCATATTTTTTTCTTCCATCTCCACTAACACCCTAACCTGAGCTATAGCTATATTGTTATAACTGGTGATCCTGGATCCACTCTTAAATCCATTATCCACTCTATACTGTCTATTCAAATTTGGTTTACTATTTGCCCAATTAAAACCCTTTGTATTGTTGGTCTCTTGCTCCTATTGTTGTTGTTGTTAGTTGCCATTGAGCTGATTCAGACTCATGGTGACTCACATGTGCAGAGTTGTTGTTGCTAGGTGTCATCAAGTTGGTTCTGATTCATAGTGACCTAATGAACAACAGAGCAAAATATTGCCCAGTCCTGCGCCAACCTCACA
>NW_006408829.1:2735800-2740823 GCF_000296735.1 Chrysochloris asiatica
GCATCAATTATTCTACGAATTTCCTTATTCACTGTCCAGGTTTCACATGCATATGAGGTTATTGAAAATACCATGGCATGGGTCAAGTGCACCTTAATCCTCAAATTGATATCTTTGCTCTTGAACAAATTCAATAAGTCTTGTGCAGTGATTTGCCTAATGAAGTACATAGTTTGATTTCTTGATTGTTGCTTCCATGAATGTTGATAATAGATCTAAGCAAAATGAAGTCTTTGACAACTTCAATCCTTTCTCCATTTATCAGGATGTTAGTTATTGGTTCAGTTGTGAGGATTTTTGTTTTCTCTACATTCAGGAGTACTACAAACTGAAGGCTGTTGTCTTTGATCTTCATCAGTAAGCAGAACCTCTCCATAAGTTTTCAAGGGTGACCTTTTGGAAGCAGATCACCAGATATGTCATCTGAGGCAACTTTAGCTGGGTTCAAACTGCCAACTTTTTGAGTAGTAATTGAACACATAATTATTTGTGCTACCCAGGGAATCCTGTTGCTTTTAGAATAAAGATCAAAATTCTTATCTCAATATACACTCATGTAATCCCTGTATTCTTAACTGGCTTGTTGTGTATCATCATTATCCCTGCTCTTAGCACTCCAACCACACAGGTCTCCCATGAATGTAAACTGTCCCCTCCCTGCCATAAGTCTAAAGATCATGTGTACGGTTATAAATGGGAGTCCTGTTCATGCATTATCTAAGTGCTATGCTAACAGAAACAGTGATTCAATTCTATCCAATGGCTCAACAGGAAAAAGAGATTGTGATGTGCTTTCAGAAAGATTACATCCTAGAATACCATATGGAGTCATTCTATTCTATCACATGGAGGTAGTAATGAATTGAAATCTTCTCAACAGTACCTAATAACAATATGACTATATATGAGTGGATTGGTGAAGGGGGACAAGAAGTGTAAAAAAAAGAGAATTTTTTAGATGAAAACCTGACTGTTTTTTTGACTGGTCTTCTTTGCTGAGAGGAACTAAATAATCTTGTTTAGCTACTGTTTCTCTGTCCTGTTTCTTTGTTTCACCGGCTGGGTTAAGTTGAGAAGAACATTTTCTCATCATATTTTCTTTTTACATATTAGGAGAGAAAAGTATCTTTAGACTAAAATTGTAGCCCATTTCTGTCACTCTCAACTGAATTAGTAGATAAATAGGTAGAGCTGTGTGCTAGGATTCAACATATTTCAGCCTTTCCATTTTCTTGATAAGTACTCTTATTTGCATTCTTCACAATCCTGCCGGAACAACACATTTTAAGTGAGCTGGGATCCTAATTTAACATCACACAAAGTTTTAAAATAAACGAAAAACACCATAGAGTGTTTTGCACATTTCCTGCAAAAAAAAAAAAAAAAAGAGAGAGAGAGAGAGAGAGAGAAACTTTAAAAAAAATATGTGACTGTCATTTTCTTAGCAGGTCAATTAATAAACTTGTTTTTGTGTGTGTGTGTGAGTGCATTAATATTAAGTCTGCTTTCACAAAAGACTTGAAAGCCTGTGTTGCCTATTCGTTCCTGTGGATTTAGCTCCCAGGATGAGTTGGCAGAAAGCGTCCAGTCAGAAATCATGGCTAGAGTCCCTTTGCTTTGTTCATCCAGACTACTTCTTTGTACCTCCAGGCCCACTGCCAACAGAGTGATGGATTTACAGCTCTTCTCCTTCCTGCCTTGCCAAGAAGCAGTTTCTCTGGGAGAAGCCCCTTTACTCTCTGAGCAGCTGATTTGAGGGTAATCCTGTAGTAGTGCCGAGAACGATACCCAGAGCTGAAAAGCTCTCAAGCCTTTTCTATGCTCCTGTGGTACACTTTAAAGGCGTTCCTGGGTGGCACAAAGGGTTAAGCACCAGTCTTTTCAGTTGGCAGTTAGAATCCACCCAGATTTGCCTCAGACGACGGACCTTGCAATCTGCTTCTGAAAACTCATTGTGAAAACTCTATGGAGCTCAGTTCTACTCTGCTATACATGGGATCAGGATCGGACAGTGTTTTGTTCTGCTGTGCATAAGATTGCTATGAGTCAGCATCGACTCAATGGCACCTAACAACAACAACAACATACATGGGATCACCATGAGTTGGATTCAGCATCATTTGGTTTCATTTTGGTTATGGTCATGCAGAAGCTCTGCATTCTGACAGTAGCTTTCAGTGACCTCAACACATGCACACATACACACACACTTATTTCTCAGCTAGGGAAAGGCACAGTCACTCAGCCAGCATCTTCTCCTTAAAGAATAGATACCCCAATGTTTCATTTTTGAATGGAGTCAACTAAATCTGTTTTTAGAGGAACACTGTCTACTATCTCTTCATCAATGAACTATTCAGGGTCTCCGGGCATAAAAGTCAGAGGGATGGTAGAACAGAGTACATTTTCCTCATTATAGCTGAAAAAACTTAGTAGAGAGTATGTGGAGTCACAAGAGAGACAGACACAGAGGCAGAGACAAACTTCCAAAATAGCATCCTTGCATTGACCTGCACTGCACACGCTGGCTGCTGTCTTCCATGTCATACAAAATAGGTATCTATCCATGTATGGGAACTTTGAGAAACGGTAAAGGGAGATGTTAGCAATATTTTTACATTTTCTTGATATGATTTACAAGATACACATTTATTTTATGGGGATAACATGAGAAAACAATGTGGCAGAATTAAATAAAAACCCACTCTTGTTGAACACTATTTTTTCTGAAATAACTAGGCAATAAGAATCCTTGGGTGGTTAAGAACTCTGCTGCTACACAAAAAGTTGAAGGTTCAAGTCTACCCAAAGGCACCTTGGACGAATGGTCTAGTGATCTTCTTCTGAAAAATCACCTATTGAAAACCTTATGAAGCAAAGTTCTACTCCTATACCACATGGTCTCCATAAGTTAGAATCAACTGACAGCAATTAGCTTATGAGTCAAAAAAGAAATGAACCAATTTAGCTATTCCTCTGAACATCTGCAAACTTTGTCTTAGACTGTATAGATTTTTAACTCCTATTTTTTTTTTTTTTTTTTAAATCTGGTAGCGCAGTGATTATGCATTGGGCTGCTAACCTCAAGTTCAGCAGTTAGAAAATACCAGCAGTCCCACAAGAGAAAGATGCGGCTTTCTGCTCCCATAAATATTTATAGACTTGAAAACCCTATTGCAGGGTCACCATGAGTCAGAGCCAACTCCACGACACAGCACCAACACCACTGTGTTCTTATTATGAATGTGGAGAAAAGCTACTTTTTAGTTCTACCAAAAACAAGCAGAGAGTTACCATAGGGTATGGCAGAAGAACACATTCTCGGAGCCCTGAGGGTTAGTCCTACACCAGGACTACTAATGCAGCAATATAAAAGTGAGAGGTCAAAGGAAATCTAAGACAGAGAAGGGCAATCCTAGCCCCTTATAATTTACATGAACAGCATCTCAGGGAAGATGGAAAATGTGCAGAAAGAGCAAGCTGTTTGTCATCAGGAACAGAGATGCAGAAGCCCAGATACGTAACAAGCCTGCCTGCTGGAGGAGGGCCATTTCTACTCCAAATCCAGCAGTTTTTCCCAAAGGCATTTCCTCCCCCCAGCACACACACACACAGAGGCAGCAGAATCTCTAGGACAACTCAGCCTAAATAAGGGCAGTGGGGACTGACCAGAACTGACAGAGCTCTCCTCATGAGGGAGATGGCCAAGATGCAGTGAGAAGGCACTGTGTACGTGACCATGACTGAGAACTTATTCACTGAAGGAAAACAAATCTCTGCAGAAAAGGAAAGAGAAAAGATTCCAGAGTTCTTACTATTTTTGGAATCACAGAAAAATATTTACTGTATTCAATCACCAAGTGTATTGAAGGCAATTTATGTGCATTAAAAAAATAAGCTTGTCATTTAAATTTGTAATGAGAGACATCGTAACTATGCGCACAGATGTGATTGCATAGAAGCCTGCCAAATTTGGAACAATCCAAACATTCCCTGCCTTATCCTGGGGAGTTCCCTACTATTTACAACTGTGTGGGGTCTTTATGGAACACGTCAGACACTAACCTCTGTTCATTTCCAAATGGAAAACCGTAATGAACACAGCAACATTGTGGCATGTTTTAGTGTTGGACCATTCCAGTGCAATTTAGGTAGGGTGGTGGTGAAAGGGAGATGCAAAAACAGGACACGTTTCATTACACACAAATGATGGCATTCATTTGACCATCAATTCATTGTTGTTCTAGGAGGGGTCCTTGTGTAAAGAATGATGAAATCTGTATTCGGCAACATGGATATAATCAGGTTAAGTTCTACTTCATTACAGTCAAAGTGGTTTAAGTTCCACTCACACATCACATGTAGTATAAAGATAAGCTCCCCATGACACTGCAATCTAGGATTGATTCTGCTCTTCTCCAGCTGCACAGGACAGAGCACAGAATTATTAAGAAGAAAATTATAGCAGCATTTGTGCAAGGCAGGTTTTGTTCTCATTGTAAATTTACAGGTAACAAAAAACACTTGCAATTTCAACAATCTTCACATGTATTATTGAGTGTTCATCATGTTGTTCATCCATCACTGTGCCCCAATATTCCCATCACCCTTAGCAGATGCTCAGTGACCCCGAAGTGGTGTGTCCCCTTCTCTCCTGCTCAGTCCTGGTAACCACTAATAAACTTTGATCTCTCTTGATCCACTGGCTAATTCTAGATATTTCATTTAAGCGGAAACACACAATATTTGTATTTTTGTGACTATCTTATTTCACTCAGAAAAATGTTTCCAAAGTTTATCCAAGTTATAGCATGTGTCAGATCTTTACTTCTCTTTATGGCTGAGAAACATTCTATTACATGGATATATCCCATAGGAAGGGTGTTTTAGCCTCAGCATTGTTAACATTTTGGGACTGGGCAAGTTTTTGTTGGGGGAAAGGCACTGTCTTTTGCATTGTAGGATTGTTTTCAATGTCATCACTTTCTACCCATGACATGCCAACAGCAAGGTCTAAACTTTG
>NW_006408829.1:2743621-2747422 GCF_000296735.1 Chrysochloris asiatica
TTCCCCAGTAGCATTTTGAGTGCCTTCCAACCTGAGGGGCTCATTTTCTGGCATTATATCTGACAGTGTTTCTCTGCTATTCTAAGGTTTTCAGTGACTAAATATTCTGAAGTAGTTTGTCACTCTTTCTTCCTAGTCTGTCTTCATCTGGAAGATCGTCTGAAACCTGTCTACCATGGGTGACCCTGCTGGTATTTAAAATACCAGTGGCATAGCTTTCAGAATCACAGCAACTCACAAACCACCACAGTACAACAAACTGACAGACGAGTGGTGGGCCTAAACCTTCATAACCCAAAATATCTCCCGATAGTGTCAAAAGTCGACTGGTAGTGGGATTAGTATCAGGAAGGAGGTTTCAATTGTCTCTAGTTGAGAAACAGAGCTTAAAGTGGACTGATGAGGCCTCTCAGAACTATTTTTGTTAAACATGAAGATCTGCTTGGCAGATTCAAAAATAAAACTAATAGCTTCGCAAAAAGATGCAAAATTGTTTTCTTTACATAACCAGTCTATCAACTCTGTTACTTTTCCTCTTTTTTTTTCTTTTCTTCAGACATTTACTCAATATTTTCTCAAAATTAATACTCTAAGTTCTGAAACATAAAACTATTTAAAATAGTTTGTTGTGTTTTTTTTCCCCTGAAATAGTTCAGTTTCAGGGGATCAACAGACTTTTAAACAAGTAGACATAACTAACTCCAAAAGCCCTACAAAACATGCTGTCTTATCATTCCTCCAAATAGTCTTCCTTCCTTTTTACCCACCCAATTTCCAATCTTATCTACATAACTTTTGACCATGCATCATCACCCTGGACTTGCTTAAGAAGTTTCAAAGACCAAGCCTTCCAGTCTTCCATCCAACTATCATCCATCCAGTAATGATCTGGTTTCTCAATTGCCATTGACACCCATGCAAATTTTACATGTCTTGTTGTTGTTATGTGCAGTGGAGTCGGTTCCAACTCATAGCGACCCTGTACAGGGTTTTAGAGGCCATAAATCTTTACGGGAGCAGACAGCCTCATCTTTCTCCCTCGGAACAGCCGGTAGTTTCGAACTGCTGACCCTGAGGTTCACAGCCCGATTCATAACCACTATACTACTAGTTATAGATATATTTTGACCCACCTTATCTCTGCACAGCTGTGTATAGATTTGTAAGAAAGAGGATAAAGAAACCACAATTAAATATTTTCATCTTCATTTTTTTTTTTAATTTCTGATATGCTAAATGATCAAAACTGAATATTGAGATGTCCAACCTGATGTTTGACTCATCTATAAGAATCTGAAACAGAGACATTTTTACTTGCATATGAAGACCAATTATGGGAAACCAGTATCCCTGGCGTGCCCATGTAGGATAAGTACTATACTCCTCAGAAACCCTATACACTACAGGGTCACTGAGTTGGAATGGACTCAGTGGTGCTTAACAACAACAGCTATCCCTTGTTACTATCAATTCACAGTTAGAAAATAAGAGAAAGAAGAACCATAACCTCTTACTACCTCTTACTCTTCCTTCAGCAATGATAAGTTATCAATATTGAGATTTATGGCTTTGCAGTAATGTCTTGCCTCCAGGCTGCATCCAATACAGTGAATAAGGTACAATAGCTTTACTGACCAATCAAATCTCATGATAACTTTCTGCCTAATTTCATTTTCCCTCAGCAGTGTTTTGCACAGTTCACCATGTTTTGTTTTGTGTGTTTTTTTCTTTTGACCTGTGTGATACAGCACTCTTCTGGATTTCTTATTCCTTTACTGTCCACTGCTTTTTAGTCTATTATGTGGTCTCCTCCTACATCTCAGGTCAACCTCTGAATATCAGAAAGCACAGGCCTGAGTTATCTTCAATACCTCTACCATTAACTATGTGATCTGTTGATTTGCATAATGAATACTGATGTTGACTTACCAAATGTATTCTACTCCAGATGCTTTGCCTGAGCCAGTAGTGGAAATCCTTGCCAGCTACTGGTTCAGGAAGGGGCAGCCCTAATCCAATTAGGTCCAATCAAATGTGAGCAGAGGTTTGCTGAGACTTCTGAGAAAGAAATTTTTATGTTCTTAAGAGAACCATAGGCAAGCAGCCAGCAGTTTCTCTCCCTCTTTTTTTGCCCCCTCCTTCTCACAGATGAATGTGGAAACCAATAGCCCTGATTTCTCTGGCCAGATGTCTTACAGCCATGCAGAAAACAACTTTGAGGTACAGAAGACCTGGTGTAGCATAATGAAGAAAAGGAAATTCTTGAGTCCTTGGAGAAATCATTGAAGTATTGGATAAACCAACCCAGAAGCCTGACCTACTTCTAGACTTCCTCTGATGTATAATAATAAATGTCATTATCATTTACCTAGTTTGATTTGGGTTTCCTGTTATATATAGCAGGAAATATTCTAACTGATTCAATTTCCTATATGCAGATGACTGAAATTTTATCTCAGCCAGGACATCCACCCTGTAATCCAGATTAATGTATCTAACTGTTTACCTGACATCTTCATCTGGGTATATAATAGTCACATATAACTAACAGTGCTCTAACTAAACTCATATATAAAACCAAACCAGATCTCCTGGTTGCCCTGTTCTCTCCTAAATCTGCTCTTCCCCCAGGCATTCCATCTCTGTAAATGTTACCATCTGTTCAAGCACAAACCACAGAAGTGGCTTTTCTCATAACCCCATATTTCATTCTATACACAAATTCTGTCCACCCTACCTGCAAAATTAGCATTCCAAAACTTTGCACTTTCCTCCTCTCTACTTCAACTTCCTTGTCCAAATCACTATCCTTTCCCAATGACCTCCCAACTGTACTCTTGCTTCCTATCAAATTTCTCCTAAAATCTCCTCAGTGCAACCAGAATAATCATTTAAAACTGCAAATCAGATCATTCACTTTTCTGCTTAAACCCTCCAATGACCTCTCACCAAACTCAGAGTCAGACTTAAAATTTTCACCCTTGGCTAAAAAACCCTATGAGTTCTTTCCCTTGACTAGGTCTCCATCCACACATGACACCGTTTTTACACTCTACCTAAGGCATAAATTTAAGCCAAACTCATTCCTACCTCAGAATATTGTACTTGTTTTTCTTTCTTTCAGGAACTCGCTTTATTCCAAATCTGTGCCCCTGATTTCTCATTATTTATTACTATCTTCATTGTGAAAATATGGGATCAGAGATAATGTTGAGGCCTAATTTACCCCTGACGCAAGTCACAGTATTTTCAATCACCTCCTATGTATGCAAAAAGCTGAAAATCAACCAACAAGGAAGATCAAATAATTGATGTATTTCTATCATGTTGTAAGTGAAGAATATGGAATTTAATAAACAATGGACTACCAGAAGAATATTGAGAGGTGACCCAACAGAATGCAGAAATTATTGGACAATCTGTGTGATATCCCAAGCGAGTAAAGTTTTACTAAAAGTAATACAGAAACGGCTACAAGCACACATTGACAGAGAACTCCAGAGGTTTTCAAACTGGATGCAGAGGAGGCCGTGGAATGAGGGACATCATTGCTGATGTCCAATGGATCTCGGCTGAAAGCAGAGAATATCATAAACATGTTTACCTGTGCTTTATTGACTGACTATGCAAAGGCTTTCAATTGTGTGGATCATGACAAGCTATGGACAACATTGTGAAGTATGAGTATTCTGGAACACTTAATTGTGCTCATGAGGAATCTGTACATGGACCAAGAGGCAACTGTTCAAACAGAACATGGGAACACTCAATGGTTCAAATTAAGAATGGTGTGCGACAAGG
>NW_006408829.1:2748102-2752666 GCF_000296735.1 Chrysochloris asiatica
TTTGATAGGGTGGAGGGTCAGAGAAAAAGAGGAAGACCCCAATGAGATGGATTGGCAAAGTGGCAGCATCAATGGGCTCAAGCGTGGCAATGATAGTGAGGTTGGCCCAGGATCAGCCCATTTCGTTCTGCTGTGCATAATGTTGCTGTGAGTCGGTACTGACTTGATGGCACCTAATAACAACTCAATAAACTACATGCCCCATGAGGACAGGATCTTGACAGTCTCATTCATGGCTGTGTCACCACTTTATAGAATGGTGCTTACCACATGGGAGGCAGTCAACAAATATTGAACTTGATTAAATGATAAACAGATGGGTGCATTGATATATTAGGGAGAAAAACTCTATTACTGAGTCCTGGTGTGGCACTGTGGACTAAAGTGTTAGACTCCAAAGTCATTTGAACTGAAAGGTTGGTGGTTCAAGTTCACCAGTTGCTCCTTGGAAACCCTATACAGGGTTTCTATGGGTAGGATTTAACTCAATGGCACTTAACAACAGCAACTCTATTACTATGAACTGTCTAATTTACCTGAAAAGACACTTGCAAAATTCATTTCAGGAGAGTGCATTCACTATTTGGTTTGAATATCCACTATGATCACAATAGTTGTGTAATTTGGACAAGTCACTTACTTCCCAATGTCTGGCTTCTCATATGTGGAATGAGTTAATAATAGTAGTTATACTATAATGAGAATTAAATTGGTTAATACTTTAAAAGGGCTTAGAAAATGGTCTGACTCATAATAGATATTGTATGTCTTTGGCTATTATCAGTTACTATTATTATTGAAGAACATCTCTATAATGCATGAGAGGTCAAATCCCTCTGGTTTGGTACATAGCTTTATTGAACCCCAGCTTTGTTGCTGTTGTTAGGTGTCATCAAGTTGGTTCCAACTTATAGAGACCCTATGTATAACAGAAAGAAACACCACCCA
Source organism: Chrysochloris asiatica (assembly GCF_000296735.1). Lineage (NCBI taxonomy): Eukaryota > Metazoa > Chordata > Mammalia > Afrosoricida > Chrysochloridae > Chrysochloris > Chrysochloris asiatica. The sequence continues at coordinate 2,749,051 of NW_006408829.1, forward strand.
GTCCTGCACATTCCTCATAATTGCTGTTACTCTTGAACCCATTTCTGCTACCAATGTGCCAATCCATCTTGTTGGGGACCTCTTTTTCGCTGACCCTTCCTTTTACTAAGCATGATGGAACACAGCTACACCCATTTATTTATGAATTATCTATGGCTGCTTTCTCTCTAGAAGGGTAGAGTTGATTGTTGTTGTTTGTTGTATAGTATGCCCCACAAAGCCAAAAATGTGTAATATTCAATCTTTTACAGAAAATGTTTGACAGACAGTCTCTTCATAGCATATACCAAGCATACAGACAAATGTATATAAAGAAGCAATTATGACTCTTCATGGTTATGTAAGATAAGGGATGGACTGCTATCCACAAGGTCAGTGGTTAAAACCCACCAATCTCTCCTTGGAAACCCTATAAAAGGCAGAACTAACTCTATTGTACTTAATAACAGAAGCAGTTATGTTTTACAGAATTAAAATAACAAAAACACAGCCCTTAGCATCTGAATCCTGGTTTGATTTCTTCAGCTTCAAGTTATCTTGATGCTATGTAAAAGCAAAAGATAACACTGTAGGCATCCAAGGTCAACACCAACTGCTCCACCTGTGAGAGACTAATCAGAAGGTCACATGATCACAGAGGAACACTGCTAATGGTGGTGCTAACTTCCCTAGTAATCACCCTTTTAATTGATAGACAGGATCTAGGTGATAATGTTTCACTGGTTGAATAACCCACAGAAGAAGGATTTGTAAAGAATTGTTTATGCTTTGAAACTAAATAGCTATGCAGATACTGATTGTTGAAAGTCTTTAACATTGGCAAAAGGAGATCTGGTGCAGCTGTTAAAGGACCCAGCAATTAATGGAGAAGTTGGTAGGTTGACTTCACCTGCACCTCTGTAGAAGAAAGATGAGGTTGCCTGATTCCACAAACATTACCCATAGGGGAATCCCTAAGGAGCAGTCTTATTCTGTCCTGTAGAGACAGAATTAGCATCTAAGTTATGCCTCACATTTCTTGAGGCAAACACTATAGGTGCAGAACCCAACCCCAATTCATAATGACCTTCAAGCACACCAAATGGAAACTCTGCCCAGTTTGGTGACATCCCTGCCATCCATTGTGACTCATAGGGTTTTCATGAGCTGCTTTTTGGTGGTAGTTTTGATAGTTTACTTGGGTCATCAGTAGGATTAGCTGGACAGAGAAGCGAACTGGTTCTATGAGCTGCAGAAATGAGTATTCAAATAGGGGTTTAGTGGATTCTTTAGTGCTTTAAGTAAATCTTTGTCTGGTCTGAATGAAATTGTGTCCCTGACTCACCCAAGTGCTGAGTATGCTTCAGTGTTTTCAGAGATGCATTATTGCTAATTTTCACAATGTGTGAGAATAAATAGCACGTTAATAAATATGCCATTAAGGTTGCCATGAGGAATTATTTAGACCTCTCACAACTCTCACAGAAAATATCTATGTAAATGAAAAAAACAACGTACTGCATTAGGAAAACCTGCTGCACAAGCCCTTTTTAAAGTGTTGAAGAGCAAAGATGTCAGCTTGAGGACTAAGGTGCACCTGACCCAAGCCATGGTGTTTTCAATAACCTCATATGCATGTGAAAGTGAATAAGAAAGACCGTAGAAGAATTGATGCTTTTGAGTTATGGTGTTGGAGGAGAATATTCAAAGTGCCATGGGCTGCCAAAAGAACCAACAGATCCATTTTGGAAGAAGTGCAGCCAGAGTGCTCCTTGGAGGCCAGGATGGCCAAACTGTGTCTCTCATACTTTGAGCATATTGTCAGGAGGGACCAGTCACTGGAGAAGGATATCATGTTTGGTAGGGTGGAGGGTCAGAGAGAAAGAGGAAGACCCCTAGTGAGATGAATTGGCAAAGTGGCAGCATCAGTGGGCTCAAGTATGGCAACAATTGTGAAGTTGGCCCAGGACTGGGCAGTGTTTTGTTCTGTTGTGCATAGGGTCACTATCATTTGGTATGGACTAGATGGCAACAACAACAACAACATAGCACTTATCACCCTTGAACATATATACATTTAAATTATTTACAAAGCAGAAAAATACAAAGATGAACCACTACTCATTGATCCATTTCTGCCACAGTGAAGAATATATGGCAATGATAATTCTTGGTATTAAAATGAATACCTTTAGTTATGGTCTTTCATAACTGTTATTTCCAAAGTCTGTAGTTTCTGCAGATATATCTCTATGGTTGTTTGCTATTACTATTTTTCACTTTTAGTGCCTTATTTCCTGATGTATGTAGGAATTTTTAAAATTGTGAGAGCATGTGGGAAATTTTGAGGCCCAGTTTAAAGGACCTGGCTTCATGGAAGCTTTGGTTAGCTACCTGACACCTGCAGGCTATTCTAACCAAGGGCATCTCACATTAAATATGCAGCTTGGAATAATCTGGCACTGCCAACATAGTGTGAAGTCAAGCTCCAATCCTGCCTGTGCTCAGGAATTCTCAGAGGAAGCAATTTTCTTTATTTCTGTATTCTACCCCCTGTCAAAGGTAAAACAGTGCACTCATATATGCATAGGTCTTTGTGTTTGCTGTTAAGTACCATCTAGTCAATTCTGACTCATAGTGATCCTGTAAAGGGTTTCCAAGGAGCAGCTGGTGGGTTTGAACCATCAACCTTATAGTTCACAATCTAGTGTTTGTTTTACAGCACCACACCAGGAGTTCATTTATGACTCTTTGTTATTGTTGTTGTTGTTAAATGCAGTCAAGTGACTTCTACCTCATAGTGATGCTGTATAGGGTTACCAAGGAACAGCTGGTGATCTTGAACTGCTGACCTTGTGGTTCAAACAGACCTTGCAGTCTAGTGCATTATCCCTCAGCACCACAACAGGACTCTATAGCTCTTTGTTGTTGTTAAGTGTTGTTGAGTTGGTTCTGACCCATAGTGACCCTGTATAGAGTTTTCGAGGAATGGCTGGTGAATTTGAACCGCAGACCTTGTGGTTCAAACTGACTTTGAAGTTCAGCACATTAACCCACAGAAAAGACTATTTTCTGATACAGCCACTATGGATTCTAAGTGGTTTAGTAGTTAAGATGAAGTTATCACCTCCTTGATGAAATATAATATGATGCAATCAGCCCCATGATATGATCTGAGTTGATTAGCTCTGATCTGATATAATTATCCTGATCTGATATAGTTATCCTTTACGTTGTGAATCCTAATTTCTATATTAATAGGAGCTCTGGTAGCTTCCACATTCAAGATGGCAGATCGGGTAGATATGTAGTGAGGAGCTCAGTCAACAACAACATGGAATACCGGGCCAAGAGGATTTATGAGATGGAGTTGGAAATCTATAACAAATATAAAGTTATGTTTGGAGGTTCGGAGGGTTTATAGCTGGGGAATTTGCAGGAGAACCCAGAAATCCATTATTTTCTGGATCAAGACACTAAGCTGTTCCAGGAGCCGCCATCTTGGGAAAGTTTATCTTGATTGTACCAGGATTAATAGGATTAGGAGAGAACATCTTGATTGTATCTTGGTTATATCAGGATTGTATCAAGATTGACAATGAAATTTAAAGAGACAGTATAGACATAAAAACAAACG
>NW_006408829.1:2755796-2781590 GCF_000296735.1 Chrysochloris asiatica
ATGGACTCAAGTATAGCAGCGGTAGTGAGGTTGGCCCAGGATCGGACATTGTTTCGTTCTGCTGTGCATGGGGTCGCTATGAGTCAGTTCCGACTCGATAGCACCTGACAACAACAACAACAACTGGTAGCATAGTGGTTACAAGTTAGGATGCAAATCAAGGTCAGCAGTTCAAAACTACCAGCTTGTCCACAGGAGAAAGATGAGGCTTTCATGCTCCCGTGAATATTTACCACCTCAGAAACTCTGTATAGGATCTCTGAGTCAGAGCCGACTTCATACCACATAACCATAATCACTACCACCACCATGATATTAATGAGGCCAGAAGAAATCTACAGGATTAGACTGTAGTTTGAGTCAACCTAATTTGAGATATGAAAGGACAGAGAAGTAAGCAGAGCGAGGGACCTACTTATTACTGCCAAGAAAGCAGAACAGGATTGGAGTAGATCCTTTGGACCTGGGGTCCCTGCACTGAGAAGTTTCCAGATCCGGAGTAAACTGATGCCAAGACACTTAGAGATTCCAAAGAATATTGGACCTACAGCTGCTAGAAAGAGACAAGGACCTTGCCCAGAACCTGCATTCTGAATTTGAAATTCTAACTTCCAAAACCGTGAGAGAGTAAATGTGTTTGTTAAAGCCATCCCTTTGTGATATTTCTCTTATGGTGTTGGTGGTAGTGTGTCATGGAGTTAATTCTGACTCATATCGATGCTGTGTAGGATTTCCGAGGCTGTAAATCTTTACAGGCGCAGAAAGCCTCATCTTTCTCCCATGGAACAGCTGGTAGTTTCGAACTGCTGACATTGAGGTTAGTAGCCCGACTAGTAATCACTACACTATCAGAGCTCCTTATTTCTGTTATAGCAACACAAAATAACTAAGACACTCACCATGAGGGACACTTGGGTTTATTTACAAACTCAGGTCTGACCTCCCAACCTGTTCAGGACTCTCTACTTTGATTCTTTCCTCAGTATCAATAAATAACCTCATATATGTTAGAGTAGAATTGAAGTAGATCACCAGACCTTACTTCTGGGGTATCTTTGAGTGAACCCCAACCTTCAGCCTTTTCATTAGCAGCCAGCACTATAACTCTTTGCACCATCCACAGACTCCTCCCTCAGTCCACATTTAGCTGATTAAAATCCAGACTGTAGATCGCCTGAGCCCAGTAGATACCCCATATCAGTGCCAGTGTTGGTACCTGGGGTAAATGACCTTAAAGGTGGCCTTAGCCCTTGACTACGGAGAAATAGCCCTTGGAGTAATTGAGGTAACTTGGTCTGGGACTTCCAGCCCATTCTCAAGAATGTGTATGCTGGCAAGTAGAAGATGGCCTGACCAGAAAAGACACATCTGAGAAGCCATTGTCAACTAACCTCAAGAGGCATGGTGTTGCTCATCATGCAGAACTGGCCAATAAAAGCCCTGGCATGGAGGCTCAGCTTCCAGATTGGTGAGAAAAATCTGCTCTCTGGAGGGTTTCCATCCCCTACAACATGGAAATTCTGCATTGGATACACCCCCGCACTTCACCTCTGTAGCTCTTCATTTGTGTTCTTTTGAGGCTATAATAAATCTGTAGTCATATTAGGGTATATGCTCCATGAGTTTGGTGAGCTGTTCCAACAAATTCTCAAATGCCAAGCAGCTGTGAGCGACAGAAGGTCACTAAGTAAGAGTGCCATGTAGATTCCTGAACTTGCACTTAGTATCCTGAAGGGCTAGTGGGAAACCAGCCCTGAGTGAGCAGGTCAGAAAATTGGCATGTCCCATGAACTCCCCAACTTGTAATTGACATCTGCCAACTTGGCAGTCCACAGGGCCACGTCCTTTTAACTTATCAGATCTGACCTAGCTTTGGGTGGTAGGGACAGAAAGAAAGTGTGTTGTGGGTATAGTTGGCAATGAAGATGGAGAACCCTAAGAATTTTCTACCAAAGAATTTTATTATTTGTCTCCAACTCAGCTACATATTAAGTAATAATAACGCATTTACTAACATCATTGTTGTTGTTGTTATGTGCCGTGGACTCAGTTCCGACTCATAGCGACCCTGTACAGGGTTTCCGAGGCTGTAAATCTTTACGGGAGCAGAAAGCCTCATCTTTCTCCCTCGGAACAGCTGGTAGTTTCAAACTGCTGACCTTGCAGTTCGCAGCCCAATTCGTAACCACTACACTTAGATATGCTATATTAGAGAAATATTCTGTGATCATCTAATCCACTGTATCATTATAAATAAAGCACCTTTAGTGTTTACACATGTATGCGCCTCACCAAGATCTATGAAATCCGTTTCTGAGAGTGTGGTCTCTACAATTCTGGTCCTCAAGCTGGTCATTTAGAATTATTGCCTGAGTTGAGGCAATAATTATCATGCATGATAAAATCTTCAATTTGAGATCAAATTTAGTCATGCTCGCTTTAAACAAAGAAGGTGTAATGAAGTAGAATCCAAATGTGTTTGGAGGGCATTAACTACATATATATTCCTTTTTTCTCTGCTTAACATGACTACTTTATTATTTTTAAACCAATTTAAACCCTCTTATATATTATACATTAAACATTATACAATAAACCTTCTTATACATTATAAAGGAGTCCTGGTGTGGCACTTCAGGTCAATGTGCTGGACTGCAAGGTTGGTAAGAACCACAAGGTCTGTGGTTCAAGGTCACCCATTGTTCCTCAGAAGTCCTATACAGGGTCACTATGAGTCAGAAATGACTCGACTTGATGGCACTTAACAATAACAATACATTGTAAAGGATTCCTTGTGTGGTACTGTAGGATCAGTATTGGATTGTGAATCACAAGATCAGCTGTTCAAATCCACCAGCTGCTCCTTGGAAACCCTATACAGGGTCTCTATGAGTCAGAACTGACTCAAGGGCGCTTAACAACAACAATACATTATAAAAGTATATGAGTAATTCATGTAGGGTGCTGTATGATAAGCACCAGACTGTTAACTGAAATGTTGGCCATTCAAACCCACCAGTTACTCATCGGGAAACCTATGCAGGGTTGCTATGACTCGGAACCGACTCAACAGCACTTAACAACAGTAGGATCTACTTGCTATGGTACTGTAGGATAACCACCATATTGCTAATTGTAAGGTCAGTGGCTCAAACCCACCATCACTCTTTGGAAACCCTATGCAGGGTTGCTAGGAGTTGGAATCAACTCAACAGCACTTAACAACAACAACACAGAGATGTTGTAGTTGCTAGGTGCTGTTGAGATGGTACTGACTCATTGTGACCTTATGCACAACAGAAACACTGCCCAGTCCTGTGCCAACCTTACTAGCATTGCTATACTTGAGCCCATTGCTGCTGCCACTATGCCAATCCATCTCATCAGGGATCTTCCTCTTTTATGCTGACAGAGATGGTGTGAGTTAAATCACTCCTGCACATTGGGTTTGATGAATGTACGATATAAATTTCGGATTTTTCCTTCCGCTTGAATTATTTGAGAAACTTGAAAGTTTGCTAAAATTTAAAGGAGCAACATCCTCATTCCTGAGCAACTGCTGTGGTTCATTTTTGGAAGAGAAGCATGAAACTTTTGACTTAGCCAGCTTAAATTTATCTATCCGGCTCACAGCAGTGATACAAAACAGTCACGTGCTTTATCTAAGTAACACAGTTCAAATTCTTGTAAATAGTTGTTTCTTGAGATTTTATGAAGCTTCTTTGAAAGTTAGCAAATATGGCAGTCATCACCATTTCTCATTTGTTCCTTTCAAATAGATCTTACTTTAAAAATAAGCAGTAACTCATTTATTTATTCTACAGGCATATGCTGAGTTTGAACTGTATGCTAGGCACTCTCAGATCTACTACTTCTGCCATAGCTTTTCATAGCCATTACATACTGAGTTTTTAAAACACTGTATTTATTTCTTGAAACATAAAAGAGAAATATGCTCCAGGATATATTTTAGATCTAGGAGAAACTAATCATCACACTCAGCAGAACCATTATTCTGTAATGTGCCTCTGGGGAGCTTTCCTGAGACTTGTAGGCATCACAACCAGTCTTAATACAGAAAAAAACAAAAAACAAAAAAATACAATACTGCCTATGGTAGGACTAGAGGACCAAAAACAAAAATTCCATAACAATACTCTCTAATGTAGCCATTGATACTTAGAGAATGAAATAAAATACTTTGCATATCCTTAAACTACTTCTAGGTGTAGAGAAAGAAAGAAAAGGGTCATAGATTGAAGCATTTGAGGCAGTTTTTAAAGACACCAAGATTACTTCTTTTTCCCTGGGTTATGAGGAATTGTGAAATTAGGGGGTGGTCTTGGATTCAAACTCCATGTAGGTGTTCTCCAATAGAGAGGAGACCTACTCATGGATTCATAGACATGGTCAAGTGGTAATAGTTCAATTAAAAATGGTAACATTGACATCATTTCATTAATTTATCTGATCAGCAGATGTACTTCACTGAAGTGTTACCTATGGTCTTAGCATCCACAACTATCTTTGTTGTTTTTGAAAACTGTACTAGGCAATCCAACTGCAATAATCACACTTAATTATTTTTATTCCACAAATTTAAAAATACCCATCTGTAGCACCCACCACCCACTCTAGCATGACAGATTAATGGAATATTTCCCACTTTCAGAAGTTTCCCCCTTGCTCTGAGTTGTTTAAAAATCTTAGACGTTTATTAAATATTCTGAGGAGCAGAATCCTTACTCTGAATGTCTCACACTGAAAAAAAAAAAAAAGGAAACTCTGCTTAACCACTGGGAATTTTTATTTCTCCGTTGATGTTGCTCTTCTGGTTGTGATATGACATCCTTGTTGAAAATTCACATATGACTCAAAAGGCTTTTGCCTATTGTTTGATGATGCCTGTGTTAGCCTAGATCCTAGCACAGGCAAAGCTGGTTTTCCAAGGGAAAAGACTGTTTCTTACAGGTAACTCTTTGGTTTCCAAGGTTTTTGTTTTTTAGCTACAGTAAGGAGTCCTACTGACTATAGGATAAGCACTGTACAGTTAACTGCAAGGTCAGCAGTTCATATCCACCAGCCACTCTGAGAGAGAAAGATAAGAGTTTCTGCTGCTGTAAAGATTATGGCCTAGGAACTTCTATTCAGAATCAACTTGATGGCAGAAAGTTTGGTCTTGAGTTTAACACAGCCAATTATTTTTCTTAATGCAATACTAGCATACCTGGGTGGGGAGAATATGCTAGTGAATAGCAACCTGCCACTCTGACCTTAAGTCTTGATGTTGAAGCCACAGATGAACCCATTACCAGTTGAGCATCTCCTTTCCTCCAGTATGTGCCCCTCTTGGGATGGAAACGAGGGAGGCATTCTAGGATCATCTTAATCAAATGGAGTGCTTTTATTAACAGGGAGCCTCAAAAAGTTTAGGTCCAAGTCTTAAAGTCTTCTTGGACTTGGTTAAGTCATACAAGAAAAGGTAATGGCATTCCTTCACTACAAGATAATAACCTTCAGAAAAAAATTGAAGTGACCTTTCTTCATCTAATCAGACAAATGACTTGCCCAGTCAAATGGCATTCTTTCAATAAAATAAATTCCAAATCCTCACCTGAGCTGCCTTTTATACTACAACTACATTTGAACACTAGCTACACACACATGGATTTCTGTGAATAGCATCATCTTTTTTATTTTCTTCTAAATAGGGTATCATAGAAGCTACTAAGGCTGAAAATTATTATATGTCATTAGGAAATTCCTTGACAATCCTTTATTTTCTACTTGCTTTGAACAAGAAACTTTATAGTTTTTCAACAATATAAAAAATGCTGCAGCAGGATAGAATAAGGTATTCATATTTAGCCCTAAAGAAAATCTATATCTCGTCAGGAGTATTTGTTAATTGAGACAAAAGAAAAAAAAAATGGCAGATTTGAATTATTTCTACCAAATTGTGCAGGTTAATTATCCTCTACCTTTGAAGAAGTGCAAAGGTCAAAAGGCTAATATGTAGCTTAATCAGAAAATTATGTAAATTGGCCCAAATCAAACACTTAACATAACCCTTGTAATCAGTAAAATATGCAGCTCACTAGCAAATCATGTGAAACTTTGAGCTATCTGATCAGTAAAGAAAGAAATAAGAGGAAAACCCAAAACATTGGCAGATTTATAACTCAGATAAGGTTAATTCTCACATGGCAAAAAGAAAAGAAAATATAGCACTGAAGAAAGGATATAAACACAAGGAATACATGGTGATGATTTGGGTGAAATCACTAGAATGTGAGCTCTTTGTGGACAGTGTGCTTTCTATTTACCCATATATTTCCATTGCCTAGAACAGCAGAACTAATAAATATTTGCTTATGAATTCTGAGTGAATGAATCCTTGGATGAGAAAAGCATATCAATGCAAGTTTCAAAATCAGAAAACAAAGCTACATATTATTTAGACCATATATCTAATGTTATTTCTTTCTAAACGTATCTTATATCTACTAAATTTGTAATATTTCACCCTTTACCAATAACCAGAAGAAGAAGAAGAAGAAAGTAGCACTGAAAAAGATAGGCCTATAAAAAAAAATCCATAACAATGAATTATTTCTGTTTATTAAAATCCCTTCATTGAGGGTAACTCTTAAAAGAAACCCTCTGGTAATATTAAATATCTCTCCTCAATAATTGAAGACATATGTTATAGTAATAACTACACTTGAAAGTAACATTATTACATAATGTTGTAAACAACATCGATATCATGAGGCTGAGGAAAATGAGGCACATCTTTATAAAGGAGCTTTTCAAGAATCACCACGAAGTAAAACTTCAATTATTTTCAGGGTAAGAATCTATCTATTTCAGGACACAATTTACTATCACCAAATGTTTTGCTTATATGTTCTTACACTAACAGCATTCTAAGATGATTCATTTGTATCTTTGCTTAACAAAGATTCCATCATTGTTTCTTTTTTTTATCTTTTAGAACTTTCTACACCTTTAAAAATGTTTCTCTTACATGTTCTCAAGTTCTCTATGTAACAAGATGTAATACTTGTTACATAGGTATTCTCTCCATATTACAATAAGAATTCATAGCAAAATTGCATGTGCTAAAACAAAAACAGAGTGTTTTTTTAATATAAAAAAGTAGGTAAGAAAAATGAAGGTGGTGATAAAATGAAGTATGACAGATAAGGTAAAAGCAAAAATGAAGTTACTGCACAAAATGTTTGGGCATTTACTAGTTAGTCATACTCTCTAAGTTTTCTAGCAACCAAGACAAAGACAATGATTCTGTATCCAAAACAGAAACCAGTTAAACTGGTCAGGAGAAGCACAGCCTTTCTTGGTACTTAGAACAAAAAGAAATCTCTCTCATTGATTCTGAGAATAGCAATACTACATAGTGTTATAATCAACATCCTCAACAACATCTTTCAAGCAAAAACACTGATGAGTGCCAATGGTTTTTTTCAGACAAATTTCAATATGAGAGCTAGCCACCAAAACACAATTCAATAAAGCAATGAGTGAGTATGAGGATGAGATGAATATATGCTGAGCTTTAGTCACTGGGATCAGTGCTGGTCTGGCTTAATATAGGAATTAATTTTAGCATGTATGTTGTTATTGTTGTTAAGTTCCATTGAGTTGGTTACAACCCATAGCAACCTTGTATAGGGTATCTGAGGAGCAGCTGATGAGTTTGAACAGCCGACCTTGCAGCTCAAACTGATCTTGTGATCTAGTACTTATCCTATAGCACCACACCAGGACTCAGAAAAACTACAAATTCTTTAGCCAATGTTCCACAAATGTTGCATTATGAACTTTTGATAAGAACAAAGAACTGCATGTTCAAAATTCTATTGCCTATCCAGGACAAAGAATATAATATTTAGTGCTACTCAAATCACATTAGTACATAGCCATATGCAAAAGAAGTCATCATAATTTTCCAGGCCCAATGTGAAATGTTTGACCAGTCAGTTTGTTGTACTGTGGTGTCTTGAATGTTGCTGTGATGCTGGAAACTACGTCAATGGTTTTTCAAATTCCAGAAGGGTCACTCATAGTGTACAGACTTCAGCAGAATTCCCAGAATAAAATCTACATCTGAAAAATACTCAATAAAACCTTTATGGATCATAACAGCACATTCCCTGACATACTTGCTTTGGTTATGTCATCAGGAGAGATCAGTTGCTGGAAGATAGCAACATGTTTGGTGAGGAACTGACATGAGGGGAGATTCTTGGTGATTTGTGTTGACACAATATATGCAACAATAGACTCAAACATGCTGGTGAACATGAGGATGACACATAACAAGATGGCATTTTGTTCTGTTGTACATATGTTCTCATGAATCAGAGCTGATACAACAGCAGGTATCTACGTATGTATCTGGAGTCCTGGTGTGGTGCCGTAGGATCAGCACTGAACTGCTGACCACAGGGTCAACACTTCAAATCCACCAGTCATTCTTTGGAAACTACGTACAGAGTCCCTATGAAACATGAAATTATCAGAGATCCATGCCAGATTCAGACAAAGATACGGGATGTGAGATATCATTGCTTATATCATATGGATCTTGGCTGAAAGCAGAGAATATCAGAAGATGTTTACCTGTGCTTTATTAATTATGCAAAGGTTTTTAATTGTGTGGACAATGACAAACTATAGACAAAATTGCAGAGAATGATTATTTCAGAACACTGAATTGTGCTCTTAGGAATCTATATATAGACCAAGAAGGAGTTATTTGAACAGAACCAGGGGACATTGAATGGTTTAAAATGAGGAAAGGTGTGTGCCAGAGTTGTATTAATTGACTATGCTTATTAAATCTTTACAATGAAAATGGATTACATGAAGAAGAATGTGACATCAGGATTGGCGGAAGATTCATTAACAACCTGTGATGTACAAACGGTACACCCTTGCTTGCTGAAAGTGAAGAGGACTTAAAATACTTACTGATGAAGATCAGTGACTACAGCCTTCAGTATGAGTTGTACCTCCATGTAAAGAAAATAAAAATCATCACCACTGGAACAATAAATAGCATTAAGATAAATGAGAAAAGATTGAATTTGTCAAATACTTCATTTTGCTCAGATCAACCATCAACACTCATGGAAGCAGCAGTCAAGAAATCAAATGACACATTGCATTAGGCAAATCTGCTACACAAGACCTCTTCAAAGTGTTCAAGAGCAAACATGTCAGTTTGAAGACTAAGGTGCACCTGATCCAAGCCATGGCATTTTCAATAGCCTCATATGTATGTGAAAGTTGGACAACGAATAAGGAAGACTGTAGAAGAATTGAAGCATCTGAGTTATGGTGCTGGAGGAATTTCTTAAAGGTACCATGGACTGACTGAAGAAAAAACTAATCTCTGTTGGAAGAAGTATAGTTAGAAAGCTCCTTGAAAGCCAGGGTGGCCAGACTTCAAGTCCTATATTTCGGATATATTATCAGGAGGGACCAATCCCTGAAGAAAGACATCATGCTTTGTAAAGCGGAGGGTCTGAGAAAATGAGGAAGACCATTAAAGAGATTGTCACAATGGCAGCAGCAATGGGCTCAAGTGTAGCAACATTTGTGAGATTGGCACAGGACCAGTGAGTGTTTCATTTTGTTGTGAATGTGAGTTGCTACAGATTCGATGGCACCTAACAGTAACAACAAATGAGTCAGAACTGACTCAAGAGCACTTAACAACAAGAGTACCTATATATCTAGCAGCCCTGGTAGTAAAGTGGATTATGCATTAGGTTACTAACCTCAAGGTCAGCAGTTCGAATCACATTAGCTGATCCATGGGAGAAAGATGAGGTTTTCTGCTCCCATAAAGATTTATAGCCTCAGAAACCCTATACAGGATGACTGTGAGTTGGAACCAACTTGATGGCACACAACCACTATCTATCTATCTATCTATCTATCTATCTATCTATCTATCTATCTATCTATCTATCATCTATTTAATGTAAAATGAAACTGTGGAGGCTCTTTTTCAAAATCATTTAGAATTCCAAAATTGTGTCAGCAGAACATTAAACCAAACTGGGACTCTTCTGAGCACAGGCTCTGTGTGACTGCAAGGTAGCATCCTGTGAGGCTAGCCCTGGCCAGAGGTTTTAACAGTCAGTCAGATTATCATTAGACGTGCTCTTGGATGATCTGGAAAGAATACCCTCCTTCCCAGGAAACTTCCCTCCTCCCATGGGGAAGTTCAAGATTCTGCCAGTCTAACTCACAGATGAATCAATAATCATGGCACTTAGAGTTCAATAACATAAACATGGTCTCGATATTTTAAACCTGGATAATGATTAAAAATAAATATTGTTACATGCCTACCTTGGCCATTAAAAAATAACTATGTATAACAAATTATTGATACATTATAAATTTTATTATGTTGCTGCTGTGTGCCATCAAGTTGGTTCCAACTTAGAATGACCCTGGGTAGGGTTTCTAAAGCTTTAAATCTCTGTGGGAGCAGAAAGTCCCATCTTTTTCCCATAAATAATATATACTCAAATAAATATATGCAAGGGGGATTCAATAAGTTTGTGGAAAATTTTTATTATCTTTTAATTACAGTTTTCATGAACTCTTTGAAGTATATGCATATACTTCATAATACATATATCTATTAGTAAAGCACCTGTAAAGTGTTTACTCTTTGAAATGGAATGAAATTCCATATGTAGTCTACAAAATGAACTGCTTATGAGGTGTATCCTGAGTAACCAGCTAATTTACTTTCTGAATAACACAAATTATAATCAGTTAATATTATAAGATGGGGCAGTGTGTGTTAATGCACTGGGCTGCAAAGTTGGTTTGAACCTCAAGGTCAGTGGTTCAAGCTCACCAGCTGCTCCTCAGAAACCCTATACAGGGTCACTATAAGTCAGAACTGACTTAACAATCTATGACGATGCTCTATTTTTCAGATCTTTATTTCTGGCAGCTAATAAATAGCAGGGCCCATTACCTGTTGGGACACTGCTAGATTGTGACTAGAGGCATGTCATTGGCGGGTAAGAGGATGTGGGTTCTTTTTATTCTTTTTATAAGGATGGAAGAGAGAAGTGAGACTAGCCATTCATCCTGCACATTTAGGACAGGCGTGGGTTAATGCACTGGACTGAAAGGTCAGGTTGAACTGCAATGTCAGCAGTTCAAGCTTACCAGCTGCTCCTTCAAAACACTATGTAGGGTCGTTATGAGTCAGAACTGACCCAACAGCACTTTAACAAAAATAACAACATCATATCATCAAGGCAGAGGTTCAAAAAGAGAGGAGATGCAGCACATCTCTGGTTTATTTATCCCTCATTTTCTTTGCTTTCATGCTTTCTTAAACAACAGACTCCACCCATAGGAGCAGCCCTACCAGCCCAGGATGTAGTTCTACGCCTGCAATGCATTTCGCAACTAGCAATAATTGCTCTTTCTCAAAATGGCTTCATTAATAAAAGAATTTTAGAAATCTCTAATTACAGGAGGTAGGGCAACCGCTGAGCTAGTTAGGTCAGTAGCTCGAAGATCCTATCAAAGACTTAAAGACTCTTCCCAGTTCACTGTGCTCATTGGGTGCTGCCCTTATCCTCAGGTTGATGGCAAGATGGCTGCCACAGTTCCATGCAATGTAAGCAGACACAGTAGCTAGAGAACATTGCATACCATTTTGAGGATTGATAAAGTGTTCACAGAAGTCCTTCAGAAGATTCCACCTCAGGTCTTATTGCTATAATTTGGTCACCTGCTCATTCCTAAACTCATCACAAGCAAAGGGAATTGAGCAGCTCAGGTGGACTGAATGCTGATGATTATGTTGTAACAATTTCTTCATGGACCCCCAGACATTCCTAAATGGACTAGGTTTGGACACAAGACCACAGAAGAATGACTCTCTAAGCTTTGTTGAGACATTGAGATTTCTTTAAAAATAAAAGAACTAGAGATAAATATGTAGCCTAAAGGAGTCAGTCTAGGACTAGTTTATCTTACTGGCAAAATATTAGACTAAAATTTCTTGAATAGTGCCATCCTGATTCTTACTTCTCCTAAAACCTCATTGTTCAGCTTTTCCTCACTTTCCATGAGACCCCTTCTAGTAAACAACTTTTATTTAAGTTAATAAGTCTATCCCTTGTAAACAAAATACTGTGTCTAAGAGAGTCTCACTAGAAATTAAAATCATATGGTCCAAAGGCCACCCACTGGACCCTAATATTTTTGGTAGTACAACTTCTGTTTGAGCTTCAAATTCAGGGTGATTTGTTGTTCTGAATTACCTGAACCTGATGGATTTCCTGGTATACAAGGTGTTCAGTGCTAAAACCAGATCAGCACAGTGGATCACTCAACTTAGGTGTATATCAAATCATAAAACCCCTCACATGATCTTAGAGTCATAAAGAATATTGACAAAAATGTTTACCTACAAACTATCTTATATTGTGACTTCCAGACTGTTAAGGTACCAAACATAACAGTTCTGTTCAGTCCAGGGCCCAGCATGGCAAAACACTCAAAGTGGTAGTTCCACAGGCTTTGAGAAAGTAAGTGCTAAATGAGGATCATTACCCTTAACGCAGAGATGCAGCTTTCCTAAGCAAAATGTACTATGATATTAAAGTTAGGAAACATTTTCTGAGATGGAAAGAAACATTCCTAAAAATGGCTTGTGTCCTGAAAGCATTTCTTCACACAGAGGAGTTATCCTTGGTGTGATCCAAGATCTGCTGATGAAGTGTTGCCTTATGAATAAAATAATCTGATTAATAATACATTGCATTTTCTCATGAAATAGGATAACAGGCCCCTTGTTGTCTTAAACAACCACAGGGAGGAAAGCATGACAACATTAAGGAAGGAAAGTAAACTGTCCTTAGAAATATACTAAAAAGCTTGTACAAAATGACAAGAAAATGGGATTCAACAACAAGGGACTCTTAAGCCATGTTTTCTCCATTTCTTTAAGAGCATAGTCATGGATGTGACAAAAGAAAATGCATTCCCTTTTCTCACAGATATGGAAGGACATCTTATTTGTAGCTATTGTAGAAAAACACCAAAATATAAAACAGAAAAACCAATTTTGCCTAAGGCTATGGACACGCTAGTGGAATCCTATTAGATTCAACAATAATATCAGAAAGATGCCTGGGCCTTTTCTATTGTTTTTCATCAGAATTAACATCATGGAATTCAATTTTTTCCACCTTTCTTCTTTCTTTCCTTCCTTCCTTCCTAACTTTCTTCCTTCCTTCTTTCCTTCCTTCCTTCCTTTCTCTTGTTTACGGGGAGCAACTCTGATCTCATTAGGCCTACACTTTTCCTTAGGAGTCCATATTCATGGTTGTTGTTGTTATTAAGTGCCATCAAGTCAGTTCCAATTCATAGCGACCCTGTATAGTGTTTCCAAGGAGCAGCTGGTGAGTTTGAACTATAAACCTTGTGGTTCAGTGTCCTGTGCTAATCCTACAGTGCCACACCAAGAGTTCATATTCATGGTTATGCCATTACAAATTCTTTGATCACAATTTGGTTCATGTTTATTATGCCTTCCTCACCTAAAATCCAACATATTGGATAATGAGGAATAATTGCTGAACAAATATATGAAGGAAAAACAAAATAAAGGACATTGTATAAAAGGAATCCTTAGATGGTGCAAAGGGTGAACATGCTCCACTGTTAACCAAAAGGTTGGAAGTTCAAGTACACCCATAGCATTTTGGAAGAAAGGACCAGTGATCTATTTTCACAAAACCAGTCACTGCAAACCTTATGGAGCATAGATCTACACTGACACACTCAAGGGTACCCATAAGTCAGAATCAACTTGATGGCAGCAATTGGTAGTCAAGTTGTTGTTGTTGTTAGGTGCCACTGGGTTGGTACCGACCCATAGCAACTCTATGCACAGCAGAACGAAACACTGCCCAATCCTGGGCCAACCTCAATACTGTTGCCACGCTTGAGTCCGTCGATGCTGCCACTTGGCCAATCCATCTCATTAGGGGTCTTCCTCTTTTTCTCTGTTAGGGGTTTCTAATTTAAAAACTGAAGTCTGGATGCCAAACATCAAATAAATATTAACAAGGTAAAACATGTCTTCATTAAGACATATTTATATGTAATGTTAAGGAGCCCTGGTAGTACTGTGGGCTAGGCATTTATTTGGCTGCTAACTGCAAGGCTGGCAGTTCAAACACCCCAGCTGCTCTGTGGGAAAAAGATAAGGCTGTTTGTTCGCTTAAAGACTTACAATCTCAGAAACCCAATATAGAGTTACTTTGAGTTGGAATCAACTCAATGGCAGTTGGTCTTCTTTTTTTAATATATAGTTTTAATAAAGAAATGTTTTATCATACGTATGAGTATATGTAACTTCTACATTACCTTTTTCAAAAAAGAATAGGAAGTAGTTGGCAAAAGTAAAGTAAACAGCAAATAAAATAAATGAATAAAATATAATTTGTTATGGGAAACAAGGGGAGAAAATTAAACACTGAGACTGTAACAATGAGTCAGTTATAATTGAGTAAAAGATTGCCTAGATAGAATCCTTCTGACAAATAAGACAAAGACAAAAGTGTGGTAACTCATAGAAGTCATTTTCATCTGAGACGAGGGAATCTGTTACTTTCTCAAGGGAAATAAAGCTTTTGTAGAACCAAACTCTGATAGGGGTTTCCCACATGCAGCTAGAATCGCCATTACTTTACAACTTCAGAGAATATTAAAAAATATCTGGAAAGATGGTTGAGCAAAAGAAGTTAAATTGACATTTAAAGTAGTCGTTCTACCTACCAAGACAAAACTCCTAACACATCAATGATATTAGGCAATGTTAGCTTCATATAGCTTGGTACAGAAATAATTTTATGGAATTAGAATTTAATAAAGGTTATAATCTTGCATAGATATTTACAGATTTTTTTTCTGGTAATGTGAAAAAATGCACAGGAGTAGTTAAAAGTAACAAACTTTAAAAAAGAAAACAGCATGTTTATAAGCGCTCACTCTGCACCAAATTCTGGATTTAGTCCCTTACAAATATTAACTCATTAACATTTGTAACATTGATGGTAGTTGGGTGCCACCAGGTCAGTTCTGACTCACAGTAACCCCGGTTTTTCAGGCTATAAATCTTTATGGGAGCAGAAAGCCCCATCTTATTATGCAGCTGGTACATTTGAACTGCTAGCCTTGCAGTTAACAGCTCAGCTCTTAATCCACTACGGTATCTACTAAGAAGGAAACTGCCACTCAGAAAGATCTAGAAACTTGTCCAAGGCCACACAGATAAGTTGGAACTAAACCTTGGCATTTCCTGACTCCTAATAGATATAATCTTAGCCTTTGTACCATCCTGCTTCTTTTAAGAACATTAAAAAAAAAAAAGTTACTATCCAGTTGATTTAGATTCTTGGCAATTCCATATGTTTCTTCGTGTAAAATATTAAACTGAGGTATACTCATATATTCAATTTTTTAGAAGAAAGATAAAAATAAAGTATGATACTATACTTAGTAAAGTGATGACTCTAAACATTTGATGTACTATAACTTTTTGTCTAAACTACACTTTTCCTACTGCCTCTGTTAGATTGTTATACTATGGCTGGCATATTGCTGTGATCCTAGAAACTATGCCACTAAGATTTCAAATGCCATCCACAGTGGACAGGTATCACCAGGGCTTTCACACTAAAACATAATAGAAAGAAGAACATGGCAATCTATTTATCTAAAAAAAAAAAAGAAAGAAAGAAAAAGGCCAGTGAAAACTTTATAAATAGCAGTGGAACACTGATGTAGTGCCAGAAGATCAGTGCCTCAAGTTAGAGGGCACTCAAAATATAACTAGGAAAAAGCTGACTCTTCAAAAAACAGGAGACCTTAATGACATGAGTGGAGCAAAACTTTTAGGATCTTCATTTGCTGATATGACATGACCAAAAAGAGAAAAAATAGAATAGAAGTAATTAGAATGTAGACTGTATGAGGTATGAAGGAAAACTGGAAATTGTCAAAAATGAAACAAAATGCTTAAAGGTAGATAGCCTAGACATTAGGGATTTGAAATAGACTTTTATTGATCATTTTGAATTGGACAATTACATTGTCTTTTATGCCAGGAATGACAATTGAAAAGGACTTGGAATGAGGAACACCATTGCTCATGTCAGCTAGATCTTGGTTGAAAACAGAGAATTCCAGAAAGACATTTATCTGTGTTTTATGTTGTTGTTGCTAAGTGCCATTGAGTCAGCTCACCTGTGATTTACAGATCATGCAAAGTCATTCAAATATGGTGGATCATAACAAACTATGGGTAATCTTGAAAATAATGGGAATTCTAAAGCAATTATGTTCATATAGAACCTGTACATGCAGAAAATGAAAATCCTCACAACTAGGCCAATAAGTTGTTGTTGTTGTTGTTGTTATGTGCCGTGGAGTCGGTTCTGACTCATAGCGACCCTGCACAGGGTTTCCGAGGATGTTAATCTTTACAGGAACAGAACACCTCATCTTTCTCCCACGGAGCAAGTGGTAGTTTCGAACTGCTGACCTTGCAGTTCGCAGCCCGATTCATAACCACCACGCAGGCCAATAAGTACATCATGATAAATGGAGAAAGGATTGAAGTAACTAAAGATTTCATTTTACTTGGATCTACCATCAACACTTCTGGAAGCAGCAGTCAAGAAATAATATAAATAAAATTGCATTAGACAAATCTACTGCACAAGACCTCTTTGAAGTGCCTTCCAGAACAAAGATACCACTTTGAGATCTATGCCTTGCCCTGACACACCTCTGGTCCTTTCAAACAGCTCATACGCATGTAAAAGCTGGACAATGAATAAAGATGAATGGAGAAGAATTGATGCATTTTAATTATTATGTTGGCAAAGAATATTGAAAGCACCATAGACTGCCAGAAACAAATAAATTTGTCTTTGAACAAGTAAGGCATTGGCTTCCAGAGAAGAAAAACCAGTGAAACTTGTTGTTGTTGCATTTCCGTGCCATATTGTCTGTTCTGACTCAAAGCAACCATGTATAAAGCAGCTGGTGAGTTTGAACCAGAGACCTTGCAGTTCACACTTACCGTGTGGTCCAGTGCTTATCCTAGGTGTCATCCAGTTGCTTTAGACTCATAGTGACCCTAAGCACGATGTAACAAAACACTACCCGATCCTGTGTCAGTCTCACAATCATTGTTACACTTGAGCCCATTGCTACTGCCATTGTGCCATCCCGTCTCATTCGGGGTCTTCCTCCTTTTCACTGACCCTCCACTTTGCCAAGAATGATGTCCTTCTCCAGGAACTGATGCTGCCTGATAACACATCTAAGATATTAGAGACAAGATCTCACCATCCTGGTATCTATTTTGGCTGTACTTAAAAAAACAACAACTTTTCATTATGAATTGAGTGAAGGTTTACAGACAAGATAATCAGTTTTACATTCCACAAATCATACACTTTTTTTCATCTCAATGATTGCAGACACTCCCCTTCCCACTCTCCCCACCCTCCACTATTAACAACAGTCAAATTATCCTGCTTCCTCCTTTTGGTTCCTATTTCCATTCCACCCACCTTCCCATTCCTTCTCAACTTCATTCTTAAGAAACATTTGTTCTTTTGATTTTGAATGATTGATCATTCCATGGTGAATATACCTTACTACTGCTATGCCCCATATACCTATCTAAAGCTTGGCTGAGAAGAGGACAATGAGAATGAGTTCCTTTCCAGACCTAAAAGATGGTAGAGGTCCACAGTCTCAGGTTTTTCTAGTCTCTTTCTGACCACTAAGCCAGGTCTTTTTTAAAAATAATTTTTAGTTTCATTCCACATTTTCTGCCACTCTATCCAGGACTTTCTAATACGATCCTTTTCTGAGCTGCGTGGCTGGACTTCCAACACAGATTTGAGGTGTTTTGTTTTTTGTTTTGTTTTGTTTTGTTTTTTAATGTTTTATTATGAATTATGTCATAGTTTACATGGGAGAACATTAGTTTTACATTCACCCTATCATATATCATTTCATTGCCATGGTTATAATCCTCTACATGCATCATCAACCAACCAAAGAGTATATACTACAAGCCTACCCCCCTGGTCATCAGGCACACAGCCCCTCTCCCTCTCTGTGTCTAAAGTCCCTAGCTGCTCCATCTCTCCATGTCATCGTCTCTGCCTCCATCACAGGCATCACTGCTTCTCTGGATAGGGTTCCGCTCTCCACTCTTCTCCCTTGATGGTCCCAGAGACCTCCGCTCCTAGGCTGAAAAGTTAATTGCTCCCCTCCTTGCTACAAAACGTCTACCTTACATTTCCAACCCTCACAATCAGTCCTGATAACAACTATTAACTATTGTATCACAAGAGAACTATCTGCATTTCATTACATCAGCCCCACCTAGACAGATTGGATACTACTCAGTGGAGATTCTACCTTCCTCCACGCCCTCTGGCTCTAGGTTCCCTCTTGAAAGCTTGCAAGCCAGTCACTTCTTGCCTTTGTTGTTGTTGTTGTTGTTGTTATGTGCCATGGAGTCGGTACCGACTCACAGCGAGCCTGTATAAGGTTTCCGAGGCTGTATATCTTTATGGGAACAGAAAGCCTCATCTTTCTCCCGTGGAGTGGCTGGTAGTTTCGAACTGCTGACCTTGTGGTTCACAGCCCTATTCGTAACCACTATGCTACCAGAGCTCCTTCTTTTAGTTGAGCTCTGATCATCCAATCATTGAAGCCAGGTCAAGTGGGTATTATCTTTAAGTGTGGGTGCTCTTGTGCATATGCCCTCTCTTCTTATCAGCTGGATGCTTCACTCTGTACTCTAGTCATCTGTGGCTATGTCACTGACTCTGGGCCCAAGACTCCCCAGGTCTTGCCACACTGCTGGCCAACACAGATTTGTTTGTTCTTCTGGCAGCCCATGATACTTTTAATATTCTTCTCCAACACCATAACTCAAGTGCATCAATTTTTATGGACTTCCTTATTCACTGTCCAACTTTCACATTCATATGAAACTATTAAAAATACCATGACTGGTGATTGGTGCTCCTTAGTGCTCAAACTGACATCTTTGTTCTTTAATACTTTAAAAAGGTATTGAGAAACAGATTTGCCTAATGCAATACATCATTAGATTTCTTGATTGTTGCTTCCATGAGCATTGATTTTGGATCCAAGCAAAATGTAGTCTTTGAACAACTTAAGTTTTCCTCCATTTATCATGATACTGTTGATGCAGTTCTGAGTTGTGCCCTATCAGCAAATGAAGGTACCAAAAGTTTTCTACATTTGTGTCATTATTGTCAACTCTACTTTGAGGAGGTAGCACTTCTACAGTCATATTTTGAGTGCTTTCCAACCCAAGGGGTCCATTTTCTAGTGCTATACCTGACAACATCCTGCTGCTATTCATGTTTTCATCTTCCAGCACTATATCTGACAATGCCCTGTTGTTATTCATAAAGTTTTCGGTGACTAAACAATCAGAAGTAGTCTGCCTCTCCTTCTTCTTAGTCTGCCTTAGTCTGGAAGCTATGCTGAAACCTTTCCACCATGAGTGACCTTGCTGGTATTTAAATTACAGGAAGCATAGCTTCCAGCACCGCAGCAACACACAAACTACTACAGTACAATAAACTGATAGACAAGTGGTTGAGTGAAACTTATATGCACATAGGAAGAGAAGTTTATATCAAGGAAATAGCTCACACAGTTGTAGAGGTGAGAGAGTGCCAATTCTGGGTCAGATAAATGAAGATCATCAGGTTAAATGGCACGCAGGCAGGCTGGTAATAATAGAACAGGTCACTGGCTCAAGGTCAAAGAACTGGGGGTCGGAGAATGAACCAGATGCAAGATCCATACCCAGCAGAAAGCAAGAAAGCTTTGCCTGAATGTGTAATATATTGGAAGCAGGCCACACCCCCAAGGAAACATCCTTCCAATGGATTATTTGCTCATAGCAGACCAAATTATAGAATTAATTACATTATATTAGCTCTCATTATGGGGATAACTACATCTCAACTGCCAAATATCTTGGACCAGTCAAGATGACATAGAACCTTAAGTATCACAGGCAAGATTGTTCTGTGGAAGGGAATAGGGCAAGACATCATCCATTATACCTTGTACATATTTTCAGAAAGGATCAGTTCCTGGAGAAGGATGTCATGTTTGGTAAAATGTCTTTGTAACACCCACCAAATGAGTTTTTCCTGATGTGTCTGGGAGAAGTTGCTGATGGAGTGTATGATTCAGTTGTAACTGTTAACAGGGTTAATTATGATTAACATATAATTATGACAAAGATGTCAACTTGAGGACTAGGGTGTGCCTGACCCAACCCATGGTATTTTCAATAACCTCATATGCATGCAAAAGCTGGACAGTCAATAAGGAAGAACGTAGAAGAATTGATGCCTTTGAGTTGTGGTGTTGGAGGAGAATATTGAAAGTGCCATGGGCTGCCAAAAGAACCAACAGATCCGTTTTGGAAGAAGTGCAGCCAGAGTGCTCCTTGGAGGCCAAGATGGCCAAACTTCATCTCTCATACTTCAGACATATTGTCAGGAGGGACCAGTCACCAGAGGAGGATATCCTATTTGGTATGGTGGAGGGTCAGAGAAAAGGAGGAAGACCCTCAACGAGATGAAATGGCCAAGTGGCAGCATCGATGGACTCAAGCGTGGCAACAGTAGTGAGGTTGGCCCAGGATCGAGCAGTGTTTTGTTCTGCTTTACATAAGGTTACTAGGAGTTGGTGCCGACTCGATGGTACCTAACAACAACACAACAATATATATAAAATGAATTATTTCAAAAGTAGGATGGGGGAATCTCACTATCATCAAAGAAGAAAATCAGGAATGGAGTATGCCCTTCAGACCCTAAGATGCCTGTGCATTGAACCTTCTCATCCCAGGAGACTGAGAGCTGTGGCACCACAGCAGCAGAACACAAAGCCAAAGCTCCAGATGGAGTGGTGAACTTCCTGGACCATGGGACAAGTAAAGATGAGTGCCTTTGCAAAGGAGCCTCATTTACAGAGTATGTGCCTGCTGCCACTTAATTGGGAAGCTAAGTTTGTTGACCCATGGAGCTGGAACTGAGTGTATATAGGTTGGGGCTTATAATGGAGTGGAGAGTCTTTGGGGGCATTTATCGCAGCCTGAAAAGAGCTTTGTAACATTGCCTGGGCAGAGAAAAGTCTGCCTGTAGGCATGGCTGAGTATAGGCTGTCTTAACTAGGAGAACTGTTCCCTAAACATTTATGACCCTGAATTATAAACTTTTGATTTCCCTAATAAGTCCTATAACTATAAGTATTGTATACAGGTTCTGTGTGGCCATTGCAATGAATTATGTAACCCAGATAAAAAGTAGAGAGTGGTGTGGGAGGGATGGTGTGGTGTTATTTGTTGCCCCAGTCCATAAGGTAAGGTTGGCCCCTTGATTATATCACCACAGGCCTTAAAACTCAAATTTCCCACTGAGGTTATTGTACATAAGTTTGTGGTTTCCCTCTTCCCTTAAGGAATATTTTCACAGTAAGATATCAATTTTATATTAATGTTTAACTTCTGACTTTTGTTTGAGATACCACCCAGGTAACTTATTAAGACTTTTTATTTTGGTTTCATTTCTTAGGTATCTTCATTAATCTAAGGTTTAGAATGACAAAGACTTATTTTTAAAATGAATATGTGAGTAGAAAAGTCATGGGTTTGCTACCAATCATGTTATTTGTAAGTAAAGATTCTCAATCCTTGCTAATAAAATATATGGAACCATTTTCATGGGCAGCAAATAGGTTTAAAATTGTCATTTTTAAACAAAAGACTAATAACTGGAGTGCCCAAAGTCCATCTTAATCCCTTGCCTCAGATATATTTAGTCTATATGTGGGTATAAGTAAGACTGAGTAGATCTTAAAGGGAACTGATAGGTGCTACAATAAAAACAGTCAACTATAAAAGCTATAGTTTTTGCATTTTCTAAACGTTGTCCCATCACAGATTCTAGTTTCTTTGGGAAAACATTATTGACTGTAGGAGAAGCACTGGACTGCTAGTCACAAGGTATGTGGTTCAAATCCACCAGCTACTCCTCTGAAATGCTATACAGGTTCACTATGAATTGGAAACCAGTTTGTTCTGACCTTCTTTTGGTTGATGATATTAAGCTTCTCCATTGTCTCTTCCCAAAGATAAAGTCAATTTGACTCCTGTGTATTCTATCTGGTGAGGTTAAAGTGTATGGTGGTGGTTATGTGCCGTGGAGTCGGAACCGACTCATAGTGAGCCTGTACAGGGTTTCTGAGGCTATAAATCTTTACAGGAGCAGAAAGCCTCCTCTTTCTCCCATGGAACAGCTGGTAGTTTCAAACTGCTGACCTTAAGGTTCACAGCCCAATTCGTAACCACTATGCTACCAGAGCTGTATATAGTTACCTTGTATGTGGTTTTAAAAAGGTATTTCCAATGAATAAGTTGTTGATCTTGCAACATTCTATCATGTGCTCTCCAGCAACATTTCAAGGTCAATTTTTTTTACTTACTGACCCTTCCTCTTTGTTTTCAACCTCTGCATTCCAATCACCAGTAGTTATTAATATATTTTGATTGAATGTTTGATCAATTTCAGACTGAAGGAGTTGGTAGAATTCTTCAATTTCATCATTACCTCCAGTGGTTGGTGCCTAAATTTGGATAGTAGTGGTATTAATTGGTCTTCCTTGTAGTGGTGGTAATGGTTTTATACCACTAAGTCAATTCTGACCCACAGAGAACTTGTATAGGGTTTATGAGGCTGTAAATCTTTATGGGAACAGAAAGACTACTTTTTCTCCCTTGAAGCAACTGGTAGATTCAAACTACTGATCTTGTGGTTAGCAGCCCAGCTAGTATTCCACTACAATACCAGGGCTACTTGGTCTTCCTTGAAGGTGTATGGGTATTATCCTACCACACATAGCATTGTACTTCAAGATACTTCTTGAAATGCTCTTTTTGATGAATGCAACACCATTCCTCATCAATTTGTCATTCCCGGCATAGTAAACCATATGGTTGTCTTATTCAAAATGGCCAACACAAGTCCATTTTGACTCACTAATACTTGGGATATCCAACGTTATGTATTCCACATAATTTTTGACAACTTCCTATTTTTCAAGAGTCATATTTTGTACATTTCATATTCTGATTGGTGGTGGTGATGGTGGTGTGACATGGAGTCAGTACCAACTCATAGCAACCCAGTATAGGGTTTCCAAGGCTGTAAATCTTTATGGGAGCAGAAAGCCTCATCTTTCTCCCATAGAACAGCAGATAGTTTTGAACTGTTACCTTGAGGTTAGCAACTGGACTTGTAAACACTACGCTCCCAGAGTTCCTTCACATTATGATTACTAATGGATATTTACAGCTGTTTCTCTTCATTTTGAGTTTTGCCCCATCAGTCATGAAAGCTATACTCCATCCACATCAAAAGATTTACAGTCTCAGAAATCCTGTACAGGGTTGATATGAGTCAGAACTGACTCCACAGCACATTACAACAACAACAACTATTTGAGGAGTCAGCTCTTGCCGGTTGTATTTTGTGAGCTGTCCAAACTTCAGTGCTCATCTTATGGCACTATGACTGACAGTATTCCAATGTTACTCATAAGGTTTTCAATAAGCAACCATTTAGTAGTGGTTCATCTCTCCTACTTCCTTGCCTCTCATAGTCAGAAGCTCTGCTGAAATCTGTCTACTATGGGTGACCCTGAAGGTATATAAAATAATAATGGAAGAGCTTCCAGTGCCATAGCAATGCACAAGCCATCGCAGTACAACAAACTGACAAATGAGTGATAGAATGATGGGATGTTGTTTTTGTTAGGTACCATCAAGTCAGTATAGACTCAAAGCGATCCTATGTACAACAGAATGAAACCTGCATGGTCCTGGGCCAACCTCACAATTGTGGCCATTCTTGAGCCCATTGATGCTGCCACTTTGCCAATCCATCTCGCTAGGATTCTTCCTCTTTTTCTCTGACCCTCCACCTTACCAAACATGATATCCTCTCCAACGACTGCTCCATCCTGACAATATGTCCAAAGTGTGAGAGATGAAGTTTGGCCATCCTGGTCTCCAAGGAGCTCTCTGGCTGCACTTCTTCCAACACAGATCTGTTGGTTCTTTTGGCAGCCCATGGCACTTTCAATATTCTCCTCCAACACCATAACAAAACAACAATTCTTCTACATTCTTCCTTATTGACTGTCCAGCTTTTGCATACATATGAGGTTATTGAAAATACCATGGCTTGGGTCAGGTGCACCTTAGTCCTCAAGCTGACATCTTTGCTCTTCAACACTTTAAAAAGGTCTTGTGAGCAGATTTGCCTAATGAAAAACATCCTTTGATTTCTTGATGCTGTAAGATAAAGCACTGGTCCACAAGGTCTGTTTGACCCCCAAAGTCAGTGAGTCAAACCCAGTATCTGCTCCTCCAAAACCCTATACAAGGTCATTATGAGTTGGAACTGACTCAATGGCACTTAACAACCAGAACAATATATATGTGTCAGAGACACATTCTTATAAATGCTATACTGTGATGTTTCCCATGTGGTAAAATTTGTTCTGCTATTTATTTCATGGGATAAAATGTAATTTAGAAAAAAACACCATGTCCTAATGCTCCTGGGAATTAATGTAGGACATTTTGTAACTGCAAAAAAAAAAGAAAAAAAAGGACCACTAATTATTTATCCGTAAAGATTTAATTGACTATGAAACATTGTAAGAATTATATAAATAAAAGAAGACAAAATATATGATTGTTGTTGTTAACTGCCATAGAGATGGTTCTGACCCATAGCGGCCCTGTATAGGGTTTCCGAGGAGTGACTGGTGAGCTTGAACCACAGGGACATACTAAAAATTAGAAACGTATTTGCATCAAAAGATTTCACCAAAAGAGTAAAAAGGAAGCCCACAGAATAGGCAAAGGCTTTTTGCAATGACGTATCATATAAGGCACTAATCTCTAAAGTCTATTGGAAACTACAACACCTCTACAAAAATGACAACTCAATTAAAAAAATCGTCACAGGATATGAACAGACACTTCACCAAGGAAGACATTCAGGCAACCAACAAACATGAAATGTTCATGATCATTAGCCATTAGAGAGATGCAAATCAAAACAAAAATGAGATATCATCTCACACCAGTAATAACAGCAAAATTCAAAAAGCAGAGGACAATAAATGCTGGCGAGGATGTGGAGAGACTGGGACCCTCCTACATTGCTGCTTGGACTGTGAAATGGTTCAACCACTCTGGAAAATGGTATCACACTTCCTCAGAAAGTTGGAAATAGAAATACCTTATGATCCAGCAATTCCTCTACTTGGTAATTATTCAACAAGAAACATGAGCCAGAACACAAGTAGGTTCATGCACACGATATTCATCACAGCACTATTCACGATACCAAAACGGTGGAAACAGCTTAAGTGCCCATCAATGGAAGAATGGATAAACAAACTTTGGTACATGCACACAATGGAATATTATGCTACTTTGAAGAATAACAAGGAAGCTGCAAGCCACTAGATAACAAGGATGAACCTTGAGGACATTATGCTGAGTGAAATTAGCCAGTCACAAAAGGACAAATATTGCATAAGACCATA
>NW_006408829.1:2784311-2786293 GCF_000296735.1 Chrysochloris asiatica
TAGTAGCTCAAAATACCAACCAAGAGGGAAAGAGTCTTCTTATTAAGGACCAAGCATACCTCCTCAGTACACAGAGTTGATAGGGGTGGGCAACTTAGATATTAGCTACCTAAAATGGTGGTGGTGGTGGGGGTTATAAAGTCACCAAGTGTCTGGCTTAGAAGTTTTCAAAAGGGAGTTTAGTTTCAGAGCGTGCAGGAGAAGGTAGAATCCCCACTGAATAGTTTTCAGCTTGTCTAGATGGGTCTGGCAAATGGATTTGGGGATAAGATACTTTTTATTCACATGTGAGTAACTGTTATCAAAGACTAATTACAATGGCCACAACTGTAAAGGTAGAAGTTGTGTAACAAAAAGGGGGGAGTAGTTAATCTTACCTTCCAGAAACAAAGAACCCTAGGACCATCAAGCGAAAAGAGCATGGGTAGAACTTGGGGCCTTAACTAGAAAAGCAGTGACACCAGAGATGGAGGCAGAGGTGATGGCATGGAAAGACAAAGTAGCTGAGGACTCTACAGTCATAGAAAGAGAAAGGCTGTGTACTGGCAGCCAGGAGGCTGGCTTGCAAAGTGTGCCCTTGGGTCGTTTAAATGATTATATATCCCTGTGTGTTTTTGTGTATATCCTCCCCCAAAAATAAAGGGGATTAGAGATGAATACTGTTAAACGATGGTGCACGGAAAGGGATATAATCATTGCACTGAAACAACATATGATTGGTTGAGTGCAAAAACCAATATTTTCCCATGTAAATTATCACGCTATTCACAATTAAAGCATTTAAAAAAAAAGATTTAATTGTTTCTTTATATTTCAGAAGAGTCTACCACCGGTTTTTTTTTTTTTTTTCTAGAGGTAAAGTACAATTAGTCCTTTCCCCTAAAATTTACTTCATACCTTTGTCTCTATCTTAGATTTAGTAATTAGTTTGACAAGCTTTCTTATTTCATAAAAAATATTAACAATAAAACTAGAAACAATACCTATTCCAATTCCAAATTGAAACAAATTACATCTTGTAGTGTCTTTGTATATTATACAGGCAATGACAGATTTTTATCAGTTCTTCCAAAAAACAGCACTCTACCTCAACTGAGAGACATTCTATCTATAAATCATATTCATGTATGCATGCTTAAATCAATCAATATATATACAAAATACACTATTTTTCATGAGCATGGTTCCTGACTTATTGAAGCAAAAATCACTTTGTAATCACCAAAATTGTACTTTTACTTGTATGAAAACCAAATTCTTGCTAAGCATACACTTGTTGTTAGCTGCTATTGTATCTGTTGTTACATTTGAGTCCGTTGTTGCCGGCACTCTGTCAATCCGTCTCCTTGGGGAGCTTCCTCTTTTTCACTGATCCTCCATTTTACCTAGCGTGATGTCCTTCTCCACAGATTGTTCCCTCCTCACAACCTTCCCCAAATACGAGAAATGATGTCTTGACATCCTGCTTACTAAGAGCATCAGACTGTACTTCTAAGACAGATTTGTTTGTTCTTCTGGCAGTAAACATACACTGAGCTTTTGCGTATGTGCTTAAAAACCCCAGGCCTTTTAAAACAGTTACACAATCTTGAAACGAAACTTCAAAATTGTTAACTAGGGGCCAAGTGGCAGCAAAATCACAACTTTAGCTGTCATTTTCTACCACAAATACATATATATATATATATATTTTTTTTTTTAATAGAATCTTCAGTACAACATGTTAAGCCAGTGTAATTAATATCTTTTTTTGTTTTGTTTTTACTGTTTTATGATCTTTTTATTTTGCTCAAGGACAAATTATCTTTTTCTCATTTTCCTCCTGTTACTTTTTTTTTTTTAATGTTTTATTGTGAATTATATGATAGTTTACATGGGAGAATTTTAGTTTTACATTCATTCCATCTTATATCATATCACTGCCATGGTTCCAATCCCCTCCATGCATCATCAACCACCCAAAGGGTATATCCCAGAAACCC
>NW_006408829.1:2787264-2788686 GCF_000296735.1 Chrysochloris asiatica
ATTTGTTTGTTCTTGTAGTAACAGTCCATCTGCCTCCATTTTTCCTGCAGGTCTTTCTTTCAAGAGGTATCTTTTATTCTTCTAGCTGCTCCAGGCTGGTCTGCTCATCCTTTCAAGTGGAGATTTCTCATCTCTGGAGATCTGGAAGTGGTTCCAGTTTCTAGCTATAGTTTTATGTATTGCTAAGGCTCCACAAGAAGCCTCATTCACTGGGTACACTTTAGCCCTATTTTAGGTATTCCAATCAGTCATAGGCAGAAGACGGACTTACAAGCCTTCTAGTGTGGTGTTTCTGACTATTCCTTTCTCTCCCTCTCCGTGTCTACTCTGTATTATAATGCAAGGGAAACCAAGATTAAAACAAACAAACAAACAACAACAACAACAACAATAACAACAAAACAGTCAAGCATCTTAACATGATTCCCCCCCATTCCAACCATGACTCAATACCTGTATCTCAGAGCTCTGCCATCCCAAGACTGTGCATATATCATCCTTTATCTCTGTCCCATTTAGCCCTTTCGAACATGCCCAATTGCTCTCCCATCTGCCCTGTTTCTCCACTTCCCTCTCCCTCCCTGTATAGTGCCCCCCCTCCCTAGCATCCATGCTCTCCTGTGTCCAATCCCCACCCTACGCTCTACCCTCCCCCCTTCCCACCACCCATCACCAACTTCTCAACAACCAACACAGACTTCCCCCTACCCCCTTTTAGTATAATTTCTTTTACTTAGTCTTTTACAGTAGTGGTCCTATGCAGTATTTCTATTTTTGTGACTGACTAATTTCACTCAGCATAATGTCCTCAAGGTTCATCCATGTTATGGGGTAGCTTACCGCTTCCTTGTTATTCTTCAATGTAGCATAATATTCCAATGTGTGTATTTACCACAATTTGTTTATCCATTCTTCAGTTGATGGACACTTTGGCTGTCTCCATCTTTTTGCTATTGTAAATAGTGCTGCTATAAACATTGATGTGCATATATCTTCTGCTGCTATAAACAATGGTGTGCGTGTATCTTCTCATGTTGTGGATCATTTTTCTTGTGGGTAAATACTGAGTAGAGGGATTGCTGGATCATAAGGTATTTCTATTTCAACCTTCTGAGGAAACACCATATTTTTTTCCATAAAGGTTGGACCATTTTGCAATCCCACTAGCAAAGCAAGAGTGTCCCAGTCTCTCCACATCCGGCCAGCATTTATTGTCTTCTCCATTTTTCATCTTTGCTGTTATTGTTGGTTTGAGATGATATCTCATTGTTGCTTTGATTTGCATCTCTCTAATGGCTAGTGATTGTGAGCATTTCTTCATATGTTTGTTGGCTGCCATGATCTCTTCCTTAATGAAGTGTCAGCTCATATCCTGTGCCCACTTTTTAATTGGGTTATTTGTCTTTTTCTTGTAGAGGTGTT
>NW_006408829.1:2791915-2792821 GCF_000296735.1 Chrysochloris asiatica
TGTAATCTTCCTGACCTTCTCATTGTCTGGATCTCTTCCTATGTGTTCACTTTCTTTTGCCTTGTACTTGTTTTGGTCATAGACTGCCCTCCCAGAGTCTCTCAGTTTGTTCTTATAGTTTTATTTTATTAACATGTCTTCTTTCTGTTGAATTAATTCAGGGAGGTGCTGCCACGTATGTCAATCTCTGGTTGTTGTCTGTTCTTGTTGGTTCTCGGTCCACAGAACTCCCTTTAGGATGTTTTGTAGTGCAGGGTTGGCTTTGGTGAAGTCCCATAGCTTCTGTTTATCCTGGAATATTTAGATTACACCCTCATATTTGATTGATAGCTTTGTGGATAAAGGATTCTTGGTTGGCAATTTTTTTCTTGTAGGGTTTTATATATGTCTCCCCATTGGCTTCTCACTTGCATGTTTCCTGCTGAGAGGTCTGAGCTTAGTCTGACTTGTTTGCCTTTGTATGTGACCCTTCTGTTTTCTCTTGCTGCTTTCAAAAGTGTCTCCTTGTCTACTCTTCTGCCTTTTCAGGGAGTTTTCTATTTCTGCCATTTTGTTGTTGATTGTTTGGACCTCTTTCTGTAGGTTTTGGATTGTTCCTGTACCGCTTTTCTGATTTCTTCCTTATTTTTCTCAGCTCCATTGTAAGGTGTTTTGACACATTTTATAATCATTTTTCTGAATTCTTTCTCTGGTATCTCCAAGGCCTGCCCTCCTTCCAGCATGGAGAGAAGGTCTACTTCTGATTTATTTGTCTCAGATATTTTATCTTTTTTCTGGACATGTGGTGATATGGTCATCTGCTTTTGCTTCTTGAACATGTTTAATGTTTATCTGTGACCCTAATAATTAATTAAGTATGTGTTTTGGTAATTTTTTATATTTTCTGATTACCTCCAGGAAGATGTG
>NW_006408829.1:2793204-2819230 GCF_000296735.1 Chrysochloris asiatica
GGTTGGGCCTTGGGGGTCCTGGACCTCAGCGGCTTGGCAGAGGGCTGGTCTAGGCCAAGGCAGTAGAGGACTGGGGATAATCTGCAAGGAGGTAGTGTCTGTATTTGATGATGTAAAAGATGCCTCTCTCAGTCTCTCTGTACTATGGGTACCCTGAGTTTCCTGATATCCGCACTGATATCCCTCTCTATTTGTTCGGCTTTGTTAGTTTATGCTTCCATTTCTGTGGAAATGCAGCCTTCTAAGTGAGGTTGCTCTAGCCCTGCATTCCAAGGTCTGCAGGGGGCAGAGGCACTCGCTGGCATGGGCATGGAAGCGGGAGCCACATGCAGGCAGGCAAAAGCTCAAAATGCCTGTAATTCCTCAGTAATTTGATCTTTTAAAAAACGAGTTCAGAATGTTGAAATATAAGATCTTATGTTGGTTCAAAGGCTGTCTGCCTGCTAGACAGAGGTTTGCTATGTGTGATTCCATCCCTTTTCCCCGAGACTGCCCTACCTGAGCTGCCTGGTCAGGGAATTGCTGGAAGTCCTTCGTAATTAATATCTTTTGAAAAAAAGAAATTGGCTAAACACAAGGACTTTAAGCATGAAATTGCTACCAAAAAAGAGAACTCCTCCAGGAAAAAAAAAAGAGAACTTGAAAACTCAGATAATAAGGTTTTTGTCACTAATAATGAATTATCTTTTACGGTCTGGACATGCAAGTATGAATCAATCACAAGAGAATCAGAAACATTACATGTGAAGAAATGTAGAAGGATTTAAAGTCCAGAATCTGTTCAATCTAAGGGAAACATTTTCAGGCTACAAAATACATAAATTACAGGATGTCTATCATCATAGCAAAAGTCTTCCCACTGTTAGATTTTTAAATGATGACACTAAAATGGTATTAAATGATTGTTTTCAGCCACCATCAAACTGACTTCTCTTCATAGCCACCCATGTACAACAGAATGATACATTGCCTGGTCCTACATCATCCTCATGATTGTTGGCATTTTTGAATCCTCCATTGTGGCTATTGGGCCAATGCATCTCACTTAAGGTATTCCCAGCCCTCACTGGCATTCTACTTCACCAATAATTGATCTCTCTTGATGATATATCCAAAGTAAGCAAGTTTAACAGTATTCTGCTGCAATCTATAACTACATCATCAGGCCTTTCTTCTTTACCTGTTCTAGTCTATAAACTCTCCTTAAACCTATCCAGCATGGATGACCCAGCCAGTATTTGAAAAACCAGTGGCATAGCTTCCAGCATCACAGCAACACCTAATCCACCACAGTACAACAAACTGACACTAAACTAGAGGCGCATTTTCCTTGATAATGTCATAAAAATTGGTACATTTGTGTTTCAATTGGTCTTTATAAAGATTCTAAAATGTTAAATAATTTTATGACTTAGAAGAGCTTTGCTCGTTTGTTTATTTGTGTGTAATGCATTTGAAATACCAATGTAAACATTGTTAGCATTCATTGTACTTTTTTTATTCAATGACTAAAAATGGATATTAATTTTTCAAATCATAAACATATTGTCAATTGCCCTTCTTGTTTACATTCTTCCCATCAGTGTATTGAAGTATCCATTTCACTGAAGCACTAGGAATTTTAAAGCTATGTTCACATTGAGAACTTAAAATCCCTTGCATTTAACAAAAAATCCATTCATCTTATTCAGGGGTTAGGAAGCATTTCCTGTAAAGGACCAGATAGGAAATATTTCAGACTTAGTGGGCCATATAGTCTTTAATGCAAGTCCTTGACTGCTTTAATACCTTAAAAGCAAGCACAGAAACTCTCTCTCTCAAGGATATTCTTGTATTCCAAGAATGTGTTTTTTACAAAGGCAGGCAACTGTTCAGATTGGCATATAGACTGTAGTTTATCAAATCCACTCTGGTTGATGTAAAATCTCTACATAGTGATTTTTAAAAGCAAAGTTTTGAAATTTTCCAGGAATTTATAAGGAAGTGTTTGTGTGTGTGTTTATTGGATTACATATAAACAAGTTCTTTCATCTTAAGAGAACAAAAACAGAAAAAACACATCAAACTTCACAGTGGCTGGACTCCTCAGCTTCCAAAAATCATACATTATCAGGGCTAATACTTAACAGATATTTAACAGATTACAAAGTATTTTCTTATTCATTGTTGTAGTTTCTCATCAAACAGTCTTAATAAGTTATGCTTATTTCCATTTTATAGATGTGAAAGTTGAGACTGCATTTACTAGCTGTGAGACTGAGCCAAGAGTTGACCTTGCTATTATAGTTGCTTCTTCAGTTGCACACTAACCAGAAAAGTCAGCACAGGACAATCCCTCCAGCAGAACACATCCAGTGATGTACAATTACACGCATATCTTGCCTCTGTTTTCCAGGTAAATTGTTTGTTTTCTCTTTAAGATCTGAAGATGTTGTCAGCAGGAACGAGTGGTAATTAGTAAGGTAAGAGATTGATCTTGTATTCTTATCTGCTAATGTCTGTTTTGTGCCAGAATTGTCCCTGTGGCACTGAGCCAGGGAGAATGAAGCAGCTATAAATGTCTAGGCAAAAGCCCGAAAAATAAATTCACGAGAAAGAAAATCTATAATTAGGGAAATTGTGGACTAAATTTGAAGATATATTCGCAATCTCTGTGAGTTAATGCAGTAGTGAAGATTCAGACAACTAAATAATAAAAGAGAATTGTTTTTGTTCTTATTTTTTTCTTTTAAAGAATAAAAGATACCAGCAAGATTCCTAAAGCATAGAGAAAGAGGTGGATAATTTTACTATAAGTTAGAGCTAGTGTTATTCAGGGTCCACAAATAAAATTCTGTTGCTCTTGACATTTTTATTTTCTTCTAATCTGTGTCTCTGGGCTATACGCAAACTCTGAGGAAGGCACAAAGTATATCTATCCTTTTAGACTTAAAGGTCAGTTTGCACCTTGACTGCTAAAGCACACTTCAATTCACATGTGTTCAGAGCTGGTCCATGTGCCACTTATTCCCTAGGTATCCCCAGTTGTTCTCTAGCACATCAGCTAGGTCTTTAGGAACTAAACATCAGGCCCCAATTTTCAGCCAAGCAGTAGATAGGCATATCAGGGAGAACACTGGTAAGGTATGCTCACCACGGGGTAGTCAATCACTCAAGATTTAAAGGGCATCTACCTAAGGACAAAATTGAGAAAGTATGGGAAGGAGGGTGGAATTATAATAAGAAGCACAGGGAAGAAGTGGGAAAACAGTGGTTACACTGAGGGGATTGGAATCATTGACATAAAACAAAGTGTATGATTTTTTTAATAGAAACCTGAGGATCTTGTCTGTAAATCTTTAATCAATTCACAGTTAAAAGTTAAAAAACAAAAAAAAAAGATGTCCCTTGGAAGATCACATTAGAAAATTCTGGATAGAGTGGGAGAAAAATGTGAAAGAAAACTCAAAATCAGAAAGAGAGATCAGACTTAGTTGAACCCTTGAGACTACGACCTTTAGTTATTCCTCAGATCTACAAATCAACTCACCCCCAGAACATAATTCTCAGCCAAACAATAAACAGGTCTACAAGAGAAACAATAAAACGAGTGAGCTATACACATTACAAAATAATTCACCATTTGACATAAAAAGACAACATTTACCTAAGGACAACCATCAGAAAGGTTGGAAAAGAAGATGGAGCAGAAATGGGAAACACACGGAAAAAATGGAATGAGTGACGTTACATTGTGGGGATTGCAAACAATGAGATGAAACAAAATGTGCAAGGATTTATTCAATGGAAAATGAATCTACTCTGTAAAAATTTACTCAATTCAAAATAAAAAGTTAAAAAAAAAAATTGCTTCCTCTCTCAAAAAGTAAGTTCTTTGTAAAATTCTCGGCCTACATTTTTCATACTTTTTGAATTCAGCTTGCCATACAAAGGGAACCTGGATATTCTCATGTGGTCCTTTTGTTGGATGCATCTAAGGGAGTGAGGTTGAATTATAAACAGTCTGATGCTTTGAAGCCTCACTTCCAGATTTGCTGCAAGCAGATGGTTGTGCTCTCAAAGTGCATGTGTTTTATGGACTGTTTGCAAAGTCAAGGCCGTGTTTTTGGAACAAGAACAAGCTCAGAGACAGCCAAGGCCATGCACCAGCATGCAGTAGGGAAATGCTCAGAGCTGTGCTACAAACAGCTTCAAAAATAGTCACGGA
The DNA here is from genome assembly GCF_000296735.1 of Chrysochloris asiatica. Taxonomy (NCBI): domain Eukaryota; kingdom Metazoa; phylum Chordata; class Mammalia; order Afrosoricida; family Chrysochloridae; genus Chrysochloris; species Chrysochloris asiatica. The sequence continues at coordinate 2,797,412 of NW_006408829.1, forward strand.
ATGAATCCTGCTACCTAAGCAGCTTCGGTTCCAATGATGAGTTAATTCAATAAAATGACAGATAGACTCAGAAGGATAATGGCAAGTTTCAGGAAACTTGAAAATCAGCTTCTAGGTGGAAAAGTAGCAATGCCCAAAGTGGTATGTAGTTCTGACTCCTTCCACTAAATTATATAATTCAGCAAGTGGGTTAAGTGGTCTGGGCTGCATCTTCTTTATTGTGAATAACGGAAAAAATCATGTATTCCATAATGTTTGTGTGAAGATGAAAGGAAAAGAGTTTTCTAAATTGTTAAATGTGTCAAAATATAAGGTACTTTTGTGCAGTTACTGAACTTGGTCTACTGAAATCCCCAAACCAAATCTAATACTATCAAGTCTGTTTTGATGCACAGCAACCCTATGTAGGGTTTCCAAGATAACCTTTTTACAGGAGCAGTCAGCTTCATCTGGTGGGTTAGAACTGCCATCCTTTAAATAAGATTATCAGCCCAATGCCTAACTCATAGTGCCACCAGGGCTCCTTTTGGTCTGTGAGAGACTGTCCTAAATAGTATTGTTTTAGGTTTATCAAAACTATCTACTATGCATTAAATTGCATCCCCCAAAAAGATATGCTCCACTTGTCTGTCAGTTTGTCGTACTGTGGTGGCTTGCATGTTGCTGTGATCCTGGAAGCTATACCATCTGTATTTTAAATACTAGCAGGATACACCCATGGTGGACAGGTGAGCTTTCAGACTAAGACAGTCAATGAAGACTTACAGAGAGACTACTTCTGAATGTTTAGTCACTGAAAAGTTTATGAATAGCAGTGGAACATTATCAGAAACAGTGCCAGAAGATGAAAACATTATGAATAGCAGCAGAAAGTGCTGGAAGGTGAGTCCCTCAGGTTGGAAGCCACTCAAAAAACAACTGGACAAGAGCTGTCTCCTCAAAATTGAGTTGGCCATAATGAATGGAGTAAAGCTTTCAAGACCTTTGTTCATTGATGAGACACAACTCAAAATGAGGAGACATAGCTACAAACATCCATTAATAATTGAAATATGGAATGTATGAAGGAATGAATCTAGGAAAATTGGAAGATGTCAAAAATGAAATCAAATGCATAAAGTTCTATATCTTAAGCATTAGTTAGCTGAAATGTATGTGTATTAGTCATTTTGAATCAGACAATTATAAGGTTTATTATGCAGGGAATGACAAACTCAAGAGGAACTGTGTTTCATTCATAGTCAAAAAGAACATCTCAAATTCTCTCTTGAAGCCCATTGCTATCTGTGATAAGATAATATCTACACACCTATAAGGAAGACCAGTTAATGCCACTATTATTCAAATTTATGCACCAACCACTGAAGCCAATGATAATGAAACTGAAGAGTTTTACCAACTTCTTCAGTCTGAAATTAGTCAAACATACAATCAAAATACATTGATAATTACAGGTGATTGGAATGTGAAGGTTGGAAACAAAGAGGAAGGATTAGTAATGGTGGCATTAGGACTGGAGGAAGCCTCATTAAAAACCTGTGAAATGCAGATGACACAACCTTGTTTGCTGGAGGCAAAGAGGAGCTAAAATACTGCCTGATGAAGATCAAAGACTATAGCCTTCAGTACAGGTTATACCTCAATGTAAAGAAAACAAAATCCTCACAACTAGATCATAAATAACATCATGATAACTGGAGAAAGGATTGAAGTTGTCAACTACTTTTTTCTTGGATCCACAATCAACACTTAAGGAAGCAGCAGTCAAGAAATCAAACAACATACATACAGCATTAGACAAATCTGCTACAAAATACCTCTTTAAAGCCTAAAGAAAACAGTTTGAGGACTTATGTGTGCCTGAATCAAGCCATGGTAATTTCTATAGCCTCAGATGTATGTGAAAGTTGGACAATGAATAAGGAAGACCCTAGAAGAATTAATGTATTTGAATTATGATGTTGGAGAAAAATATCAAAAGTACTGTGGATGGTCAGAAGAGCAAACAAATCTGTATTGGAAGAATTCTCTTTAAAAGCCAGGATGGAAAAACTTAATCTCTCATACTTCTGACATGTTATGAAAAAGGATCAGTTCCCAGAGGACATCATACTTGATAAAATGGAGGTTTAGTGAAAAAGAGGAAAACCCTCAAGGAGATGAAATGACACTGTAGCAGCAACAATGGGCTCAAATGTACCACCAATTGTGAGGATAGTGCAGGACTGGGCAATGTTTTGTTCTATCATGCTTGGGGGTCACTATGAATTGGAACTGACTCAGTGGCACCTAACAACAACAGCAATGCACTGAATTCTGTCTCCCAAAAAGATATGCTGAAATTCTAACCCTTAGTGCCTGTGAGTGTGATCTGGTTTGGAAGCAGAGTTTTTGAAGATGTAATCAGTTAAAACAGGAATCAAGACATAGGATGGGTCCTAATTCAATAAGTATTGTCCTTGTAAAAGAGAAGGAAAATCACCCAGACAAAGGGCAGGCAGCTATGTGGTGACAGAAGCAGAGATTTTAGCAGACAGAGCAAGTTCAAAATTAACTGAAAGCTCCCAGGAGCTAGGAAAGGGTCATGGAACAAATTCTTCAGAACCTTCAGAAAGAATCAGTACAGCCAGAACCCGGATTCAGCTGCCAGAACTTAAGATAAAGTATCTGTTCTTACAAGCCACCCAATGTGTGGTACTTTGTTATGCAGTCCTAAGAAACTATTATGCCACTTGATAGACATGTTGTTGTTAAGTTAGCGCCCACTCATGCTGACCCTGTATAGGGTTTTCATGGAACAGCCAGTGGGCTTGAACTGCCAATCTTGTGGCTAGTGCTTATCCTACAGGACCACACCAAGACACCACATAAGAGACATACTGAATTTCAAATGGCTTTTCAATAGCATCAACATGAACACATGGAACATTGCCAGCTCTCTCAAATGGGATGGTGCTCTAGGTAAAAGGCTGATTGTGGAGGAGATTATATCTGTGATTCTGAAGTGTTGTATTGTACTCACAACAGGACCAAAATGTCAAGGTTTAATGAAAATTGTGTAATAGAATCAATCATCCTGCCCAAGTTTGTGCATTCTTCTCATAAAATATGTGAGTACCTCCATTTTATACTTACTTTACTGGTCCTAGAATTACTGATTCTAAATTTTTAAAAGTAGATACATGGGAAGGAATCTAGAAATGTTCTTTCCTGACCATTAGCATATAAAATATACACTCTTAATTGAACTACATAAAATTCAGTTAAAAATACGTCAGACATGCTTATATATTGGTGATTTTATATGGTTCAATGCAATAGATGAAAGATTAAAATAGATATGGTACAAATGACCTTATCATCCATGAGCACACAATCTAATGCTTGCCAAAATGTGTCCTACATAATGTACTTCTTATTATATCTCTTGTACCAGTTCATTAAGTGCTTTCTTAAATTAAGCACCTTCCAAATGATTTATAAACTTTTAATTAAAGAGGCGGTATTTTAAAGAAAATGATGAATACAGTCTACACCATTCAAATACATTTTTAAGGGTAGCTACTCTTAAAGGGAAAAGCCTTCTTTTTCTTTCATTTTCTTTGTTTCCCTCTTAAGTAATGGGACTCACCCTCATGCAAAACATTATATGTCCTACTCTGTTGTTGTTGTTGTCAAGTGCCATCGAGTCGGTTCCGACCCATAGAGACCCTGTACAGGGTTTCTGAGGGTGTAAATCTTTACGGGTGTAGAAAGCCTCATCTTTCTCTCACGGAGCAGCTGGTAGTTTCGAACTGCTGACCTTAAGGTTCGCAGCCCGATTCGTAACCACTACGCTACCAGAGCTCCATCTCTAGGTACAATTATATTGTTATTAAGTGTCTTAGAGTCAGTTCCAACTGATAGTGACCCTGTATAGGACTTCTAAACCTATAAATCTTTGCAGGAACAGAAAGCCTCATTTTCCCCCCACAAAGCAGCTGGTGGACTCAAACTGCCAAGCATTATAATTGTGGTTGTTCTTCCAATGAGTCTCTAGAACTGATGTTATTTTCTTCACACTTTATGAAATATGGCTGATAGACCATAGTTAGAACAGTCTTTCCTGGATTTTTGGTACTTTCCCTAAGGGAATCTTCCTAAAATCATGAGTGACACTTCTACCTTCAAAATTTAAATTTACCTCTGAGAATTTTATGACACATCTTGAGGTTATGTCTTCTTTTAAAACTAATCTTGATAGTCACTGATACACTGACAAATTGCACAGCCTCTTTCTGTCAAAATCTAATAGAGATTTCATTATGTTAAGTATTTATGAAAGAAGGAGAAAATTATCTTAGGTCAGGAAACACTGCATTATTTTTAAACCTATTGACCACACAAACCTCTAACCTCATTCATTGAGTTTTCATCTGCGTAAATGGTCTTTTTAGAGTTCATTGAGAGATAAGTAATAAACACTAAGCAGGAAAAACTGACTTTGAAGTTAACCCACCATTTATCCGGGAGTCCACAGGTGCTTCAGGGGTTCCCAGGGTGCAGATTCTGAGAGCAGCTGCAAAACCTTCTAGGATCAGGGAGCAGACCAGTGATAAAAGCAACATTAACCTTTTGGCAATTCCCCTCTTTGAAGACTAAGTCAGCGTTTTAATCTCATTGGGATGTGGTTTTTCCTGTTAGCTTTTTAAAATTAAATTTGTCAAATACAATTCACCTAATCTTATGTGTAGTATTCTTATTAGGGTATTACCGTGTAAAATATATTATCATTATAAGACTATTACAAGGGCTAAGGATTAGAAAAATAGAGCAATTACTATCACTTATAGATCCAGGGAGAGGCAGTTTGGTATAATGGGGAGAGATGTATAATAAATTTGATTTCAAAAACCACTAGACAGGTTCAGAAATATCTCAGTATTCTGGTTCATCTGCTCTTCTCCCCACACAGGCATATCTGGAGGTTTCTACTTCAACCCCACTGAACTTTCTCCTCTCTCTGAGGAAGGGAGAGGGCCCAACAGGGTCCGCCTTGTATCTAGCAGAGGGAGACTCAGCAGGTGCACATGGGGCTCAGGGGAAACAGGTTCCCAAGGATCTAGTACTTTATACATCTTGTACTTTGTGATACTGTGTGTGTGTGTGTAAACTATTCATATATTGTATTAAAATATCAATCTGACAGAATATATTCTAGTGTCAACCATTCCTGGTGTGACACTGTGTAATAAAGCACTGGACTTCAAGGTATGTTTGAACTACAAGCCACTCCTTGGAAATCCTATGCAGGTGGCTATGAGTTGGAACCAATTTGATGGCACTTAACAACAGCAACAACAGATAATTAGGACTCCTGGTGTGGCACTGTAGTATCAGTACTGGATTGAGAACCATAAAGTCGGCCATTCAAACCCACCAGTGGCTCCTCAGAAACCCTATACAGGGTCACTATGAGTCTGAACCAACTTGGCACATAACAGCAGCAAAATATAGATAATATGCCTCTTTTAAAAGTAAGTTTCTTATGCTTCCTCTGTATCCCCAACATTGATTTCCACAATGCTAGGGAGTCCTGGTGTGGTGCTGAAGGATCAGCACTGGACTGCTAATCATAAGGTTGATGGTTCAAACCCATCAGCAGCTCCTTGGAAACCCTATTCAGGATGATTATGAGTCAGAACTGACTGCGTGGCACTTAACAACAGTAATACCAAGAACATTGAGGGAACATTGAAGAGAACATGTAATGATCTATTGACCTTTCATTTATTTGTAGTCCTAGAGTAGGTGGATTAAAGTTGAAGAGAAGAGTAGATGCTTAATTCCGTCTGTTATTATGCTTTTACTGATATAGAAACTACAATGAAGCAGACTACCTATTATTTCTTGAAGATTTCAGTGTCGTTTTCAGGCACCATAATTTTCAAAGGCTGTGAAAGTAAAACTCATCTCATGGCAGGAACAAATAATATAAAGATAGGAGTCCAGAATTTCACTGGTGGGACTAGAAGTATGTAATGGGCTCCACATCACCCTTTTCCTTCTGAGCACTCCCCTGGAGAGATCTAATTAGCCCAGTAGCAGCATTTCCCACTTCAAACCTCATAGTCCCTCCACCCCCAGCCCTGAGCTACACCTGATTCAATGGAGTTGATGTGTGAACCTAACCAGGCCAATCAGAATGGGATACTTTTTGTGTGGCTACAGCTAAAATTGTTATCTCTGAGTTAAATACTACACAATGCAGCACATAGTCCACCATGAGCAATGAAGCTAATGAGAAAGGAGAGAAGAGACAAGTGGAAAATGCCAATGTTGAAATCCAGCCTCTTTCTGAAGTCTGGTTACCTTCCTTCTATTGCTTCTATGAGCTACTCCTGCATTCTTACAAGGAAATTATCATTTTTGTTCAACCTAGGTTGAATTAATGTCTGTCATCTGCAACTCAAAGTCCACATTATTACAGTGAGAATCTATTTTGGAAGGGGGTGAGAGAGAGAAAGAGAAATTATTTGGGGCTTCTTTGGACAGATATATTCACTTTAAAAATGGTTTCTTTCCTGTGGAGCTTCCCGTCCCATTTCAGGCATCTGGTATTTCACATATATGTTCAGCTATCATTGTCGTTTTCTGGCTTCTTAAAGTTGGAATACGGTAACACTGAAGTGTGAAAACATTCTATACAGCATGCTCTTTTTCTTATAGCCTAGCAGATGCACAGCTGCCTATGAGTTTGTGCTATTTTTCCATAGGCCATTAAGGCTCTTCATTAGTGGGATAACACATATTGTCAGTGGGAACCACAAATCATGAATATGTAAGAGGAAAAACTAGAATAAGAAATGTTACCTTCTCATGCTTGGCTTTTTCACTTCCTTTATTTTTATTCCCAATTTTCTTTATCCATCCTTTTATCATATATGCTGAGAATTATTCCTGATCCATCATCCATATTTACACCTTTAACACAATCTCATTATTATGTGCCTGCCATCCAGGGAAAGTTGAACAATGACTCAGGAAGACCAAAGAAGAACTGATGCCTTTGATTGAATAATGGCATTGGTGAAGACTATTGAATATACCATGGACTGCCAGAAGAAAAAAACAAATCTGCCTGGGAAAGGGTACAGCCAGAATGTACCTTCCTGAGAAGCAAGAATTGTGTCTAGTACTTTGGGCACACTATCAAGAGGAGCCAATCCCTGAAGAAAGACAATTTCAATAAGTAACATTATCCAGCTTGATAAACTCAACCAAAAAGAGGAAGGCTTCAACAAGATAGTTGACCGAATGACTGCAACAGTGGGCTCAAACAAAGACATGATGGTGAGGATGTGTAAGACTAGGCACTGTTTTGTGCTGTTGTGTATAGGTTTACTATGAGTTGGAACTAACTTAATAACATCGAACAGCAATAAAAATAGGACTCATTGTTCTTTCTTGCTGTTTCTGTAGCATCATGTATACTTCTGCTGGTGTTTACATCATTTTGTAAATGTCTTCTTACTTCACTTATAATTAACGAAGCTGGGAGATGTGAATTGGAAGGAGTTGTGTCTTATTTCTAGAACCTGCCAGAAACCCATCAGATGGGAAAACAAATATTTTCCACTAAAATGAGAGAGGGGGGAGTGGTAAGACCTGTTAAAGGTGGAAAATTTGAGAGATTTGGGAAAACAAAAGCAATGACATAGAGTTCCTGCTCGCACAGGTTTCACTGAATAAAACCAGCATCTCATATACTGAGTAGTAACAGATGACTAAGCAAGTACATGATTTTGTGTCATTGAGTTTACGGTTTTTGCTCCATCTAGCATTCTGATATTGCACTTATACATTTTATGTATGTTCTCCCTCTTTTTTTTTTTTTTTTTTGTCAGAATAAGCTACCAGCTTAGGTGTTGAGTTCCAGTAATTATACCACTATAATTTAAAATCTCATTCTTATTAAATTTCCTTAAGATTATGTGATAGTCTTCTAGGACATCATTTTACCAGGCTACTTACTGCTCCCCATTACTGAATTATACACTAATCTAGCTATTGATGTGAAGGTATTTTGTAGTTATGATCAATGTACATAATCAGTTGAATTTCAATAAGAAGATTAGCCTAGATAAATCTGGTAGACCTGATTCATTGGTCTCTTGTTTTTTCTTACTCTGATGGCTTGTGTGTTGCTGTGATTCTGGAAGCTATGCCATGGGTATTTTGAATACCAGCAGGGTCACCCCACAGTGGACAGGTTTCAGATGAGCTTCCAGGAAAACACAGACTAGGAAGAAGGAGAGATTAACTACTTTAGGATATTTAGTCACTGAAAACCTTATGAGTAGGAGTGAAACACTGTCACACATAGTGGTGGAAGATGAGCCCCTCAGGTTGGAAGGTACTCAAAACGCGACTGGAAAAGAGCTGCCCCCTCAAAGTAGAATTGACCTTGATGATGTGAATGGAGTAAAGCCCATGGGCCCTTCATTTACTGATGAGGTACAACTCAAAATGAAGAGAAACAGCTGTAAACATCCATTAATAATCAGAACATGGAATGTTTGAAGTATGAATCTAGGAAAATTTGAAATTATAAAAAATGATATGAAACACATAAACATCAATATCTTAGATATTAGTGAGCTGGTATTGAAATGAACTGGTATTGGCCACTTTGAATCTGATAATCACATGGTTTACTATGCCAGGAATGACAAATTCAATATCAAAATGGTGTTGTATTCATTATCAAAAAGAACGTATCAAGATCAGTCATGAAATACAATGCAGTCTGTAATAGGATAATATCCAATTGCCTAAAAGGAAGACCAGTTAATACCACTATAATTGAAATTTATGCAACAACCACTAAGTCAGTGATGCTGAAATAGAAGAATTCTATCAACTTCTTCAGTATGAAATTGATCATGCAATCAAGATGTACTGATAATTACTGGCAATTGGAATGCAAATGTTGAAAACAAAAAAGAAGGATTAGTGGTTGGGAAAGATGGCTTTGGTGATAGAAACAATACTGGAGATCAAGTGATAGAATTTTGCAAGAACAATGATTTGTTCATTGTAAATACCTTTTATAAAAAACATAAAAGATGACTATACATATGGACCACCACTTGACTCTCAGTTTGTTGTATTGTGGTGGCTTGTGAGTTGCTGTGATTCAGGAAGCTATGGCCTGGGTATTTTAAATACCCGCAGGGTCACCCATAGTGCACAGGTTTCAGATGAGCTTTGAGATGAAAACAGACTAGGAAGAAGGAGTGACGAACTATTTTCGAATATTTAGTCACTAAAAACATTATGAATAGCAGAGAAAACTATCAGATATAGTGCCAGAAAATGAGCCCCTCAGGTTGGAAGGCACTCAAAATTTGACTGAGAAAGAGCTGCCTCCTCAAAGTAGAGTTGACCATGATGATGCAAATGGAGTAAAGCCTGTGGGAGTAAATCCCTTGAGGTCTTCATTAGCTGATGGGGCACAAATCAAAATGAAGAGAAACAATTGTAAACATCCATTAATAATCAGAACATGGAATGTATGAAGTATGAATCCAGAAAAATTTGAAATTGTCAAAAATAAAATGGAACACATAAACATTGATATTTTTAGGCATTAGTGAGCTGCAATGGACTAGTATTGGCCATTTTGAACCCGACAACCACATGGTTTACTGTGCCAGGAATGACAAATTGAAGAAGAGGAATGGTGTTGCAGTCATTGTCAAAAAGAACATATCAAGATCAGTCATGAGGTACAATGCTGTCTGTGATAGGATAATATCCATGCACCTACAGTGAAGATCAGCAAATACCACTATTATTCAAATTTACGCACCAACTGCTAAAGCCAGTGAGGATGAAATAGTGAATTCTATCAACTTCTTCAATCTGAAATTGATCAAACATGCAATCAAGATGTATTGATCATTACTGGTGATTGCAGTGCAAAGGTTGGAAACAAAGAGGAAGAATCAGTAGTTGGAAAATATGGCCTTGGTGATAGAAATGGTGCTGGAGATCACATGATAGAATTCTGCAAAACCAATGATTTGTTTTCAAATACCTTCTTTAGATAGCATAAGGGATGATTATACACATGGACCTCACCAGATGGAATATACAGAAATCAAATTAACTTCATCTGTGGAAAGAGATGGTGGGAAAACTCCATATTATCAGCCAAAACAAGGACAGAGGCAGATTGTGGAGCAGACCATCAATTGCTCACATGCAAATTCAGACTGAAGATGAAGAAAATGAAAACAAGTCCACAAGAGCCAAAATATGACCTTGACTATATCCCACTTGTATTTAGAGATCATCTGAATAACAGATTTGATATATTAAACACTAAAGACCGAAGACCAGAAGAGTTGTGGGATGACATCAAGAACATCATACAGGAAGAAATCAAAAAGTCATTAAGAAGACAAGAAAAAAGGAAAAGATCAAAATGGATGTCAGAAAAGACACTGAAACTTGATCTTCAGCATAGAGATAGATGCTAAAGCAAATGGAAGAAATGAGGAGGTACAAAAACTGAATGGAAATTTTCAAACGTCAGCTCGAAAAGACAAAGTCAAATATCACTACAAAATGTGCAAGGATCTGGAATCAGAAAATCAAAAGAGAAGACCACACTCAACATTTCTCAAACTGGTGGAACTAAAGAAAAAATTTAAGCCTCAACTTTCATTATTGAAGGAATTTTCTGGCTAATTATTGAATGACACAAAAAGAATCAAAAGAAGATGGAAGGGATACACAGTCACTGTATCAAAAAGAAACTGTTGATGTTCAACTGTTTCAAGAGGTAGCATATAATCAAGAGCCAGTGATCCCAAAAGAAGTCCAAGGTGCATTGAAGGCATTGGAAAAGAACAAGGGACCAGGAATTGTTGAAAACAAGTTGAAATATTTGAACAAAGTGAGGAGGCACTCACTTATCTATGCCAAGAAATCCTGAAGACAACTACAAGGTTAACTGACTGGAAGAGATCTGTTTTTGTGCCCATTCCAAAGACAGGTGGCCCAATGGAATACGGAAATCATCAGACATATCACTGATATCCCAAGGAAGTAAGTTTTACTAAAGGTAATACAAAATGGCTGTAAGCATACATTGGCATAGTACTTCCAGAGGTTCAAGCCTGATTCAGAAGAGACTTGGAATGAGGAATATCATTGTTGATGTCAGATGGATCTTGGTTGAAAGCACAGATTACCAAAAAGATGTTTATCTATGCTTTATTGACTATGAAAATGCTTTTGAATGTGTGGATCATGACAAGTTATGGATAACATTGTGAAGTATAAGTATTCTTGAACACTTAATTGCGCTCGTGAGGAACCCATATATAAACCAAGAGGCAGTTGTTCTAACAAAGCAAGGGAACACCAAATGGTTTTAAATCAGGAAAGGTGCTTGCCAAGTTGTATCCTTTTACCATACCTATTCAATCTGAGCAATAAATCCCAGAAACTGGATTATATGCAGGAAAACATGGCATCAGGATTGGAAGAATACTCATTAACAACCTGTGATATGCAGATGATACAACCTTGCTTGCTGAAAAGGAAGAGGACTTAAAATACTTACAGATCAAGTTCAAAGACCACAGCTTTCGGTATGGATTGCATCTCAATGTAAAGAAAACAAAATTCCTCACCACTGGACAAATAAACAACATCCATATGAATGGAGGAAATACTGAAGTTGTCAAAAACCTCATTTTGCTCAGATCAGCCATCAACACTCATGGAAACAGCAGTCAAGAAATCAAGTGCAGTATTGCATCACACAGATCTGCTGTACAAGGCCTCTTTAAAAAGTTGAAGAGTAAAGATGTCAGTTTGAGGACTATCCAAAGAAGAATTGATCCATTTGAGTTATGATGTTGGAGGAGAATATTAAAAGTACCATGGACTGCCAAAAGTAAAAACAAATCTGTGTGGGAAGAAGGAGAGCCAGAGTGCTCCTTGAAGCCAGGATGGTCAAACTTTGGCTTTCATATTTTGGACATATTATCAGAAGGGACCAGTCACTGGAGAAGGGTGTCATGTTTGGCAAAATGGAGGGTGGAGAGAAAGACCTCCAATGAGATGAACTGGCACAATGATGGCAGTGATGGGCTCAGGAGCAGCAATCATTGTGAGGTTGGTCCAGGACTGACTGTCTTGCTCTGTTGTGTGTGCGTATGGTTGCCATGAGTTGATACTGACTCTATGGCACCTAACAACAACAACAACTAACCCTTTCTAATCAATGATTTTTAAAATGCTGATTGCATGTTGTTTTGTAGTGAATGATCTAGTTTCTGTTCTAGTCATACTCTGAAGCTCCCACCCAACAATGTTCCTGCCCTACTGGATCTAAGTAAGAGAAGGTAGGAGAAGATACTGATAGGATGACATGATTTTGCTGTGAATGCTAACAGAGTTATGTATAATTATAAAAACTTGGAAATCTAGCATGGGTTTAAAATTAATCATCTCAGAATCAAGAGTGGGGGAACGTTACTACCATCAAAGAAGAAGAACCAGGAGTGGAGTCTATCATTTGGTTTCCAAGATCCCTGCACATTGAACCCTCTTTACCCAGTAACAGAAAGCTGTGACGTGGGAGGACCAGAAGCAGTAGAGCCAAGAACCCAAGCATGAGACAGAGCAGTGGACTTACAGCACACAGAGCAAATAAGCCTTCAAATTGAGGCTTATTTTGGAGCAGTGTGTCCTGTGGGCATTTATAAGCAGTTGACTGGAACAACTGTACAGTGAATATTGGTATATTTCTGACCTCAAATTGTAACCTGTTAACTTCCCTAACAAACCCCAAAACTCTGAGTGGTGTTTGAGTCCTGTGTGGCCATTACAACAGATGATTGAACCTAACTGAGGAGTACAGAGGGTTGTGGGAGGAATGCTTGCTGCGTCATTTTTGCACACGGACTAAGGGTAACATGAAAATCTTTTAACACATCTAATTAGTACCTCAAAATTTTTACATGGTTTTCAAGAAAATAATAGTTTGTTGGATCACATAAAAGCATAGTCCTATTTGAAATATATCACATGCTTTATTTACATTCTCCTTTGGAAGATTCCATTTCCCTTCAGTTCATGTTGTTCTTACCACATGTGCCATATTGCAAAGCCTTCAGTGTCTAGTCAATCTACCTAATAAGATTTCAGTAATGACAGTGACATTAGTTTGCAGTATCTTTCTTAATATCTAATATGCATTGTTAATTTCTCCATCCCACTCTTAATACATTTTCTCTAACAGCCATTTAAAAAATTTCACAATACAACAGTGAATCCATAAGCCCAGAAATGCTTATATGCTATTCATTTACTAAGTTACAATGTTTGCTGTAAAATATATTTTTTCTTCTGTTTTGGGACTTTATCTTTGCTTATTGTTTTCCTAATTTTAATAATTTTTCTTGCCCATAAGACAATTCCAAGTAAATTTTCAGCTTCCACAGCTTTCCTTTCAACATTACCTAACTCTGTCTACTTTTATCTCATAAGCTAATTACCACCTTGTCTTCACTGTTCTGATAGGAATCCTAACATCAATTTTTCACCTGCCAACTTCTCCTGTGTTTATTTGGGGGGTGGGGGTGGGGACATGCAATTGTTACCATAGCTGAATTTTACATAGATGGGTGATTTATATTTCACTTTGATTGTTTGTTATGATATAAAAGGGCTCTTCAAAATGTTCATGGGAAATGAATGGATTTTAAAAAGTTTTTGCAGCAAAATAATATCATAATAATTTGTTATAACATGCATGAGTAGCATCAAGTTTGAGGCATTAAGAAGGATAAGGCATCAATTTGAAAAGCACCCCTATCAGAGCAACATGAATTCTGCTAAAATTGAAACAAGAGCAAACATCAAATTTTTGGTGAAGCTTGTGTGGAAGAATGGTGAAATTATTGATACTTTACAAAAGGTAGCATACCATCCATATCAATTTATAAGGAAACAATTTTGTTCATGCCCTAATTGAAGAAGACCAATGATTAACATTAGAAATAACAGCCAACACCAGAAACATCTCAATTGGTTCAGCATACACAATTCTAACTGAAAAAATTAAAGTTGAGCAAGCTTTCTGTACAATGGGTACCAAAACTGTTGATCAGCTATAGACAAGAGCAGAGCTTTTTATGGAAATTTTAAATTTTAAAATCAAGATCCTGAAGCATTTCTTTGAAGAATTGTAACAGGAGTTGAAACAATGGCTTTACCAGTATGATTCTGAATACAAAGCACAATCAAAGCAATAACTTCCGATACAGGTGGGAGTGGTCCAGTCAAAGCAAAAGCAGACCAATCAATAGCAAAAGTCATGCAATAGTATTCTGAGATGCTCAAGACATTTTGCTTACTAACTCTCTGAAGTACCAAAGAACAATGACATCTGCTTATTACAAGAGTGTTTTGAAAAAGCCATAACTTTAGCAGAAAAATGCCTGGGAAAGCTTAACCAGAGACTCTTTCTACACTTCAAAAAGATATATGCACATTCGTCACATAAGACAAGGAAAATTCTACTGAGAGTTTTGATGGGAAATCAGTACACATCCACCCTAAATTTTTAATTTGACTCCTCCTATCTTCTTTTTATTTCCTGATCTTAAAAAAATCTGTAAAGGGCACCCATTTTTCTTCATTAATAATGTGAAAAATATTGCACTAACATGTTAAAATTCTCAGAATCCTCAGCTCTTTATGGATGGACTAACTGGCTGATATCACCTCTTAAAAAGGCATCTTGAGCTTGAATGAGATTGTGTTGAGATTGTATTTATTTTTATACCTTTTTTACGCCATTTGTCCATGAACTTTTTTTTTTTTATAACTGATTAGAATTGGTTGTACTCTCTTTTTTCATATATATATTTCAGAATGTGTCATTTGGACATTTAAATGAATATATATATATATATATATATATTCATTTAAATGTCCAAATGACACATTCTGAAAGCCAGGCTTCTGCCCAAAGTCACACAACCTTTCTCAGTCCATGGGCCTAGAGTTCAAAGCTGCTCTGTCCCTCCCTCCAGGCCACTGTCTCTGCCAATGTGTCTGTTGTCAGTACTTTTCTAGATAGGGATCTTACAGTTAACTCATGCTTATCCTTCTTGATGGTACTGGGATTTTCTGTTCATGAAATGAAAGATTAACTACTTCCCCCTTTTAGTTATGCATCTTCTAAAATTATAGTTGTAAGAATCACAATTAACTCTACTAATAATTACTCTTCAAAGTGTCGAAGTGTTGAAGAGAAAAGATGTAAACTTGAAGACTAAGGTGTGCCTGACCCAAGCCATGGTATTTTCAATAGCGTCATATGCATGTGAAAGCTGGACAGTAAATAAGGA
Organism: Chrysochloris asiatica; assembly: GCF_000296735.1. NCBI lineage: Eukaryota > Metazoa > Chordata > Mammalia > Afrosoricida > Chrysochloridae > Chrysochloris > Chrysochloris asiatica. Next base: position 2,812,831 of record NW_006408829.1, read on the forward strand.
AGACAATAGAAGAATTAATGCCTTTGTGTTATGGTGTTGGAGGAGAATACTGAAAGTGCCATGGGCTGCCAAAAGAACCAACAGATCTGTTTTGGAAGAAGTGCAGCCAGAGTGCTTCTTGGAGGCCAAGATGGCCAAACTTCATCTTTCATACTTCAGACATATTGTCAGGAGGGACCTGTCACTGGAGAAGGATATCATGTTTGGTAAGGTAGAGGGTCAGAGAAAAAGAAGAAGACCCCCAGTGAGATGGATTGGCAAAGTGGCAGCTTCAATGGGCTCAAGCATGGCAACAATTGTGAGGTTGGCCCAGGACAGGGCAGTGTTTCGTTCTGTTGTCTATAGGGTCACGATGAGTCAGTACAGACTTGATGGTACCTAACAACAACAACAACAACAATAATAATTATAATTGAATTATAAAATCCTGTTACCATCATCACCAACCTCTTTCAACAGATCCATCTGGAAAAGAGGAAATCTATTAAATGGGGATTCAACCTTACCCCCCTCATTCTGAAACTAAGCATACTCATGAAAGCTTGTAAACCAACAACAACACGCCTTTATAGTTTCCCCACTTTTTGATAACTAATATCTAAGATGCCTGTCTCTATCAGCCCAGAGTCCTGGTGTGGCAATGTGTGCTAATGAGCTGGACTGCAAAGTTAATTTGAACTGCAGGGTTGATCATTTAAGTTCACCAGCTGCTCCTTGGAAACTCTATACAGGTTTGCTATGGGTTGGAATTGACTCGATGGCACTTAATAGCAACAACAAATCAACTCAATGCATTGAGAAAACAAGCTTGTTCCTTGATGTGAGGAATCCATTCATTCCAGTTGGAATTTTGAGCAACTGCATCCATAAGCAAAAGTCCAGTTGATCAAATTGTAGCAATATCAAACATCTTTATCTTTATCTGGTCAAGTTCTTGTCAGCTAGTCATCAAAGCTAGGTCAAATGGGTACCAACTGCAAATTTTGGGAGTTCACACACACCTTCCTGCAATTCAGACTAGCTGGTCACTTCACTCTCAGCCCTAGCCTTCAGGGGATAGGTCAGTGCCCATGGGCTCAGGATTTCATACTTCTTCCTAAGCCTCATACCAGCCAGCCCTTCCTCTTTTCTCTCTCATCTCAGGGTCAACAGGTATCAATGGAACATGGTTGAACTCAGTTTATGTCTTTATTGCTGCATTTTCCTGACTTTCACTCACAAGCAGACCCAGGTGGCTACCAGCGACCATACTAGATTGCTTTCAGGTTCCCTTTAATATCAGTCCTAGAATGGGGTTTTCCCTGGTGGGCTAACTTTTCTTGCCTTGATGCCTCCAAAGCAAACAACTTGCTTGAAATTCAAACATCCAAAATATCTGTTTGGGTTTTTTTTGTTTTTTTTTTCCTGCAGGTCTTTATTTCAGTAAGTCTTCTTTTCTGCCAACAGTTGTCTTTGAGCTTTTAAAAAAAACAACCTCATATAACTATATTCAATTCCATTGATCTGCTCTCTCAATTTATGCCCATATCATAAACCCAATGTGAATAGTGTACTTCAATCCCATATTCTGACCAAATTTATTCTAAGTTAATGGCTTTATTTGTCATATATTGGTTATTAGGGCCACATAATTTTCCTATGGATATTTTTATTATGAAGAAAGATGTTAATTCATTCAGTAATCTTCCATATTATGTATCTTTGAGCAGGACATGCATTTGCAAATCTCTAATTTGTCATGAACTACATTTTCCAACTTAGATTATGTGCAAAAGAAATGTATATGTGTTTCATTTTCCCTTTGATTATGAACAATCGTTTCCTACTTTGTGTTCAGCTTGAAGTTGGTTATAAAAATCATATCATTTCTTTTCTCTCCAACTAAAAAAGGTACATCATTAATATTTCTACCTTTTACTTTTTAAATAGAATATGTGCTTATTTAACTTGAACTTATTTTTACCTAGCAACTTTAATGCTTTCTGTACTCCCATCTTCTCTGTTCTTACAAAAAGCCTACCTATTATTTTCTCACTCTCTCTTTGGTCTCCTTTTGCTGCCTACTTCTCTAACAATTCCAGACAACTTATTTACATTCATTGTGCAGATCCAGTTTGCTTGCTGTCTTGGCCTAGATTTACAAGCATTGATAGAGCAGCCAATATATGACAGTAAGAACCCAGGGTAGACAAAGAATATCCTGTGAATTAAGAGCTAAGAATCAAGTCATAAGAAAAGGCACAAAACAACGAATTTACAACACATGCCTTTAGTTTTTGGCTTGGGCTAATACAAAAGCATCATGCTTTTAGCAATGATCAGTTCTAAATCATCTTTCACACTGCATTTAGAAAGAGTGACCTTTCTAGAATGCACAAACTCTCCTGTTTATTCTTCCATGAATCCCCATAGCCTGCAAGATGAAATTCACACTACTTAGGATGTCACTCATTATTATGTCCCATAGCTATTACTCCTTTATCATCTTGGATCATGTTTTCATTGGCCTAAACATTTATTTGTATAAATGGGTATCTATGTGCAGGTATGTACACACTTGTGCAGTTGTGTATAGGTAGGCAATGGGGTGCATAACCTAAGTTAGAATTCTTAAAGGAGAATTGATAGATAATGTCATGTCAACTCTGACTCATGATAATTTTATTTACAAAAACAATGAAATGTTGCCCAGTCCTGCATCATCTTTATAATCAACAGCATATTCAAGTCCATCATTTTAGCTACTATGAATAATATAGCAAAGAGTAGGAGTCTCAGAATGCTTAACTGTGCTTATATGTATTCTGTACATAGACCAAGAGGCAGTCATTTTACCAGAACAAGGGGATACTGTATGGCTTAAAATTAGGAAAGGTGTACATGGGGGTTATATCCTTTCACCATATTTATTCAATCTGTATGCTGAGCAAATAATCCCAGAAGTTGAATTATATGAAGAATATCAGAGAAACACTGTCAGATATAGTGCCAGAAAATGAGGTCCTCAGGTTGGAAGGTACTCAAAATGCGACTGGGGTAGAGTTGCCTCCTCATAGTAGAGTTGACTGTGATGATGCAATGGGAGTAAAGCCCTCTGGACCTTCATTTGCTGATGGGGCACAATTCAAAATGAAGAGAAGCAGCTGTAAATATCCATTAATAACCAAAACATGGAATGTGCAAAGAATGAATCTAGATAAATTGGAAATTGTCAAAAATGAAATGTAATGCATAAACATCGATATCTTAGGCATTAGTGAGCTGAAATGGACTGGTATTGGCCATTTTTAATCTGACAACCACATAGTTTACTATGCTGGGAATGACAAATTGAAAAGGAACGGTGCTGCATTCATTGTCAAAAAGAACATATCCAGATCAGTCTGAGGTACAATGCTGTCTGTGATAGGATAATATCCATGCACCTACAGGGAAGCCCAGTTGATACCACTATCCACGGAGGCCAGGATGGCCAAACCTTGACTTTCATACTTCAGACATATTGTCAGGAGGGATCTGTCACTGGAAACGGATATCATTTGGTAAGGGAGGGTCAGAAAAAAAGGAGGGGAAAATCTTTTGCAATGACGTATAAGACAAGGGACTAATTTCTAAAATATATAGGAAACTACAACACCTCTGCAGGTAAAAGACCAGTAACCCAATTTAAAAATAGGCACAGGACATGAACAGACACTTCACCAAAGAAGACATTTGAGTAGTCAAGAAATATATAAAGAAATTTCCTTGATCATTTGCCATTGTTGTTGTTATTGTTAAGTGCTGTTGAGTAGATTCTGACCTAAGGGGCAGATCATGAGTTTGTACCATTGACCTTGCAGTTCAAATTGCTTTGTAGTCTGGCACATTAACCCACAGTGCAACGCCAGGTTTCCATCATTAGAGAATTGCAAATCAAAACAATAATGAGATATCATCTCACACCAGCCATGACAGTGAAGTTCAAAAAAGCAGAGGATAATAAATGTTGGTGAGGATGTGGAGAGACTGGGATGCTCCTACATTGCTGTTGAGATTGCAAAATGGTCCAACCACTCTGAAAAACAGTATGGCACTTCTTCAGAAAGTTGGAAATAGAAATACCTTATGATCGAGCAATTCCTCTACTTGGTTTATATCCACAAGAAATATGATATATGCACACTAGTGGTCATAGCCTCACTTTTCACAATAGCAAAAAGATGGAAACAGCCTAAGTGACCATCAATGCAAGAACAGATAAACAAACTTTTGTACATCCACACAATGGGATATTATGCTCCCCCAAAGAATAACAAGGAAGTTGTAAGCCACCACATAACATGGATGAACCTTGAGGACATTATGCTGAATGAAATTAGTAGGTCACAAAAGGAGAAATACTGCATAAGACCACTACTGTAAAAACTTAAAGAAAAATATCCACACTAAAAGATAAAAACCAAAAAAAAAAAGAATCTTTGTTGGTTACCAGGGGCAGGGTGTAGGGGATTTGTGAAGGGATGGAGGGGAAGGTAGAGCACAGGGTAGGGTATAGACACATGATAGTTTGGGTGTTGGGGGCAGGTAATACACAAGAAGGAAGAGGGGGATGGAAGAACAAGGCAGATAGGAGAACATTTAGGCAGGTTTACATGGGCTAAATGGGACAGAGGTAAAAACTGATCTACGCTCAACCTTGGAACAACAAGGCTCTGTGATTCAGGGATTGAGTCCTAGTGAGAATGGGTAAAAGAAGGGAAATAATGTTATGATGCTTGACTCTCTTATGAATGTTGGTTTCCCCTGTCTATTATTGTAATATAGACACTTGAGGGGGAGGGAAAGGCATAGCCAGAAACATGATTAAGGTGTGCCAGAACTTGCCCAGTGAAAGAGGCTTCCTGTGGAGTCTTTGTAATGTATAAGATCTTAGGTGGAATACTGATCCCCATCCAGAATCTTCTGAGGTGGGACATTGCCACTTGAAAAGACAAGCAGACCAGCCTAGAGCAGCTAGAGAAGCAGAAGATATTTCTTGAAAGAAAGACTAGCAGGAAAAATCAAAAAACAAAAATGACAGTCTGATAGACTACCACAAGAACAAGCAAGTTGTCCGCAAGGCAGCCATCAAGGCAAACACTCAGGTCCCTTCAGGGCAAACCCCCTTCCAAAAGTGAAACTTAAAGGGAATACAGGAACAGGCATATAATCTTGCTGGCGACCACTTTGATGAGGGGAAGTGGGGAAAAGCAGCAATGAAGATATAGGCTGAGTCTGACCACACTCACTAGACTCCTGTCAACCTGGAGTATGGTGAGACCTAGTTGGCCTGCAGTATGGCAAGATCTGGATACTTCTGGGCCCATGGACAAGGACACGACATAACCACATAGGGCTAGAGTGGAGAGTGAAGCATCCAGCTGAGGGGTGATGCACAAGAATGTCCATACTTACAGATAGTACTCATTTGACCTAGCTTCATTGGCTGGATGATCAGAACTCAACAAGAGGAAGAAAGAAGGAAAAAAAACCCTTTTTTTAAAAAAAAGTAAACAAATGTAATTCACTACAATTTGATGAACTTGACCTATTCTTACGGATGTAGTAGCTTAAACTACCAACCAGAGGGAACGAATCTTTACAGCAAGGATCATTCCCATTCCCTCTGTACACAGGTTTGATAAGGATGGGCAACTTAGACACTGGCTACCTAAAATGTGAGGTGTTATAAAAGCACGAAGTAACTGGCTTACAAGTTTTCAAGAGGGAGTTTAGTTTCGGAAGGTGCGGGGGAAGGTAGAATCTCCACTGAGTGGTTTTCAACCTGTCTAGACAGGGCTGGTGAAACAAGACGGGGATTAGACTCCTGTGGTTCAATGTTGTTGTTGTTGTTGTTATCGGGTGCCATCAAGTCGGAACCGACTCATAGTGACCCCATGCACAGCAGAACGAAACAATGTCCGATCCTGGGCCAACCTCACTACCGCTGTCACACTTGAGTCCATCAATGATGCCACCTGGCCAATCCATCTCTTTGGGGGTCTTCCTCTTTTTCTCTGACCCTCCACCTTACTCAGCATGACATCCTTCTCCAGCAACTGTTCCCTCTGGACAATATGTCCAAAATATGAGAGACAAAGTTTAGCCATCTTGGCCTCCAAGGAGCACTCTGGTCACACTTCTTCCAAAACAGATCTATTGATTCTTTTGGTAGTACATGGCACTTTTAGCCATGCTATTTTCAATAACCTCATATGGATGTGAAAGCTGGACAGTGAATAAGGAGGATCGTAGAAGAATTGATGCCTTTGAGTTGTGGAGTTGGAGGAGAATACTGAAAGTGCCATGGACTGCCAAAAGAACCAATAAATCTGTTTTGGAAGAAGTGCAGCCAGAGTGCTCCTTGGAGGCCAGGATG
>NW_006408829.1:2821155-2827843 GCF_000296735.1 Chrysochloris asiatica
ACAAGACCAGGCAGTGTTTTGTTCCATTGCACATAAGGTTGCTAAGAACTAGAAATGACTCAATGGCACCTTAAAAGTAATATCTCACTGAGAGTTTTGTTATCCTTACTGGTCCTCTACCAAGCAGGATATTTGCTTCAAATGATTAATTCCTTTGGATAACATGTCCAAAGTAAGCAAGTTCTGTTGTGATCCATAGTTTTTCATTGACTAGTGAAAAAAACATGAACACCAAACACTCAACACAACCCTATTTACATAGCAAGGCTTGATAGTTCATTGCAGTGGCCACCCAAAAACTCAGACACCATACTCATCATTGTAAGGTTTATTAGGGAGGTTAACAGGTTTCAATTCAGGGTCAGAAATGTTCCGGGCACAGTTCTTCCAGTCAGGACAGCCTCTGTCATGCCTGCAATCAGACAGGACTCTCTCGGGCCCCTGGTCCTTTGCTTGACATCTGCCATGCTCAGATAATATTACAAAGCTCTTTTAGGATTGCTGATAAATGCCCAAAGGACACTTCACTCTACCATAAACCTCAACCTGAAGGCACTCAGTTCTGTGAGTCAGAAAAATTTAATTCCCCCAATTAAATGCCTGGTGGCATCCCACTCTGCAAACAAGCCATTCTCAACTTTACTGGTTCCATGGGTCCACTGCTCTGTCTCAGGCTCTGGGTCTTGGTTCTGTTGATGCTGCTCCTCTGCTACCTCTCCGGTGTCACAGCATTCTGTTCCTGGATCAAAGATATTCAATGCCCTGGGATCTGACAGTGCAAAGGATGCACTCCACCCCTGGATTTTCCTTTGGGTAGAGAGACACCCCCCACACACATGCACACACACTTCTGAGATAACTCATTTTATACCCAGTAGGATGGCAAACTCGACTAATCACAATTAGTCATGTTGACAATCACTTAGAACTGAATCATGTAATCCATCAGACTCATCAAGAAAAAGTCATTTGGTGGGAGTTTACAAAAACTATGGCTAGAATAGACATTAAATAATTCACTACACCACAGCTAGTATTCCTAAGTAAACGGCCAGGCCTTTTTTCATAATCTTATTCTGAAAGTTCAACAGACCCTGATGGTATTTGAAATACTGGTGATATAACTTCCAGAATCATAGCAACTTGAAAGCTACCAAAGTACAACAAACAGATGGGTGGTAGTAAAGGAGAACAGACTTCTAAAATCCTTACAGGAAAGTTAGAAAGCATGATAAATTTGGAAAGGAATGTTGTTGTTGTTAAGTGCCATCAAGTCATTTCCTATTGATAGCGACCCCTGTATAGGGTTTCTGAGGTGTGACTGATGAGCTTGAACTGCCAACCTTGAGGTTCAAACCAACCTTGCAGTCCAGTGTATTAATCCACAGTACCACACCAGGTGGTTGTTTAAATCAGGTCTGAGTCAGATTTTCTAGGGCAATATACTTTAAAATTAAGGACAGAATACCTAAGGAAACCTTGAACAACTACCAACTGGCTGGCTTTCACAACTGAAGGTCACAGTTGGCCTCACCTGAAAAAGAACTAAGGTAGGAAAAGGATTGGCACATGCTCTTCTCCCATGACCCTTCCCTGGGCTGTGTGACCTCAAGGTTACCCTGCATTTGCTTGGTGGCACAAAATGGCATGACTAAAGGATTCTTGAGGTGAGTAGCAGGATGAGCCCATATATCTCCCGGACATCAGGTGTTAGAAGCTACTATTGCTCACTGTGATAGTGAAGTCCACTCCCACGTCTATTGTTTCTCACCCGAAGACTCTGAAGTCTAGATGAGAATGTGAGCTGGAGGAAGAGTTTCTGAAAGGCAGGTGTGATGGGGAGCAGTGGAAGGCAGGTTGCTCCAAAGGTCCAGAATAGTTGGAAGGGAATATCATCATTTACTTGAAAATAGTGTTCATTATTACATTGACAATAGTTCCAAAGAATGGTCTTTTAGCTACTGTCTAGGGTGGGTTCTGTTTTGTGTTGGAAGAACATGGTTTCTTTCATTCAGGTTACTTTTTAATCTTCACAGCCTATCAGAATGAGCACGGAATTGCTTCTTGATACAGAAAATGATGTCTTGCAGATATTAGAAAGTAAGAGATACTCAAATATTATAATGTCTTCCATCTACTTAATCCACTATTGGTTAAACCCTCCCAGGAGATAATGTTTTGATAAGCTACACAGAAGTATCTCTGAGTGGTACAAATAGTTTTCATGCAATTCCACATAGAAACAACTCAGTAGAAAGGTCTGGCAGTTTACTTTAAAAATATCAGCTACTGAGAAATCTGTGGAGCACAGTTCTACTCTGGATCACATGGGTCCCATGAGTTTGATTGACTCAATAAAAATGAGATTGGAAAGCTAAACCGAAGAATAGAAGGTGATAGAATTCTGATAGACTTTTCCTTGAATCAGCATTCATGTAACATGAATAAATGCCAGAAGAGAATTGACAGAGTATCAAAAAGGCCTGGATGGGTTTCTGTTGTTGTTGTTAAGTGCTGTTGAGTTGGTTCCAACTCATAGTGACCCTGGATAGGGTTTACAAGGAGTAGCTGGTGGGTTTGAACCACTGACCTTGTGGTTCACAGTCCAGAACTGATCCTACCATGCCACACCAGAAGTTCAATAGGTTTGCAGTTCTTTAAAATCTAAATTTTTGACAAATACTCTAAGTGAAAACTTTGAAATATTTTATTAACACAGTTTGAAAATCTCTACAAATTTACCCAGTTTCATAGGGTTGCAGCTCTTTCCCAATGCATCTGATGTATAATACTGCTTGTACCTTAGGAGATGGGGATTTACCCAACTATGCTAATGTTGGAAAGACAAATCTTCAGACTGAATGTGAAGCAAGAAATTTTGTTCTTACTTGTAAGTTCTAAATCCATGATCACTTCTTCTATCTATACAAACAAACTCTTAAGCATCCTATCCCTAGCAGCAGCAGCCACAGGGGTTAAAAGAAAAAGAGTCTACATACTTTTTTACTGGAGTTTTGCATTTTAACTATTTTGTACCCACCTTGGAGTTCTGGAGTTATACTGTAGGATAAACACTGAACTTAAAAACAGAAAGTCAGCTGTTCAAACCCACCAGATGCTTCTCAGAAACCCTATACCAGGTCGCTGTAAGTGAGAACTGACCTGATGGCAGTTAACAACTTACCAACTGGTATACTTCATTCTTCAAATTTGTCTAACTGTACGATCCTAGAATTTGAACTGTGTATTTATTCATTCATTCATTCATTCAACAAATAGTGATTGCTTAGTATCATCATGTGATTAAGTTATGCTTTGGGTCTACTCATATATTTATTCATCATTCAATAGGTATTTATTGAAAACCTACCCTATTCCAGGTCTAGATGTGCTGCGTTTACAGATATGGAGGCATGGCTGCTTCTGTTCTTGAGGAACTAACAATCCATAGAGTTCATCACCATTTAATTCATAAACAGCAGCACTACCCAACATCTATAAGGGCTGTCACATTATAACAAAATTTCACCTGATTGTATCTTTCTGCTCTCGTCTTCCCTTTACAAAAGTTGCACATTTTTCTCTTTTCCCTCTGCTCTTCCAGAAAGATAAACAGTCTTCTTTCTGTACCCCTCTCTTTTCTCTCTTCTCCACCCTCACAATAGGAAGCCAAGTTAGGTTAGTGTCATGCAGCAGGTGCATAGCTAATCCTCACAAGCATTTTAGAAATAGGGCCTGGATCTTATCATAACCATTTGTCAAGAAAGAAAATAGATGATGAAGTTTAGATACTCCATTCAAACTCCTGAAACCCATGATGAAATCAGACCTATGATATATGTCTTTTCACCACATCATGCTGACTGCAACAATATCTCCCCTGAATCAATATTATATTTCAAAAGCCTATATCATTATAAGTGAATAGCTTTCATAGAATCAATCTAATTTCAGTTTTCTTTATTCCTGGAATTGTGCCAATTCTTTCATGCAAAATCCTTTTTTTTTTTTTTTCTTTCAATTCACAGTTAGAAATAGCAATAAAATGACATTCAGTTGAAGTCAATTGGTAGGTTTTCCTGACTTAACCTTGCTGTTCCCACTAGGAAGAGTTTTTTTGCAGATAAAAGGCAACTTATAAAATGCTGAGGTAGGACACTTAGTTCCAATATTGTTCAATACATGCTCTAGATTCTTTTGTTTGACTAGAGATTAAGATAAGGATCTATAGATGGTCTGGTTCTCACAGTCCTTAAACCCAGACACTGTTGAAATGCACATTATGTCAGAGATAAAAAGCATTAGAAGTATAAACATGGATTTCCTCCAGCACCTGATTGGTGTCTGGAAGAAATGTACCCTCCCGCTTTTCCATAACATACCATCATTCTAGAACTAGAAGCCTTGTGAACACAGACTTTGGACTATTCACCAGTTTAGAGAAGTAGATTATCAGGGCATTCTATCTAGTCTAGATTAGGATTCCACCATTCTCAGTTGAACTGGGCAGGTGACCATCTAAGCACACATGTTTATGAACTACAATACCTAGGAGCTATTTCTGGATGAAAGAGTGTGAATTTTTTGTGCAATAGTGTTCAAAAGACTGAGAAGATAAGATGAAAAATAGTGTTAAGGAGACTGAACATAATGGAAAGCAATTGTGAGACATTTACCTTTCCTTTCAGATTTATGAACAGATCTTGAGTCCTTGGGAGAATGGTAAAAGCAAAAGCTGAAGGTGTTGCATTCAAGAAAGATTCTGTGAAACTGTGAATGCAAGCAGTGTTGCTTTGAGGCTGACAAGCCCAAGGTCTACACAGAGCTGGTTGTGGAAAAAGCTATGCAGTAATGGTGTCTGCCCATCAGCCTGACAAGAAAGCAATGCTATCATAGGAAGCTGACAGCTAAGGCAGTGACAAGGATAGTGACAGCTACCTTCACATGACTCTTGTTAGCAGATTTCCATGAGGAAACCTGAGAAGCTCATGTGAATAACTTTTAGGGGCTTCCAGAAACACTTGGTGAGAGAAACTTGGCTGGGAACTGAGTTTCCTAGATCTGCAGTTGGGAATTAGGACTTGGCAAGATATATTATTCAATGTTGATGTGAGATCTGGGGATTTCAGGTTAAACACACTAAGATTTAGCAAATAATTGTATAGTTGATTGCTTTAAAATATGATCGGAAGAATTCAAATGAATAAAAGTATTGCAAATCAAAGGATTTAATGTAGTCCTGCTTAATAGCATGAAGATTTTGGCTTCTGATCTTCCTCTCAACTAGGCTTCGTAAGGAGAATTATAGGTCACTCCCTAAATTGTCCATGGACATATAAGTCTACCCCTTCTGCCTTTTACCAGACCACCCCAATCACATGCCATAAAATTAAACTAATGCTTTTTTTTATGTCAAGGTGTAACAAATTCCAGCAAATGCCATTGGGTAGACTACCATAATCTTTTTCCTTGCCCTCATCCATTTCCATCCGCAGGACTCCTGTGCTCTTGAACAGATTAGATGGCCAAAATCCTTGCCTGGATTTCTCACATTCTTTGACCTTGCTTTTAAAGTCAATCAGTTCAGTATTAATTAATAGGAGAATAAACAGGAGGGTAGATAGGTTGCTCTGACAGCTACTGGAATGAAGATTTCCTTGGGAAAGATGAGAAGAATGAAGTGAGGTTCTAACACCCTGCCTGGGTACAAAATCAGTGCTGGACTGTCTGTAGTTCATCAGGAAACAAGCTCCAGTGAAGAGAGAATGGAGGAGAGCCCTTACCTCCTCCAAAATAGTCTCTGAATACAAGAGCAATTTATCTGTAAACTGGGCCCAATAGAAATGCCAGAACCACAATGTGGTTCAGAAAGTATCTCCCAGGGTTTCAATCACAATGCTAGGGTATCCAAGGAGAGATGGAGTTACTTTGAGGATTGGAGTAAGACTCTAATACAAACATTAGTTGATTACCCTTAAAGAGGTGTGATTCAATCGAAACCACAAGAAATAGGACCAGAAAACCAACACTCCTTATGGAACTCTGAGTATTTTCTGTTTTCTCATTCCTTAAATGAAAAGAGAGCGTAGTAAGCATGCAAGGAACTCCTGTCAACAAGAGGCTTTTGTAAAGAGAGTCCTCAAGCAGGTCCTATGAACAACATGGAGAACAGGGGAAAATATTAATTATGTAGAGCTTGCAACTTCATACAGCCTTACATTACAGTAATTTATCCCTTAAAGATTTTGATAGAAAGTAACAATCACTTGAAAAAAATTATTAATTAAGAGTCGCCTCAGAGGTCAGAAATGTAAAGGTAGATATTTTGTAACAAAAGGAGTGGAGTGACTGATTTTGCAGTCCAGAAGCAGAGGTCCCTGGAACCATCAAGGGAGAAGAGCAGAGTGCGTGACCCAACCCAGAGAAGCAGTGATGCCAGAAATGGAGGCAGAGACAATGATGTGGAGAGATGGAGTGGCTGGAGACACTGGACTCAGGGAGGGAGAGGGGCTGTGTGCTGACCAGTGAGGGGTGAGGGGGCAGGCCTGTGGTGTACACTTTGGTTGTTTGTTTGATGATGCATGGAGGGGATTGTAATCATTGCATTGAAACGAAAAAGGAAATACATAGGATGAATGTAAACCTGCTGTTCTCAATGAATTCACAATGAAAACTTAAAAAAAAAAAA
>NW_006408829.1:2829913-2837432 GCF_000296735.1 Chrysochloris asiatica
GTCTTTAGTGTTTAATTCATCAAATCTGTTCTTCAGATGATCTCTAAATTCAGGAGGGAGATAGTCACTATAGAGAGTGGTAAACAAAATAAAGCTCTGTCCTGAAGGAAGCTTGCATTCTCTGTACTTGTTCTGTCTAATATGACATGCTAGCCACTGGCCACATGTGGGCACTTGGAATGGGGCTGCTTTAAAATGAGGTGCACTTTAAGTGTAAAGCAAACCACTTTCCAAGACAGTACACAGAAAATAATGTGAGCCATCTCATTATAGTTGTTGCTGCTAAGTGCCATCTAGTTGGTCCTGACTCATAGCTACATTGTATAGCATTTCCGAGGAGCACCCAGTTGGTTTGAACCACCGACTTTGCCATTAGCAGTTTAGAAGGAGCTCTGGTAGTGTAGTGGTTACGAATCGGGCTGTGAACACCAAGGTCGGCAGTTCAAAATTACCAGCTGTTCCGGGAGAGAAAGATGAGGCTTTTTGCTCCTGTAGGCCAGCTAAGGAGCTCTGGTAGCGTAGTGGTTACGAATCGGGCTGCTAACCTCAGGATCAGCAGTTCGAAACTACTGTTCCATGGGAGAAAGATGAGTCTTTCTGCTCCCATAAAGATTTGCAGCCTCAGAAACCCTGTACAGGGTCGCTATGGGTCGGAACCGACTCCACGACACACAACAACAACAACAACTTATGTTACAGCTCTATACCAGGACTTCAAAATACCTCATTAATGTTTTGATCGATTGCATGTTTTAAAAGTAATACTTCGCTTATATCAGATCAAATAAAATGCGCTATTTAAATGATTTGCATTTATTTTAACCTTTTTACCTGTTGGTTACTTGACAATTAAACATTGCTTATGTAGCTCTCATATTTCTGTTGGACATTTGTGCACCCCACTGGGAAGAGCTAGTAAACATTTTCTAATTGTTGGGGGGAAAAAAAGAGTTGCCTCAGAAACCTTATACAGGGTCGTGATGAGTAGGAACTGACTCAATGGCACTTAATGACAACAACTAAAGTTAAACATAAATATACATACATTTCTTGATGTTGTTGTATGTTGCCAAGTCAGTTCTGACTCCCTGTTGTTGTTGTTGTTGTGAAATGCAGTCAAGTTGATTTGGAACCATAGCAACCCTGTATAGGGTTTCCAAGGAGCAGCTGGTGAGCTTGAACCACCAACCTTGCAGTTCAAATGACTTTGCAGTCTGAGGCATTAGCCCACAGCGCCACACCAGGACTCCATAGTGAACCTGTGTATGGTTTCCGAGAGTGGCTGGTAGGTTTGAATAGCCAATATTGTAGTTACCAGTTCAGTGCTTATCCTAAGCCACTGTTTGTACATTGTTGTTGTTGTTAAGTGCTGTGGAGTCAGTTCCGACTCATAGCGACCCTGCACAGGGTTTCCAAGGCTGTAAATCTTTACGGGAGCAGAATGCCTCATCTTTCTCCAGCGGAACCGCTGGTAGTTTTGAACTGCTGACTTTACAGTTCACAGCCAGATTCGTAACCACTATGCTACCAGAGCTCCCCAGAAATTCTACTTCTATGGTCCTGGTGTGGCACTGTGGGCTAATGCACTGGACTGCAATCGAACCACAAGATCGACAGTTCAAGTTCATCATCTGCTCCTCGGAAACCCTATGCAAGGTCACTATGGGTCGGAACTGACAGCACTTAACAACAACAACAACATATATATCCAGAAGTCCTGGTATGGTCGAATTGAACCACAAGGTTGGTGGTTCAAACTCACCATTTGCTCCTTGGAAATCCTATGAATCAGAAAAGACTCGACAGCACTTAACAACAACATATATAACCAGGAGTCCTGGTGTGGTGGTGTGGGGTAAGCACTGGACTGCTAATCACAAGGTCAGCAGTTCAAACCCACCAGCTACTCTTCAGAAACCCTATGGTGGTGGTTATGTGCCGTGGAGTCAGTTCCGACTCATAGCAACCCTATACAGGGTTTCCAAGGCTGTAAATCTTTACAAGAAGAGAAAGCCTCATCTTTCTCCCATGTAATAGCTGGTAGTTTTGAACTGCTGACCTTGCGGTTCAAAGTCCAATTCGTAACCACTAATAGGACCATTATAAATCAGAACCAACTTGACACCACTTAACAACAACACACATGTATCCAAGAGGAAAAAAATACATAAAAAACATGCACAAGAATAATCATAGAATCATTAATAATAACCTAAAACTACAAACATCTCAAAACTACAAACATCTCAAGAGTAAAATGGATTGATAAATTGTGGTATGTTTTTACAATGAAATACTGAACAATACTGGAGATAAGAATCACTGCTACATATAGGACTACAGATAACTCAGACATATGAGAGTCTGAATAAAGAAACCAGAACCATAAGGCTAAATACTGTATGAGTCCACTTAGGTGACTGGTTGTAAAGTGGTTATGCACTCAGCTGCTAACTGAAAGGTCATTGAGTCAAATCCACGAGCCACTCTGACAGAGAAAGATGTGGCAATCTGACTTTGTAAAAACCCCACAGGGGCATTTCTGCCCTGTCTGAGAAAGTCATTATAAGTTGGGTTTCGACTCAGCGGCAATGGATTTAGGTCACTTAGATCAAATCCAAAGCAAGGCAAAACTAATCTATGGTGATAAAGACCTGAGATTAGTCACCTTACTGGGTATCTAAAGAATTCTGGAAAAGTTTTTCTTTCTTTTTTTAAAATTTTTTTAATGTTTTATTGTGAATTATGTGATAGTTTACATGGGAGAACATTAGTTTTACATTCATTCTATCATATATCATCTCATTGCCATGGTGACAATCCCCTCCATGCAATCCTTCCCCCGTGCCCCCCAGGTCTTCAGCACACAGTCGCTCTCCCTCTCTGGGTCTAAAGTCTCCAGCTGCTCCATCACTCCATGTCATCATCTCTGGCTCCATTTCAGACATCACTGCTTCTCTGGGTAGGGTCGTGCTCTCTGCTCTTCTCCCTTGATGGTCCTAGGGACCTCTGCTCCTAGACTGAAAAGTTAATCACTCCCCTCCTTGCTATAAAACGTCTACCTTTACATTTCCGACCCTCACAATCAGTCCTGATAACAATTATTCACTATTGTATCACAAGAGACCTATCTGCATTTCATTGCATCAGCCCCACCTAGTCAGATTGAATACTATTCACTGGAGATTCTACCTTCCTCCAGGCCCTCTGGATCTAGGTTCCCTCTTGAAAGCTTGTAAGCCAGTCACTTCTTGCCTTTGTAGCCCCCCACCCCCCATTTTGGGTAGCCAATGTCCAAGTTGCCCATCCCTGTCTACTTTGTGTGTGGAGGGGGTGGGAATGATTCTTGCTGTAAGGACTTGTTCCCTCTTTTGAGTTACTGCTTCCCTAGGTGTAGGTCAAGTTCATCAAATTGTATGAGGATACTTTCTTTTATTTTTTCCTCTTCTTTTTACTTCTGGATGAGTTCTGGTCATCCAGTCACTGAAGCCAGGATAAGTGGGTATTATCTGCAAGTGTGGGTGTTCTTATGCATATGCCCTCTCTACTTATCAGCTGGACAATTCACTCTCCACTCTAGTCCTCTGTGGCTATGTCACTGACTCTGGGCCCAAAAGTCCCCAGGTCTTGCCACACTGCTGGCTAACCAGGTCTTCACCCGGGTTCATAGAAGTCTATTGAACGTTGTAGGGCTTAGCTCACTGCTTCATTGCTGTTTTCTGGAAAAGTTTTTCATCTCAATATGGATTATGCATGGTATATATAAATATACTGAGTCCTGGTGTATATATAAAGTCTGTGTATTTTCTGTATGTAAGTTATATTGCAAGGAAAAAAAAGATACAAATTTAAAAAAAAATAATAATTCTGTTGTTGTTATTAAGTGCCATCGAGTCTGTCCCAAGTATAGGTATGTCTATTAGCACGTGGAACAGATTAGTGCTGATAAGATTGTCATAGAAACAAAGTTAGCTTTTTGAGAATATCCTAGAGTCTGGATTGAAAGGGGCTTTGACTGTTCAGCAGAGAGGTAGTAGGATAAGAAGAGAGTTCCTGACCCAATGGATGCATATTCTAGAATGACATCTTTAGATACGGCCAAGGAGAATAACTGAAAAAGAAAGCCCATCAAAGGTCAGAGTTAGAAGCCTGGGAAATTCTGCTCTGGGAACAGAAGTAAAGTTTAATCAAGGTAAGTATTCTACACTGTCTACCCAGCCCAGTACTGGGATTTCCACAACCAGCAGCTGCTGACAGCACCTAAGCTTCCCCTTTCTAAATGGTGTCCTTAATATATAATCTTTCTTTTGCACCATTGTGTGCTGGGTGTGTGGGGAGAGATAACTTGCCATGGAAAAAGAGGGTATATCTGGCTCCAAATTAAGAGGCACTACACCCAGAAATAATGTGAAGACTCTCATGAGTCTGATGTCCTGAGTGGACACGAGGTAGACACTATTATTATCTCCATTTTTAATATGAAGAAATAGAGGCACAGAGAGGTTTAACAACTTAACTTAGCATCATGGAGTGCTGAAAGTAAAATATTAATGTGGGTAGTTGACCTCCAGAAATCATTTAATGGCTACATATAAACTGGAAATTATATCACCTGATGCTTTAAATACTATACCTATTACATAGCCCATGCTGCTGTTATTAAGGATTGTCAAGTCAGTTTCAACTTATGTTGTTGTTAAATTCCATGGAGTTAATTCTGACTCATAGCAATCCTTTAGAGGATTTCTGAGAAGTGGCTGGTAGATTTGAACCTCCAACTTTGCAATTCAATCCAGCATTGCAGCTGAGTGCTTATTCTATAGTGCCATATCAGGACTCCAACTCATAGTGCTCTTACATAGGGTTTCTGAGGCTGTAAATCTTAGTGGGAACAGAAAGCCTCATATGTCCCCCTTGGAACAGCTGGTAGACTCTCAAACCACTGACTTTGTGGTTCTCAGTCTAGTGCTTATTCCACATAGCCTATATTTACCAGCAAATCCATAGCTCAGACTATCATTTGAAACGTGAAAGTACATTACTGTGTTCCTTAGAAATTGAAGTTTTAGAAATACTTTGGATATTTTGGAGGACCTGGTCTTAAAAAGCATTTCCCTCACCAATATTAAGAGTGGCCCGTGACTGAACTAGGTAGGGAAGCCAGATTTCCTGGGATGGATTGAGAGCTAAAGCTAAACCATCAGTGGGCCCTATTATAATCATATGACTGCCTCCCTGGCACGTCTCCATAAGGGAAGATGAGCACAACTCTGTCTTTTTAAGTAAATCAAATTCAGTCTTCCTGTAAACCTCTATGAAGGGCATCACTTCTTAGCAACATGAACTGCATGGAAACACAGCAAAGGCATGCAAGACACCTGCCAACCTGCAGGATGTTCCTCTGAGACATTGGCAACATTGCTTTTGACAACTGAGTCCAAATCCCCTTAGGAGGTAACAGAGGCCACTCACCTCAAAACACCAGATCATCTTGATGATAATGCTAGAGACCCACAAGACTTCCTACTCAAATAACCTTGGAATTGTCAGAGCTAATGGAAGCTGGCAAGTTCTGACTCAGCCAGGAGTGTAGTCTTTCGTTAGACACCTGCTTCTACCAGGTGCTAACTTTCAGAGCTCTCCAAACAGAAATGGCAAACAGCCTTTTCCTTTTCATTCTCGTCCCACATCTAGGACTATGTGAGATGGAAGACTTTGCCAAGGACATCTCTCCAAAAAGTGCCAGGTGGAATCAGCACCCCTCACCAAAGGGACACGATCATCTGTCTTTTTCATGGGCACAGGTGGGCACTTGCCGCAGACTTTTGGGGAAGCCCCAGGTTGCTGGCAATGGTTTTCTGTAGTTCTTTTCAGGCCACCGTGTTCAGGTGCTTTCATGGCAAGCTTCCAACTCAAGACTCTAATTAATTAAAGGGCCTGTCAGGATATTGGCCATTTTGACATCTCAGTTGGGGATGTGAGCTCACCAAGTTTCAACTTTGGAAGATCAGCTCTGCCTTGATCACGTTTGATCTCCCTAGTGTGAAAAACTAAGTGCCCAGAGTTGCAATCATCATGTTAAGTGCCAGTTTCCTTTGCCAAAAAGCAACATGCTCCTTTCTTTACTCTTCCCTTAGGGAACACTCCCACTGAGTCATTTACTTGGTTCTCTGCTGATCTTGCAACCCCAACCAGCAGCACCACCTTTATTTTTCAACATATGTAGGAAATTCTCTAAGCATGTGTGGTCTGTGGTTTTAAAGGAGATCATTAAATATAAGGTGTGGAATCAACTCCAAACACAGCAAGACAGAGCTCAGGAACTTCTCTGATAATATTTGAAATGCTAGGACTCTTGGAGTGGCACTGTAGAATCAGCTATGGATTTTGAACCACAAGGTTGGAACTTCAAACTCACCAGCTGCTCTTCAGAAACCCTTAATAGGGTCGCTATGAGTCAGAACCAACTCAATGGCACTTAACAACAACAATAAAGCAGTACTTGAGAGTTACACTACTCATTTCCACGGGGGCAGACAAATATTTAAGGAGACCATTCTCCAGTACCTAGGGACAACCAATCCAGGACAACCAATAGACAAGGTAAATCACACAGACTTCACTAGGATTGATGTGACCCAGTGCAGTAACTCTTGGTACTACCACATTCTCGGTCCTCTTCTTATACCAGACCATACAAAATCCTTAGTAATGTTTAACATCAATTTTAATCATAGACTAATATGTGATAAATATAGTTGTAAGGCGCTCTGGTAGCGTAGTGGTTACGAATTGGGCTGGGAACCACAAGGTCAGCAGTTCGAAACTGCCAGCTGTTCCGCAGGAGAAAGATGAGACTTTCTGCTCCCGTAAAGATTTACAGCCTCAGAAACCCTGTACGGGGTCGCTATGAGTCGGAACTGACTCCACGGCACATAACAATAACAACAACAACAACTTGCTTAAATGTGGTATTTCTTAGATAGTGTTGTTGTTAAGTCTTTGACTCTGTTTCAACTCATGTTAAGTAATGTTAAATTGATTCCTATTCATAGTGACACTTTTTAGAGTTTCCAAGGAGCATCTGGTGAGTTTGAACCACCAACCTTTCAGTTAGCAGCCCTAGTGCTTATCCTACAGCACCACACCAGGACCCCAACTCAGAGCAACCCTGTATTGGGTTTCTCGGGCTGTGATTCCTTTCAGGAGCAGAAAGCCTCATCTTTCTCCCTTAGAGGGGCTGGTTGGCTGGAACTGCCAACCTTGTGGTTCACAGTCCAGTTCCTATCCTATAGAGTCACCACATTTCCCATTTCTTAGATTATATAAATACTAGCAGCAAAATTATTTTGTAATATTTTTCACCATTGGATTATAACAGTATTCGGTACAAAATTATTAGTAACTAAGGGTCTTTTAATTTTTTTCTCCTTTTTTCCTTTATTTACTTACTCATTCTTAAAAAAGTTATTGATATAGGCTCACAAATACTAATTTCTACTATATCACAGACAAAAGC
>NW_006408829.1:2843392-2847922 GCF_000296735.1 Chrysochloris asiatica
AGTTAATCTTATAGACTGAAACAGAGGACCCTAGGAAAATCAAGGGAGAAGATAATAAGCATAATGTGGTACATTATCCAGAGAAGCAGTGACACCAGAGATGGAGGCAGAGATGGGAACATGGAGAGAGAGAGCAGCTGAGGACTCTAGATTTATGGAAAGAGAGGGATTGAGAGCTGGTGGCCAGGAGGCAGACTTGCAGAATGTACCCTTTGATGGTTTAAATTATTATATTGGCCTGAGTGTTTTTGTTTTTTAAAAAAGAGCTAAAATGACTAGAGAAAAATATTGTTAACTCATGGAACATGGAAGGGATTATAACCATTGTTATGAAACAAAGTATATGATTTGTTGAATGTAAAACTGATGATCTGCCCTGTAAACTTTCACTCAATTTACAATAAAAACTAAAAAAAAAAACAAAAAACAAAAACTAAGGTGTCCTGGTGGCACAAATGATTAAGCATAGGGCTTGGTGATTCTAAACTACCTACTAGGTCCTAGTGATCTGATCCTGTTAAGACTACAGCCAAGAAAATATTATGGGGCAGTACTATTCTATCACATGGAGTCATTAGAATCTGAAATTGACTTAATGCCATATAACAGCACTAACAACAATGAGCCAATGGACATAACAAATGATGAGGACAAAAATAGGAATGGCAAGAGGTAGTAGTGAAAGTAGTAGACACATGCTGATTTTACCTGCCTAGCATCTGTTCACCAACCATGATTTTCCTTTGGAAAAGTAGCTCTCTTCACTCCCTGTTCAGAGATTTGGATGGTGCTGATCTGAGCCCCAAATCATGAGGTAAGCATGTAATTCAGGACTGATCTATCAGCACAGTACAACTACCAAAGCATTGTGATATTTATGTATAGGTGGTTACGTGTCCAAGCCATGCCAATTATGGTGATTCTGGGATTTTGTTTTGAACTGTAGATAAAGATAAGGTTTTCCATGCTTAGCTGTAAGCCTGGATAGGCAATAGTATTTTTGTTACTTCATAGGAACAGCCTACCTAAGAATAAAACCAACACTGATGAAAGCACAACCAAGTGAAAAGAAAGAAAAACATCACTTAAGAATCTGGTTCCAATTATACCTGAAGTCAGTTATTCCTGATCTTTTTCAATTTCTAGGTCTTTTTTCTTAAGCCAATTTGAGTTCATATATGCCATCTGTACTGTCCTTGGGCATAAATAGAAAACACTATCAGTTGCTAACTAAAAGATTAGAATTTCAAGTCAACCCAGAGATGCTTTTGAAAAAAGACTTTGTGATTTAAAAAATCAGCCACTGAAAATCCTGTTGAACATAGCTGTACTCTGACACCATGAATTAAAGTTGACACACTGACAACCAGGATGTCATATGCAACCATAATACTGCATAGAATTCAAATTCCCACAGTAAGTATGCCTTCTATGTGAGCAAATTCACACTATTTCTTCAAAGAGCTAGCATTTGTAGCTCCATTTCAAGAATGACAAATGAGTAAGATAAAACAGCACATTTAGGACAGACATTAAGTGACTTCAGGATCACAGTACTCTACCCACTCAACTGGTCTATATCATCTCTTTAGTTTAGAAGAAGTGGACAGTTAACATTCCCATGTAAAATGCATGACCTAAATAAAATGTAGGTAAAAATTTCAGCCCTCACCACTTTCACCAAACTCAGCCCTTAAGCTAGACATTTGGTTTCCAATTCCATTTAACAAGATGAAGCACTTCCAACAATTCTTCTGAGTAAACTGAAAAAGCAGCCTGAGGAAACTTTTGCCAGGCACAGAACCAGATTCTGTTTCTGGAACAGAGAAGATGCACAATGTATATTCAATAGAGTTAATAATTGATATTAGTACCAGTTAATTAATAGTTATTAATAATTTATATTAAAAAGTTACTCACATTGAGTTGGAATGCTATCATTTAGAAATGAAAACTGCTTTGGAATGCATTTGTGCTTTTTATGTGAGGATGAAAGCTATTGATCCTGTAATGGGTTTATTACAGCCCCAGGCACTTATGAAGCACTCAATAAATACCGTTGTTGTTGTTATTAGATGTCAGCCCTATGCACAACAGAACTAAACACTGCTGGTCGTGTGCCATCCTCATAATTACTGTGAAGTTTGAACCCACTGTTGCAGTCACTGTGTCAATCCATCTTGTTGGAGGGACTCTTCCTCTTCTTCACTGACCTTCTAATTTACCAAGCATAATGTCTTCTCCAGGGACAACTCTCTTCTAGTAGTGCATCCAAAATACATGAGATGATGAAATATTAGTCTATATTACTTTTATTTTTATTCATTCCAGCAACACTAGCTTTCTTCCTTTCCTTCTTATACAGCAGACATTCTCATTTTAGAGTCTAATTCCCTCTACCTGGAATACTCCTCTCCAAATAACTGTGTGCTAATTCATTCACCTTGTCTGTGCTTAAATGACACCTTCTCAGTGACTATTATCTTTTAAATGGCAGTCCACACCTTCACCAAGAGTCTCCACTTTCCCCTACCCTATTGTATTTTTAAATTATATTCTAAGACACTATACAATTAATTCCACCACTCACCTGTCAGTTTGTCATACTATGGTGGCTTGCATGTTGCTGTGATGCTGGAAGCTAAGCCACCAGCATTTTAAATATCACCAGGGTCACCATTGGTGAACAGGTTTCAGCTGAGCTTCCAGACCAAGACAGATTAGGAACAAGGAGAAAATAAAACTGCTTCTGAATATAGAGCCACTGAAAACCCTATGAGGAGCAGTGGAACACTGAAACATGATGAAGAGCTGCAGAATATTGCCAGATATAGTGACAGAAAGGCCTTCAGGTTGGAAGTAGTCAAAATACAACTGGGGAAAAGTGGTATCCTCAAAGTAGAGTTGATATGATGAAGCAAATGGAATAAAGCTTTCACAACCGTCATTTCCTGATGGGGCACAACTTAAAATGCAAACATCCACTAATAATCAGAACATACAATGTAGGAACTATGAATCAAGGAATATTGGAAGTTGTCAAAAATGAAATGGAACTCATATAGATATCCTAGGCATTAGTGATCTGAATGGACTGTTCCTGGCCATTTTGAGTCTGACAATCACATGATTTGCTATGCCAGAAATGACAAACTGAAGGGAAATGGCATCATATTCATCATCAAAAAATATATATATCAAGATCTATCTTTACATACAACACTGTTTGTAATAGGATAAGATTCATATACCTACAAGGAAGACCAGTCAATACAACTATTACTCAAATTTACACACCAAACACTAAAGCCAGTGAAGCAGCACTGCAGGATAATGCACTGGACCACAAGGCCAGTTTGAACTTCAAGGTCAGTGGTTCAAATCTAACAGCTGCTCCTTGGGAAGTCTATTCAGGGTCACTGCTAGTCAGAACTGACTTGATGATACTTAAGAACAGCAATAACAAACTTCAGTCTGAAATTGATCAAACACACAATCCAGATATAATGAAAATTGCTGGTGATTCTAATGCAAATGTTGGAAACAAAGAGTTGGAAAATATGATCTTGGTTATAAAAACAATGCTGGAGATCACATGATAGAATTTTGCCAGAATAATGATTTCTATTGAATGATGCAGAAATCATCAAAAGAAGATGGAAGGAATAAACAGAGTTACTTTACCAAAAGGAAATGGTTGATGTTCAACCATTTCAAGAGGTAGCATATGATCAAGAGCCAATGATACTAAAGGAAGAAGTCCAATGGGTATTGAAAGAACTTGCAAAAAACAAGGTACCAGGAATTGATGGAATAAAAACTGAAATCCTTCAAGAAAGTGAGACAGCACAGGAGGCACTCACTCATCTATGTCAATAAATTTGGAAGACAACTATCTGGCTGACTGACTGAAAGAGGTCCATATTTGTGCCCATTCCAAAGAGAGGTGACCCAACAGAATGCAGAAATCATTGGAAAATATCTTTGATATCCCATGCGAGTAAAGTTTTCTAAAGGTAATACAGAAACATCAGCAAGCATACATTGACAGAGAACTTCCAAAGGTTCAAGCTGGATTCAGAAGAGGCCATGGAATGAAGGATATCATTGCTGATGTCAGATTGATCTTGGCTGAAAGCAGAGAATATCAGAAAGATGTTTACCTGTGCTTTATTGACTATGCAAAGACTTTGGAATATGTGGCTCATGACAAGCTATGGACAACATTGTGAAGTATGAGTATTTGAAACACTTAATTGTGCTCATGAGGAACCTGTACATGGACCAAGAGGCAGTTGTTCGAACAGAACATGGGACTACTGAATGGTTTAAAATTAAGAAAGGTGTGCAACAGGTTTGTATTATTTCACCACACTTATTCAACCTGTATGCTGAGCAAATAATCCGAGAAGTCTGGTTATATGAAGAAAAATACAGCATCAGGATTGGAGGAAGACTCATTAACAACCTGTGATATGTAGATGATACAACCTTGCTTGCTGAAAGTGAAGAAGGCTTAAAATATTTACT
>NW_006408829.1:2848022-2849848 GCF_000296735.1 Chrysochloris asiatica
TCTTAAAAAAGTTATTGATATAGGCTCACAAATACTAATTTCTACTATATCACAGACAAAAGCATTAGACTATTTGACAAAATCAGCAACTATTAAATCATTGCTGTTGTTGTTAAATACCATCAAGTGAGTTCCTTTTCAGAGAGACATGACAGACAGCAATGAAAACACCAGATGAACCATGTGACTCAAAGCATCATTGAGCTGATTGTTGTTGTTATTTTTAGGTGCCATCAAGTCGGTACTGACTCATAACAATCTATGCACAACACAACGAAACACTGCCTGATCCTGGGTCAACTAGCAATCATTGCTACACTTGAGCCCACTGATGCTGCCACTTGGCCAATTGATTTCTCTGGGAGTCTTCCTCTTTTTCTCTGACCCTCCACCTTACCAAACATGATATCATTCTCAAGTGACAGGCTTTACCTAAAAATCAGTGACCTCATTATCAGGTCAAGCCATATAAAATTACTGCTGACTATCCTTACCTATGAAAAAATTGCATTTTTATATGGCTCAGTTTATATTAACATTTTTTCTTACATATAAGAATTGATAAGCATGAAAACCCAAACAAAAAGAAAGCCAGGGGTTGTGGTAATGAGAAAGTGAGAAACACTTTGAGGAAACTTTTTACAGTATTTTATTGTTTTTGTTGTGTCATCAAGTCAGTTTCTACTCATAGCAACCCTGTATAGGCTTTCTGAGGAGTGGTTACTGGGTTTGAACCATTGTCCTTGCAGTTAGTAATTCAGAACTTATCCTACAGCGCCACATAAAATATAGCTACAAACACTATACTGTGTTTTCACATCTTCCCTGCCTAGCCCAAATGAAACCTTGTCCCATGAATGCAGACTATACTAACATGAGCCCAGTAGAACCTGAATGTATGGAAACTGTCACAATCCAATTGCACAGATGGGCCTTGGAGAGATTTACTCATTGGATGGAAGACTGTCAGAAAAGATCCAGGACTCGGTTTCAATATGGACAGCTCAGAATTCATAATGTTGTTGTTGTTGTTAAGTGCCATCAAGTCGGTTCTGACACATAACCACCCTATATAGGATTTCTGAGGAGCAACTGGTAAGCTTGACCCACCAACCTTGCAATTCAAATGGCTTTGCAGCCTAGCGAATTAACCCACAGTACCACACCAGAATGCCAGAATTCACAATAGATAAAATTTATTTATGTTTTTTCCAAAGTTGTCACCCTAATCACTAGATATTTCTCCCAGAGTGGCTAGTGAGTTTGGACCACTGATATTTAGATTAGCAGCCTAATGTTTAACCCAAGTTTGTGCAAAATAATAACTCAGAAATATTGTTCTAGAATCTGGAAGGACTAGATTAGCCTTTACAGTGGGAAAATATTGACCCACAATGTTGGTCAAGGTCTTAGGCCAATGTAAGATTATACAGGATTGTATTGTTAATTTGGATTCATTCCATTGTGATCTGTTTAAAAATAAAGAAAGAATGAATGAGAGGGAGGATGGGAGCAAAGAATGAGGGGAAGAAAAAGCTAAGAAATGAGGAGATCCAAGAGCTGAACAGAAAATTTCAAAGATCAGCTTGAGAAGATAAAGCCAAATATTACAACAAAATGTGCAAAGATCTGGAATCAAAAAAAAAAAAAGGAAGAACAAGCTTAGCATTTCCCAAGCTGGGGAAACTGAAGAGAAAATTCAAGCCTTGACTTTCATTATTGAAAGATTCTCTGGGCAAATTACCGAATGATCCAGAATGCATCAAGAGAAGATGGAAGGAATACACAGAGGCACTGTGCCAAAAGGAAATGGTTCATGTTCAACT
>NW_006408829.1:2849948-2851850 GCF_000296735.1 Chrysochloris asiatica
TCAATGGAGAAAAGATTGAAGTTGTCAAGAACTTTATTCTTCTTGGATCAACCATCAACATTCATGGAAGCAGTTGTCAAGAAATCAAACGACATATTGCATTAGGAAAATCTGCTGCACAAGACCCTTTTAAAGTGTTGAGCAAAGATGTCAGCTTGAAGACTAAGGTGCGCCTGACCCAACCCATGGTATTTTCAACAACCTCATATGCATGTGAAAGTTGGACAGTGAATAAGGAAGACCATGGAAGAATTGATGCTTTTGAGTTATGGTGTTGGAGGAAAATATTGAAAGTGCATGGGATGACAAAAGAACCAACAGATCTATTTTGGAAGCAGTGCAGCCAGAGTGCTCCTTGGAGGCCAGTATGGCCAAACTTCGTCTCTAATCCTTCAGACATATTGTCAGGAGGGACCAGTCGCTAGAGAATGATATCATGTTTGGTGAGGTGGAGGGTCAGATAAAAATAGACCCCCAACAAGATGGATTGGCCAGGTAGCAGCATCAATGGGCTCAAGCGTGGCAATAGTAGTGAGGTTGGCCCAGGACCCGGCAGTGTTTTGTTCTGCTGTGCATAAGGTTGCTATGAGTTGGTACCAACTCAATGGCACATAACAACAACAATAACCATGACTTCTTCATTGCAAATACATTTTTTAAAATGTTTTATTGTGAATTATATGATCGTTTACATGAGAGAACTTTAGTTTTACATTCATTCCATCATATATCATTTCATTGCCATGGTTCCAGTCCCCTCCATGCATCAGCAATCAACCAAAGGGTATATCCTAGAAACCCGCCCTCTACACTTACCCCCAGTTTTGGGGCCACAGTCCCTTTCCCTCTCTGGATCCAAGGTCTCCAGCCACTTCATCACTCCACGTCATCGTCTCTGTCTCTATCTCAGGCATCTCTGCTCCTCTGGGTAGGGTCCTGCTCTCGGTTCTTCTCTGTTGATGGTCCCTCCGCTCCTAGACTGGAGAATTAATCACTACCTTCCTTGTTACAAAACGTCTACCTTTGCATTTCCAACCCTCATAATCCGTCCTGATAAGCATTATTCACTACAGTTTCACGAATTACCCATCTGTATCTCCTTTCATCAGTTCCGCCCAGACAGATTGAATAGTACCCACTGGAGGTTCTGCCTTCTTCCATGCCACCTAGCACTAGGTTCCCTCTTGAAAGCTTGTAAGCCAGTCACTTCTTGCATTTGTAGTTCCCCCCTCCCCATTGGAGTATCCAATGTCCAAGTTGCCCATCTCTGTCCACGCTGTGTGTGGAGGGGGTGGGAATGTTCCTTGCTGTAAGGATTTGTTCCTTCTTTTGAGTTGCTGCTCCATAGGTATAGGTTAAGCTCATCAGATTGTATCAGCTCACTCTTTTTTTTTTTGCCCCCTCTTCTTTCTTCTCCTGCTTGAGCTCCGATCATCCAGTCATCCGGTCCAGGTCATGTGGGTATCATCTGGAAGTGTGGGAGCTCCTGGGCACATGCCCTCTCTTCCCATCAGCCGGTAGCTCCACTCTCCTCTCAGGTTCTCCGTGGCCACATCACTGACTCTGGTCCCAAGAGTCCCCAGGTCTCCTCACACTGCTTGCCAACCAGGTCCCCAACTGGGTCCACAGAAATCCACTGAACATTGTAGGCTTAGCTTGCCATTTCATTGCTGCTTTTACCCCACTTCCCCACATCGGTGATGCGTGTGGTCACCAATCAGAGCATGCATTTCCGTTGAGTCTTAGTCTTGCATTGAGAGGACTTGGCCACTTGCCTTGATGTTTCCTAAGGAAGCGATTTGTTTGTTCTTGTAGTAACAGTCCATCTGTCTTCATTTTTCCTGCAGGTCTTTCTTTCAAGAGGTATCTTTTATTCTTCTAGCCACTCCAGGCTGGTCTGCT
>NW_006408829.1:2860939-2864817 GCF_000296735.1 Chrysochloris asiatica
GAATGAGGGATATTATTGCTGTTGCTGGATGGATCTTGATTGAAATCAGACAATATCAAAAAGATGTTCATTGTGCTTTACTGATTATGCAAAGAACCATGACAAGCTATGGACAACATTGTGGGAATGAGTATTTGAAACACTTAATTGTGCTCATGAGGAACCTGTACATACATCAAGTGGTAATTTTTCAAATAGAAGAAGGGGATACTGAATGGTTTAAAACTAGGAAAAGTGTGCACCAGAATTGTATCCTTTCACTATATTTATTAAATCTGTATGATAGGAAAATAATTAGGGTACCTGGATTATATGAAGAAGAATGTAGCATCAAGATTGGAGGAAGATGCATTAACAATCTGTGATATACAGATGATATAACTTCTTGCTGTAAGCGAAGAGGACTTGAAGCACATACTCATGAAGATCAAAGACAATAGCCTTTGGTATGAGTTGCACCTCAATATAAAGAAAACAAAAATCCTCACCACTGGACCAATAAATAACATCCATATAAATGGAGAAAATATTGACATTGTCAAAGACTTCATTTTGCTTAGATCAGCAATCAACACTCATGGAAACAGCAGTCAAGAAATCAAACAACATATTACATTAGGCACATCTGCTGCACAGACCACTTTAAAGTGTTCAAGAGCAAAGATGGCAGTTTGAGGACTAAAGTATGCCTGACCCAAGGCATGGTATTTTCAATAGCCTCATATACATGTGATGTTGGACAGTGAATGAGAAAGACCTGAGGAGAACTGATGCATTTGAATTATGGTGTTGGAGGAGAATATTAAAATTACCATGGACTGTCAGAAGAACAAGCAAATCTGTGTTGGAAGAAGCACAGCCAGAATGCTCCTTAGAGGCAAGCATGGCGAGATTTCCTCTCTCATGCTTCAGATATATATCAGGAGGAACTAGTACCTGGAGAAGGACATCATGCTTGGATGGTCAGCAAAACAGATGAAGATCCCCAACAAAACTGATTGGCATAATGCGACACTTTTAAGGTTGGGTCAGGACTGGGCTGTGTTTTGTTGTGTTGTGCATAATGTCAGCATGACTCAATGACTCCTAACAACAACATACAAATGATTTATTTCCTGTATTATGTGTTGCATAATTATTTCATTCAGGGATGTGAACAGGCCTTTGCACATAGTTATCATCTCACAACAAAAACAAAAACAAAAACAAAATAAAATCAGCTGCCATCAAATTAGTTCTGACTCACGATGACCTTATGTGCTTCATACAACAACTGTACCCCATAGGGTTTTTTAATGGCTGTCATCTTTCAGAAGTAACGTTCCATTCCAGTCCTTTCTTCAGAGGTGCTCTATCAGTAGTTAAGCACATAACCATTTACAATACCTAGAGATTCTTCAAAACATAAAATGTTGATGGCTAAATGAATTACTAGGACTACTATTACCACCAAGAACTGAGTTGACAAATTACCACCAAAGGCTGAAGTTGTCAAAATTTCATTTTACTTGGATCTACAATCAACTCTTATGGAAGCAGCAGTCAAGAAATCAAATGGCATACTGCATGAGGCAAATCTGCCACAAAAAAATCTATTTAAAGCACTAAAGAGCAAACCTGAGTTACGGTTTTTGTAAAAAATATTGAATATACATGGACTGTCTAAAGAACAACCAGAATGCTCCTTAGAAGTGTGGTTGGCAAACTTCATCCCATTCCTGAAGAAAGACATCATGTTGGATTAAGAGGAGAGTCAGAAAAAAAGGGTCAGTGAATAAAAGGAAGATTCAACAAGATGGACAGACAAAGTGGTTTTAACATAACAATTGTGAGGATGGTTCGGCATCAGATAGTATTTCATTGTGTTGCACATAGGGTCAGAATGAACTTAATGGCACCTGACAACAATATCACCACTACTAGAGCACTGGTGGCAAGTGGTTTAAGTGTTGAGCTTCTAAGAAAACAAGTGGTTCAAATCCCCTAGCTGCTCCATGGCAGAAAGATGAGGCTACTGCTTCTGTAAAGATTTTTGTTGTTATTTAAAGTTCTGTTGAGTTGGTTCTGACTCATAGAGATCTTATGCACAATAGAATGAAACACTGTCCAGTCTTGCAATATCCTCACAATCATTGTTACACTTGAGCCCATTGCTGCTGCCACTGTGTCAATCTAACTCATTTGGGGTCTTCTTCTTTTTCATCAATCCTCCACTTTACCACATATGATGTCCTTCACCCTCCTAATAATATGCAGGAAGTAGGAGAGGTGAAGTCTGGCTATTCTGGCCTCTAAGGAGAATTCTGGCTGTACTTCTTCCAACACAGATTTGTTTGTCCCTCTAGAGCAATTCTGCTCTGTCCTGTATGGTGACTATGAGTCAGCATCAACTCGACGACCTAAGTGAGTTTGGATGGTTATTACCACCATCATTCGTTTTCAATCATTCTAAGTAGAAAACCATTAAAAATTTGAAGCTGGTCATTACCATAGATTTAGTATAACTACTCCTTTTGTGACACTGTAGGATAAGCACTGGGCTCTAACTACAAGGTTGGCAGTTCTAAACCACCAGCTGCTCCTTGGAAAGTCTATATAGGGTCTCTATAAGTCGGAACAGACTCTATGGCATGTAACAATTCCTTATGTAAATGAAGACACCGAGTACTGGAGCGAGTAGCTTTGTGCGTGTGTCTTGCCTGAACCAGTAGGAGGGGTCACTGGTCCAGTTTTGCTGTCTAGAACTAGCTCTAGTGCAGTCACCACACTAGCTCCTTAACTGAGAAGCTCTGACATTAAAGTACCACTGCTGTCTCATTGAGTGGTAGGTTTCAGGAATGACTTCTGGAGATTACAGCAATCATCAAATATAGAATTAAACTAATAAAGAGAAACAATCAACATAGAGGAGAGAGGCAGGAAGGGTTGCTTTGTCACAGACAAGTCACTGATGAAAACAAAAGGAAAAGCATGGAGCTAAACTGCTAAATTAAAGGTTGCAATTAGGCTAGATCATAGAATTACTAAGCCCCATTTTGAGAAACAATAGCAAGAGTGGTAATTCTTTATTGAGGTAAATTGAGTGTTCTGAATAAACCACTTTATAAGGATTGCAAGCCAGAACATAGATCCAATTTACATGAATTCTGCTACATTCTTTATATTGATTCATCTGTACCTTTTTATTGCTTCTTTTCACATCTTTCATACTTTGTTTTAGACTAAGGAAACAAAATATATAAATCTCTATGAAACCTCATCCTCTAGAAAACACTATGTAAAATTAAATGTGCATGTGTGTGTTCAAATAACTATGTTGTTGTTGTTAGGTCCCATCGAGTTGGTACTTAATTCATAGTGACCCTATTTACAACAGAATGAAACACTGCCCAGTCCTGGCCCAACCTCACTGCTGTTGCCACACTTGAGCACACTGATACTGCCACTTTGCCAATCCATCTCGCTGGGCATCTTCCTCTTTTTCTCTGACCCTTCACCTTACCAAACACGATATCCTTCTCCAGTGACTGGTCCCTCCTGACAATATGTCCAAAGTATGAGAGATGAAATTTGGCCATCCTGGCCTTCAAAGAGCACTCTGGCTGCACTTCTTTCAAGACAAATCTGTTGGTTCTTTTGGCAGCCCATGGTACTTTCAATATTCTCTTCCAACACTGTAACTCAAAAGCAGCAATTCTTCTACGGTCTTCCTTATTCACTGCCCAGCTTTTGCATGCATATGAGATTATTAAAAATACCATGGCTTGGATCTAGCGCACTTTAGTCCTCAAGCTGACACCTTTCTTCTTCAACACTTTAAGAAGGTCTGTACAGCAGATTTGCCTAATGCAATATGACTGCTGCTTCCATGAGTGTTG
>NW_006408829.1:2865179-2865968 GCF_000296735.1 Chrysochloris asiatica
AGATGTATTTATAATTAGTAATAATTGGAATGTGATTGTTGGGCACAAAGATCAGTAGTTTGAAAAAATGGCCTTGGTGTTAAAAAACAACAACACTGGAGATCACGTGATAGAATTTCGCAAAACCACTGACTTATTCCTTACAAGTATCTTTGTTCAACAACATAAATGACAACTATACATGTAGACCTTGCCAGCTAGAAGAAACTGGAATCAAATAACTTCATCTCTGGAAAGAGATGACAGAGAATTTGAATATCATCAATCAGAACAAGGCCAGGGGCTGACTGTGGAAAAGGCCCTCAATTGTTAATATGCAAGTTCAAGTTGAATCTGAAGAAAATTAAAATAAGTCTATGAGAGCGAAAGAACTCTTACTGAATGTAGAGACCTCTAATTCATAGAAACAAGTCTTGGGCTGATTTTGAGTTTGAGTCTCTTTCCTCCTTGTGTAGCTGGAGGAGGTAAGACATGGCCCCTAGACCATTTTTTTTAACTGTCAACCTAAGAATCAAAACTGTCTATCCTCAGGATAAAACAGGATAGCATTCTGGGAATTCACCTATTCTTAAAAAACAAGAAGTTCATATTTCCAGTGCATTTCCTACTCACCAAACTAAATACTTGATTCACTTAATGAAAAAAAAAAAAAACCTCACAAATGCTTTGCCAGCATTTAGTTGACCCATACTACAACCATCAAGAATATACTCCAGCATACGATAATGCTAACCACTATCTGTCTGTCAGTTTGTTTTACTGTACTGGATTGTGTGTTACTGTGATGCT
>NW_006408829.1:2867648-2871182 GCF_000296735.1 Chrysochloris asiatica
GATAAACACTGGATTGCTAACTGTAAGGTTGGTGGTTCAAACTCACCAGTCACTCCTTGGAAACCCTAAACAGAGTTGCTATGAGTTGGAAATGACTTGATGGCACTTCACAACAACACCTGTGGGTGTTCTAGGTGTTGGTACAAAGAAGCATATATAGAGAGAGGACTCTTTTTCCTTTCTTCTCCTAAGTCTTCTTCTGGAGGGAGGTTTTTAGAGAATATAATACTAGACCATTATGAGACAAAGGAAAACACTGGTGGCACCTTGGGTTCCATGTTGGGCTGCTAAATGAAAGGTTGGTAGTTCAAATCCACTAGTTATTCTTTAGGAGAAAGATAAGGTCCACAGCTTCCATAAATATTTAGTCTTTCCAGCCCTATGGAGCAGTTCTACTTTGCACTTACTATAAGGTCTCTATGAGTCAGAATTGACTCCAGGACATTGAATTGGTTACTTGGAATGTGAGATAATGATCTCAATTTGGCCTCTGCTCTTTGTTTCTGAGAGGTAACCCTTGGAATTTGGAGTTTCCTGAGTAATGTAGGTTTATTATCTAAAATCCCCAGGTAAACACTTGAGAATTTGAGTAAATGATTTGGGGATTGGCCAGCTAACCTCAGGTTGGTAAAGGTGAGTGGGTATGATTTACTCAATCTTAACTATGCAATGAAGTCAATAAAGATGCAGAAGTCCAAGTGCTTCCTTGTTGGTGAAAACATCAATACTCGTGGGAAAATAGTACAATCTGTTTGAGAATTAAAGCTTTGCACTGGGAACCTTACTGGACCTTGCCCCATTTATTTCTTCTTCATGCTAATCCTGATTTGTATGCTTTTGCTATAATTTACCTGTAATCCTAAAAATAGAATTATCTGTGCATTCCATTAGTCATTCTAACAAGTTATCAGTTACATGGGAATAGTGATAGTAAGCATGTCCAAGAATGACCCTCAAATTTTCAGCTGGCCATTTTGAAGGTGTTATTGGAAAACCACAAATTTGTGGCCAGCAAGTCTGCAGGATGGTGTCCTTTTAACATATGGAATCTAAGATAACTCTGGACAGCTAGGGTCAGGGAGAGAGTTGCACATATGCAATTAGTGTCAGAACTGAACAGGAAAGTGGAAAGTGGGGATCTTCACAGTTGGAAGCAGAATAATGGGTTCTGAAATTTATACAATACACAATGATGTGTGATGATTGGAATTGACTCGATAGTAGCAGGAATGCAAAGTAATAAAGATTATTATATATCTACCATGTGATCAAAAATGTATCAGAGAGGCAGGACTTAATGGCAGATTAAGGAGAAGTGCAGTGTATACTTCTGCCAGTAACAACACAGAATGTTGGATGAAGCAGGTTCAGGGGATGGTCCCAGAACTCTGAACTACATATAAAGGAATATTTAGCAAGTTTGAAAGCTTATAGCCAGTGGAACTTGTAGTGGAAGCAAGAAAACTGGTATTTTATGATTGGCTAGTCCCATCAGCTCCCAGAGCAGCCATCTTGGGGTTGATGAAGCTGGTGAAAGATCAGAGCAGCACTCCCATCATAGATGTATGACCCATCCTTGGAGATAAAGGTGTGGACATTCTTTTTTTCCTTTCTCTGTTCATTGGTTTCTCTCGCTGTCTGCGCACCTCCATTCTGGTGACTAGAGGGTGTGTCTGAGCAAGTGGATACCCACCCACCCCCAGATGGATCTACTACATATGCACACAGATCTGCTTAGTAGAATCTAAGAAGGGAGACCAAAGACTAGCACAAAACAGATACAGCTGGCCCTGATGTGTTAATCACTAGGAAAAATGTCTGAACAGGAGTTGTAGAGTGGGAGAGAGACAAACTAAAGAGGAAACAGGTTGAAAGTTAAATCCTGAGATATATCATAAAGACCAACAGAGACATCTTGAAATTTTTCAGGCAGCCTTGAAGACAAGAAGCTGAGAGAGGGATGTTAAAGCCATACTCATATTTTGCTACAGAATTTTTTTCTCTTTTCTGAATTATACACTATAGTAACAATCTGCTTTTTGTTTTTGCTTTTGTTGTTTTGTTTTTGGTCCCCTTTTTACTTTTAGTGGGCTCTTTTTCTCTCTACATAACCCAAAAAGAGACAGCAATTGTGGTCATATAGTCAAGTTATAATCACACCCTATAAAATCCCACCAATACCAGCTGCTATACCCCAGATAGGCAACCAATACCTGCTACAGTTACTCTGAGTTGAGTAATAAAAAAAGTGAAAAGGGAAGCCCATCTCCTGATCATATCTACCTGGAGGCTATCAGAAAGCATAATAAAACATCAACGTTCATACATCTTATTATTGAAATCACTGCTAACTATTGAAGATGCCCAAGAAACAGCTGACTGTATTGGCACATGTCCAGAAACAAGATAGAGTAACTGAGACAAATGAACAGGAGGTAGAACTAGACATCACATTGGAAGGAAGGAAGGCTTTGGAAATGCCTGAGAAGGAATTCAGGCAAATGATAATAAGATGCATCCAAACACTTCACAGAGGTGTGGAGGAAAATAAGGAATAAGTCAGGAAAGTGCTACAGGAACAATAAAATAATACATATATATATACAGCATTGTAAACAATTCAAAACCTGTAAAACGAGGTTCAAATGATTAATAATAAAATATCAGAAATGGACAATACACTGAAAAGGTAAAGTACTAGAATTGAAGAGATGAAAGCCAGAACTAGCAAGCTAGAAGACAAATCTCTCAATACTGCTAAGATAGAAGAGAAAAAAGAATTTAAAAACTCTGAAGAAAGTCTAAGATTCATGTTGGACAATATGAAGAGGAATAACTTAAGAATTATTGGCATTCTGGAACAAGAAGAATTACACAAGTCCACAGAGGAGATAGTTGAAGAAAATTTCCCTAACATTCTGAAAACTAAAAGATAAGCATTCAAGAAGATGAACAAATCCCAGGAAGGACAGACCCCAAAAGAAAATCACCAAGACATATCATAATCAAGCTCTCCAAAATCAAAGACAAAGAGAGAATGCTGAAAGTGGCCAGGGAAAAGAGAAGCGTTACATACAAAGGCAGGTAAATCAGATTAAGCTCTGATCTTTCAGTAGAAACCATGCAGGCAATGGGGAGATATATAAAACCCTAAAAGAAAAATAAACAACTGCCAAACAAGAATCATCTACCCAGCAAAGCTGTCAATCAAATATGATGGTGCAATCAAAACATTCCAGGAGAAACAGAAGTTAAGGGATTTTGACGAAGCCAACCCTGCACTTAAAAACTTCCTAAACAGAGTTTTTAACTGAGAACCAACAAGAACAGACAACAACCAGAGATGAACACAAGTGGAAGCAACATCCAGAACTCAATTGACAAGTGGAAGAATCCAGAACAGAACAAAACTATAAGAATGAATTCACAGGATCTGGGAGGTCACTCTATGATCAAAACAATTACAAGGTGAAAGAAGGTGAAAACATAGGAATAGAGATCCAGGTGGTGAGGAGGTCAGGTAGATTACAGGAT
>NW_006408829.1:2871282-2872507 GCF_000296735.1 Chrysochloris asiatica
GGGAAGGGATGGTAGAGCACAGGGTGGTAGGTAGGAATATCACAGTTTGGATGTTGGGCAGGGAAATAAACAAGAATGGGGAGGGGAGTGGAAGAACAGGTAGATAGAGGAACACTGAGGCAAGTTTGCAAGGGGTAAATGGGACAGAGATAAATAGTGACATATGCTCAACCTTGGAACAACAGGACTCTGTGATATAGGGATCAAGGTATAGTTGGAATGGGCAAAGGAGGGGAAATAATGTTAAAATATTTGGCTGTCTTATGAACATTGGTTTCCCTTGCCTACTATTGTAAAGTATACACTGACTGGGATAGAATGGAATATTGGGAAACATGATTACAGAAAACTTGTAAGCCTGTCTTTAGCCTATAACTAATTGCAATACCTAAAAGAGGTTCTAGAACTTGCCCAGTGACATAGGTTTCTTGTGGAGCCTTTGCAGTGTATAGGACCTTAGGTGGAATCCTGAGCCCCATCCAGAATCTTCTGAGGTGGGACATTCCCATCAGAAATGAAAAGCAGACCAGCCTGGAACAGCTAGAACAACAAAAGATACATCTTCAAGGAAAGAGCTGCAGGAAAAAACAACAAAACAAAAATGGCAGTATAATTGGCTGCTACAAGAATAAGCAAGTTATTCGACAGGAAGCCATCAAGGCAAGCAATCAAGTCCCTTCAGGACAAACTCCCCTCCAAGTCTGAAACTCAAAGGGAACACATGAGCAGGCATGTAAGCTTGCTGGTGACCACGTGGGTCTACTGGTAAGTGGATGAGGGAGAAAGTCAGTAATGAAGGAATGGGCTGAGTTCAACAATGTCCCATAGACTCCCATTGACCTGGGGATGAGAGAAATAAGAGGAAGGGCTGGTTGTTCCAAAGTGTGGTGAGACCTGGGGACTCCTGAGCCCATGGACAGGGACATAGCCATGGACGGCTAGAGCTGAGAGGGAAGCATCCAACTGATATGAAGTGAGGAGAGTCATACAAGAATGCCCAAACTTGCAGATAGTACTTATTTGACCTAGTCTCAATGGTTTGATAATCAGAACTTGACTTGTTGTTGTCAGGTGCCATCGAGTCAGAACTGACTCATAGCGACCCCATGCACAGCAGAAAGAAACAATGCCCAATCCTGGGCCGACCTCACTACCGCTGCCACACTTGAGTCCATCAATGATGCCACCTAGCCAATCCATCTCATTGGGGGTCTTCCTCTTTTTC
>NW_006408829.1:2872641-2875683 GCF_000296735.1 Chrysochloris asiatica
CCAAGAACATGGAAACATTAAAATTATGAAAAAACTGACAAGAAAGAACACAAAAAACTTGAGCTCATCATAGGAAGACATGCAGAACAAAGAAACAAGCAGCACCCCAAAAAGCAATTATTTGACACCTACACTGAATAATTATTATAATTACACTGAATGCCAAAAGATTAAATGCACCAGTAAAGAGACAGAGAATAGCAGAATGAATAAGAAAATAAGATCCTTCAATATGTTGTTTGTAAGAAACAGACCTTACACAAAAAGATAAAAAACTGACTAAAAGTTAAAGGATAGGGAAAAATATATACCAAGCTAATTGCAGTAAAAAATGAGCAAGAGTGGCAATACTAATCTATGATAAAATAAACTTTAAGGCAAAAATCAGCATAACAGACAAAGATGGACAATATCTCACGATTAAGGGGTCAATTGAACAAGATGACATAACCATAATAAATATCTATGTGCCCAATGAAACAGCTTCAAAATATATAAAGCAAACTCTAATAGATTTGAAGAAAGAAATAGACAAATCTACAATAATAGTGGGATATTTTAATACACTGCTTTTGAAAAAGGATAGAACAACCAGAAAGAAACTTGACAAAGACACAGAGAAACTAAACAACACAATCAGCCAACTTGACTTCATAGATGTGTACAGAACATTCAACCCAACAACAGCACAATAAACATTCTTTTCCAGTGCACATGGAGCTGTCTCCCAAATAGACCATGTTTTAGGCCACAAAACAAGCATCCATAAATTTAGAAATATCAAAATACTATAAAGCATCTTCTCAGACCACAATGATACAAACTGAGAAATCAACAATAGGAAAACAAAGGAAATGAAGATAAATATATGGAAACTGAATAATACCCTGCTTACAAGCTACTGGCTAGCAGAAGAAATAAAATGTGAATTCACAAAGTTCCTAGAAACAAATGAGAACAAAAACAAAACATACCCAAATCTTTGGGACACGGCAAAAGCAGTGCTAAGAGGACAATTTATTGCAATAAATGCACACATCCAAAAAGAAGAAAAAAACAAAATTAATACATTAACATAACATCTCTAACAACTAGTAACAAACCAGCAAAATAAACCTACAATCAACAGAAGAAAGGACATAATAAAGATTACAGCAGAAATAAACCAGATAGAAACAGAAAAACTATCAAAAGAATCAACATGACAATTAGTTGGTTCTGTGAAAGAATTAGTAAAATTGGCAAATCTAACAAAAGAAAAGTGGGAGAAGACACAAACAACACGCATAAGAAACCACATGGGTAATGTCACAATAGAACCAACAGAAATAAACAGGATATGAAAGAATATTGTTAAGAGCTGAACTCCATAAATTTGAAACTTTAGTGGAGATGGATACATTTTCAGAAAAGAACAACCTACCTAAACTTACACAGAGTGAAGTAGAAAACTTGAACAGACCTATAACTAAGGAAGAAATTGACCAGAGCATCAAAAACCTTCCCACCAACAGCAGGCCAGGACCAGATAGCTTCACTGGTGATTTTTACCAAACACTCAGGGAAGTGCTGTCACCAATTCTACTCAAATTATTCTAGAATATAGAAGAGGATGGAAAATTTGCTA
Organism: Chrysochloris asiatica; assembly: GCF_000296735.1. Taxonomy (NCBI): domain Eukaryota; kingdom Metazoa; phylum Chordata; class Mammalia; order Afrosoricida; family Chrysochloridae; genus Chrysochloris; species Chrysochloris asiatica. The sequence continues at coordinate 2,874,269 of NW_006408829.1, forward strand.
ATATATTCTATGAAGAAAACATAACTCTTATACCAAAACTAGGGAAGGACATCACTAAGAAAGAAAATTATAGACCATTATCCCTCATGAACGTAGATTAAAATATTCTCAACAAAACCCTACCCAACAGAAACTTATGTGCATCAAAGGATATCAACAAAAGAGTATAAAGGGAGCCCACAGAATGGGAAAAAAAATCTTTTGCAATGACATATCAAATAAGGTACTAATTTCTAAAATCTGTATGAATCTACAACACCTCTACAAGAAAAAGACAAATAACTCAATTAAAAAATGGGCACAGGACATGAACAGACACTTCATCAAGAAAGAGATTGAGACAGTCAACAAACATGAAAAAATGTTCACGATCATTACCCATTTGTTGTTGTTGTTGTTATGTGCCGTGGAGTCAGTTCCGACTCATAGCTACCCTGTACAAGGTTTCTGAGGCTGTAAATCTTTACAGTAGCAGAAAGCCTCATCTTTCTCCCGCGGAACAGCTGGTAGTTTTGAACTGCTGACTTTGCGGTTCGCAGCCCAATTCATAACCACTATGCTACCAGAGATCCTTAGAGAGATGCAAATCAAAACAACAATGAGATATCATCTCATATCAGCAATAATAGTGAAGTTAATAAAAACCAGAGGACAATAAAAGCTGGTGAGGATGTGGAGTGACTGGGACCCTCCTAGTTTGCTGATGGGAATGCAAAATGGTCCAACCACTCTGGAAAACAGTACAGTGCTTCTTCAGAAAGTTGGAAATAAAAATACCTTATGATCCAGCAATTCCTCTCCTTGGTATATGTCCACAAGAAATACAAGCCACACACAAGGAGATATATGCACACCAATGTTCATAGCAGCACTATTAACAATGGCAAAAAGATGGAGACAGCCTAAGTGCCCATTAATGGAAGAATGGAAAAACATTGGTACAGACACACAATGGAATATTATGCTACCTTGAAGAATAACAAGGAAATTGCAAGTCAGTGCATATCATGGATGACTCTTAAGGACATTATGCTGAGTGAAATTGTTGTTGTTGTTGTTGTTGTTAGGTGCCATAGAGTCAGTTCTGACTTATAGCGACCCTATGCACAACAGAATGAAACACTGCCTGGTCCTGGGCCAACCTCACAATTCTTGCCACGCTTGAGCACATAGATGCTACCACTTTGCCAATCCATCTCGCTGGGCATCTTCCTCTTTTTCTCTGACCCTCCACCTTACCAAACATGATATACTTCTCCAGTGACTGATCCCTTCTGACAATATGTCCAAAGTATGAGAGATAAAGTTTGGCCATCCTGGCCTCCAAGGAGCATTTTGGTTGCACTTCATCCAATACAGTTCTACTTGTTCTTTTGGAAGCCAATGGCACTTTCAATATTCTCCTCCAACACCAT
>NW_006408829.1:2878654-2890242 GCF_000296735.1 Chrysochloris asiatica
TCCAAATTTCTTGGCAGAGATGAGTGAGTGCCTCTTGTGCTGCCTCATTTTCTTGAAAGATTTCAATTTTTATTCCATCAATTCCTGGTGTCTTGTTCTTTGCCAATTCTTTCAATGCACTTTGGACTTCCTCCCTGAGTATCATTAGCTCTTGCTCACATGATACCTCTTGAAATGGTTGAACAGTAACCATTTCCTTTTGGTACAATGATTCTGTGTATTCCTTCCATCTTTTCTTGATGCATTCTGCATCATTCAATAATTTCCCCAGAGATTCTTTCAATAACAAAAGTCAAGGCTTGGATTTTTTCTTCAGTTCCCCCACCTTGAGAAATGCTGACCGTGTTCTTCCTTTTTGGTTTTCTATTTCCAAATCTTTGCAAATTTTATTACAGTATTTGGCTTTACCTTCTCAAGCTGATCTTTGAAATTTTCTGTTCAGCTCTTGGACCTCCTCAATTCTTCCATTTGCTTTAGCATCTCTACGCTGGAGAGCAAGTTTCAGAGTCTCTTCTGACATCCATTTTTACCTTTTTCTTCTTTCTTGTTTTCTTAATGGCTTTTTGCTCTCTTCACATATGATGTTATGATACAATCCTGATACAATCAAGATACAATCAAGATGTTCTCTCTTGAATGAATCTGGGAAAATTGAAAGTTGTCAAAAATGAAATGGAATGCATCAACATCAATATCTTAGGCATTAATGAGCTGAAATGGACTGGTATTGGCCATTTTGAATCTGATGACCACATGGTTTACTATGCAGGGAATGACAAATTGATAATGGAAACAAGTGTAAATTGCTACAATGTTATGAACCTGACCTATACTTATGGATGTAGTAGCTCAAAATACCAACTGAGAAGGATAGAATCTTCACATCAAGTATCAATCCTATCCCCTCTGTGTACAGGGTAGATAGGGACAGACAATTTAGAGACTGGTTACCTAAAATCAGGGGGCACTAAAGGCATGAAGTGACTGGCTTACAATTTTTCAAGAGGAAGTTTAGTTTAAAAGTGTGCCAGGGAAGGTAGTGTCCCCAGTGAATAGTGTTCATCTTATCTAGACAGGTCTGGTGAAAAGAGACAGCGATAAGATTCTTATGATTCAATAGTGAGTAATTATTATCATGACTAATTGCGATGGTCACAACTGTAAAGGAAGAAGTTTTGTAACAAAAATGGGGGAATAGTCAATCTTACAGTCCAGAAACAGAGAACCCTTAGGACCATCAAGGGAGAAGAGCATAAGTGGAAAGCAGGCCCCTTTCTGGAGAAGCAGCGACACCAGAGATGAAGGCAGAGATGAGGACATGGATAGAGGGAACAGCTGAGGACTCTAAACCCATGGAAAACAAGGGACTGAGAGCCGCAGCCAGGGGGCAGGATTGCAGAAAGTGTCCTTTGGTTGTTTAAATTATATATTCCTGAGTGTTTCTGTGTACATCCTTCTCCCCACCCTAAAAAAGGCAGAGAGAATAGAAGCAAATACCATTGAATGATGATTCACAGAGGAGAGTGTAATCATTGCAATGATAGTGGAAAACCAATGTTTATCCATGTAAACTATCACTCAATTCACAGAAAAAACTTAAAAAAAAAAAAAAAAAACTAGATTTAGAAAAGTTCATTCATTGTACTGTAAAGAATGCTTTGTTGTTGTTATTGTTGTTGTTAAGTATCGTGGAGTCAGTTCCGACTCATAGTGACCCTGTACAAGGTTTCCAAGGCTGTAAATCTTTATGGGAGCAGAATGCCTCATCTTTCTCCCATGGAACCTCTGGTAGTTTCAAACTGTTGACCTTGCGCTTGGCAGCCCAACTCGTAACCACTACGCTACCAGAGCTAATGCTTTATGTTTCATTTATTAAGAAATGCTTTGCTTCTACACATGGAACTTACATTTAACTGGATTCCTTTATAATTTTTATAAATTAGAATTATTAAGAATTAGAGAGACATATAGGGGTGTTTCCTTAGTGCAACTAGTTTATCATCTTTCAAAATGCTGATGCTGGCCCATGCTTTTGCTGTTAAGTACAGAGGAGTTGGTTCTGACTCACAGCGACCCTGTACAGAATTTGCAAGAAATGGCTGATGGATGTGAACTACCGACTTTGTGATTAGCAGTCCAGTGATTAATCTACAGCACCAGGAATATTAAGTCAGACTCAAAGTTACCATGACTAAAATTATTCCCTACGTTCATAGAGGTGAATTAATAATAGCCAACGTTTTTTTTAAGTCACAGTTTACATGGATCCATGTATCTAATTTTTACAGTGATTCTAAAAGGTGATATCAATATTGAAAGTAAGGTGAGTGAGGCATATAGAGGTGAATTGACTTGGGCAAAGTTGTAGAGCTTATGTGACACAATCACAGAAGCTCCAGAAACAATGCTTTTTAACACCTGCATTATACACCCTTTCAGGAAAGTAGGGTTGGAAAGGTGCAAAACTGAAAATCAAAACAAGGCAATGTAACCTAAAAAGAGCACTTGGAAATGACAATCTCCTATTATTATCCCAAATTTTTCAAAGGAGTGTTAAGAGCTCTTTTATTTCTGGGGGAAGAGAAGGAGGATATGAAAGGAGAGAAGGGGGAAGAGAGGGAAGAGCTGCAGCTCCACTCTTCTATTTAAAAAATGATACATTTTTTTCTTCCTATAAACTAGTAGTCTGCTGTTGCACATATGGAAAAAAGAGAGAAACTTTGCAAATTGTATACATCATCTTTTTGTTTGTAGAAACCCTACTGCAAGTCAGTAAGACAACACTACTGAAAATTAGTCTTCCTTGTTTCTGAAAAATCTATTTTAAAAGAAAACAACATTCAAATTAACTTGAAATGATACCCTTGGCTGTGCTGCTCCAGATGATGGGATTTATCATATTAGAGAGCAACTAAGGAATTTCCTAATGCTAATGAATGGACTTAGTCTTGTTGCCCTTTCTCAGGGCATGGGAAGAAGCCACTGTGACCTGCCAGCCTAGAAATTCTGCCAAGAGTCTGGGAGTCATGGCAATCTTCCCAACCAACTTTGTAGAGGTCACTGAAATTCATCTAGACATTAAGTCTTGTTCTTTAAAAAAGGAAACTAACTGTATTATTGCTTAAAAAGACTGAGGAGAGAACTGCAAGTAGATAGCTTAACCACTGGTATTACTATGTTGGGATATATTTACCCAAAATTATTCATCAACACTGATGAAGTCTCAATCTTCCTGTGGACCATTATATTCTACATTCTTAATTGCCACCTCCTGAAGGAAAATTACCTTGCATATGTTGCTGTTGTTAGGGGCCACCAAGTGAGTTTTAACTCATAATGACCTTATACACAAAAGAAGGAAACATTACTGGTCCTGCACCACACTCACAATCATTTCTTGAGCCTATTGCTGCTTCCACTGTGCCAATACAGCTCATTGACATTCTTCCTCCTTTTCAACTTTACCAAGTCTGATGTCCTTCTCAAGAGACTGGTCCCACCTTGTAGCATGTCTGAAGTATGAGAGGCAAAGTCTCACCATCCTGGCTTCCAAGAAGCACCCCTGACTGTACTTCTTTCAGCATATATTTATTTGTTCTTCTGGCAGTCATGGTACTTTCAATATAGTTCTCCAACACTATAACTCAAATGCATCAATTCTTCTACAGTCATCTTCATTCACTGCCCAACTTTCACATACATATGAAGCGCCTGAAAATACCATGGCTTACATCAGGCACACCTTATTTGCTTAAACTGACTTCTTTGTTCTTAGTCCTCAAGTTGACATCTTTGCTCTTCAACACTTTAAAAAGGTCTTGTGCAGCAGATGTACCTCATGCAATGTGTCATTTGATTTCTTGACTACTGCTTCCTTGAGTGTTAATCCACGTAAAATGAAGTCTTTGACAACGTCAGTCTTTCCTCCCTTTATCATATTATTTAGTGGTCCAGAGGTGAGGATTTCGATTTTCTTTACACTGAGGTGCAACCCACATTGAAGCATCACCTCTGTGTAGTAAAATAAAAACGTTTTCCATTGGGCCAAGAGATGATGCAAGTGTGCCCTCTGCACATTTGTTGTTTGTTTGTTTGATTTATTTTAAATGCCACAGAGTCATTTCTGACTAATGGTGACCCTGTAAGTGCCAGAATAGAATATAGGATTCTCAATGGCTGATATTTTTTAGAAGTCAACTGCCAGATCTTCCCTTCTAAGAATCTTTAGGTAGGTCTGAACTGCTAATCTTTAAGTTAGCTACTGAATGAGTCAACATGTTTATATGTTGTTGCTAAGTGCTATCAAGTCAGTTCTGACTCATAGCAAGCTTGTATAGGGTTTCCAACTCGGTGACCTTCTGAGTTTGGTGTGGCCATTGCAATGGGTTATTGAACCCAGTTAAGTAATGAGCATCATGGGAGTTATGGTTTGGTTCATTTTTTTGCAGCACTTTATGTATATTAACATTTCTAGCTTGTGAGGTAGATTCCGTTATTATTCCTATTACTATTAAATGCTATTGAGTCAATTCTGATTCCTAACAATCCTGTGTAGGGATTCTGAAGAGCAGCTGGTAGATTTGAACTGCTAACATTGTGGTCAGTAGTTCAGTGCTTATCCAATAGCACCATACCAAGAATCCACTATGCCTACATTGTTTTTGTTGTTGACTGCTGTTGAGATGATTCCAACTCATAGCAACCCTGTATAGGGTTTCTAAGGAGTGACTGGTGAGTTTGAACTGCTGAATTTGTGGTGGTGTTGGTGTGCCATGGAGTCAATTCTGACTCATAGTGACCCTGAATAGGGTTTCTGAGAGTGTAAATCTTTATGGGAGAATAAAGCCTCATCTTTCACCAGGATCATCTGATGGCTGATAGGTTCGAACTGGCAACCTTCCAGTTAGCAGACAACATTTTTTTACTATGGCACCACTAGGGCTTGGAAGTCCTATGGAATAATTTTACTTTGCACACAAGGGATCTCCATGAGTCAGAATCAGCGCCACAGCAAACAACATCAACAATTCTCAGGGAGTTTAGAACTCAATGAAGAGAACAAAACAAACACAGAGTTTTTGTCCAAATGGACATCTCATAAAGCATCAAAAGCCACAAAAATAATGAAATGGTTGGCATTCACAGCAGTCAGCCTTCATACCACCTTTAAGGATAGATATATCTCCTTGCTACACCCATATCAAGCAACATTAGAAATGGAAACAGCATAGCAAACAATGTCACAGCATAAAATCCGAAGAAATACCAAGTAATTAATATATTATACACAGGTCAACTCTTTATGCACCTGATTTTCCATATTAATAGATAGTGTCAAAGTATTTATTTGAGTTGTTTGCACTGTGAAATCACTACTTTCCCCACAAGAAGGATAAGATCCTGAGATTAAAGAAATGGATAAAAGTGACCCCTGAGCTGCAAAGGCCAGGCATTAGACATGCTGCCATAACAGGCAGTCTTCAGACGTGATCTATTACTGGGACATCTTCCATCAGATGCTAGTGAAGCTAATCCATTTGCAAAGCGTGACAGCTTCTCAAACTTGACTGTAGTGAATCCAAACCAGATTTTTATGCTATATGATCAGCTTTGAAAATACAAAATCAGTTTGTATTGTATTGGTTTGGGATATATTAAACTTAAGTTATCAAAAAATGATATAGAAGCCTACAATGCAGTTTGTACAACATGCTCTGGACTCCCCTTATGTGATTCTTACTGAATAATATGTGAGGTACCAGCAAGATAGAAATATATGGTATCAAAGAGTCTCTACAACAATAGGCTGTCAAAAAGGTAGCAGCTGTTTCTCACATCTTTAAGAGACCATTCAGATACCCATCTCTGAAGAAAGAGAGCTACAATATGCAATCAAAACATTCTCATTGATATCATGGTTTATCAATGGAATGTCACCAACTCTGAAGCCTTTTATGACTCTAACAGCATACTAGAATTCTTGAAGATTGATTTACCTTTTTGCAGTCAGACAAGGACTTTTCATTGGCCAGTGTGCTGAAAATGGTCTGCAAAACAAAGATGGGAAAACATATTAGAGCTGTCAAAAAGTAATGCTATTGACCCTGCCCTATTCATTTCTAAAGCAAAAATAGATACTCCATCCTATTGTTGTTGCTGTTTGGTGCCATTGAGTTGGTACCAACTCATAGCAACCCTATGCACAACAGAACAAAACACTGCCCAGTCCTGGGCCAGCCTCACAATTGTTGCCACATTTTAGCCCATGATGCTGCAACTTTGCCAATCCATCTTGCTGGGGGTTTTCCTCTTTGTCTCTGACCCTTCACCTTACCAAACACGATATCCTTTTCCAGTGACTTGTCCCTCCTGACAATATGTCTGAAGTATGAGAGATGAAGTCTGGCCATCCTGGCCTCCAAGGAGCACTCTGGCTGCACTTCTTCTAACACAGATTGGTTTGTTCTTTTGGCAGCCCATGGTACTTTCAGTATTCTCCTCCAACACCATAACTCAAATGCATCAACTATTCTATGGTCTTTCTTATTCACTGTCCAACTTTCGCATGCATATGAAGCTATTTAAAGTGCCATGGCTTGGGTCAGTCAGTTTGTCATACTGTGGTGGTTTGTGTGTTGCTGTGATTCTGGAAGCTATGCCATGGGTATTTTAAATTCCAGCTGGGCCACCCATAGTGGACAAGTTTCAGATGAGCTTCCAGATGAAGACAGACTAGGAAGAAGGAGAGAAAAACTACTTCCGAATATTTAGTCACTGAAAACCTTATGAATAGCAATGAAACGACATCATGGATTTCTCTGGATTTTAAATGGCTCTATTCCTGGTGTGGTGCTGTGGGTTAATGCACCAGACTGCAAAGCCGTTTGAACTACAGGGTCGGTGGTTCAAGCTCACCAGTCGCTCCTTGGAAACCCTATATAGGGTCGCTATGGGTCAGAACCGACTCGACAGCACTTAAAAACAACAACAAATCTTCACTTACTGCTCCCATTGACACACTACTTAAGCTGTACCATTCACTATTGACCAAGAACTATCCAATGAGCTTGCTGTTATTGTTAGGTGTCGTTGAATAGGTTCTGACTAATAATTACACCATGTAAAACAAAATGAAAAATTTCCATGTATGCACCATCATTACAATCACTGTTAGGCTAGAGTCCACTGTTGCAATTACTGGGTCAGTCTATCTCATTGAGTTTCTTCCTCTTTTTCTCTGACCCTCTATTACCCAAGCATGATGTGATTCTTTAGGGAATGGTCTCTAATAGTATATACAAGGTGTTGTTAGTTGTTAAGTGCTATCGAGTCAGTTCCAACTCCAACTGTACAGGGGTTTCAAGGAGCAGATGGTGGGTTTGGACCACCAACCTCGTGGTTTACAGTCCTGTGCTTATCCTATAGTGCCACCCAGAAGTCCTATGTACAAGGTATGTAAGATAAAATCTTACCACCTTTGCTTCTAACAAGCTGTATTTCTTGTAAGATAGATTTGTTTGTTTTTATGAGTAATAGTATATTTAATATTCTTTACCAACACTTTATTTCAAAGGCATCAATTCTTTTTTGGGCTTCCTTAGTCACTGTTTGGCTTTCACATGCATATGAGGCTATAGAAAATACTATATCTTGGGTCAGGCACACCTTAGTTCTCAAAGTGATATCTTTGTTTTTTAACACTTTAGAAAGGTCTGTTGAAGCAGATTTATCCAATGCAATACATCTTTGATATCTTGACTATTGCTTTTATGGAGCTTGATTATGAATTCAGGTAAAATAAAATCCTTGACAGCTGCAAAATTTTTTTCATGTGTCATGATGTTGCTTATTGGTCCCATTGTGAGGATTTTTATTTTCTTTACATTTGAGATACAATCTATACTGAAGGGTGTAATCTTTCATCTTCCTCAGCAAGTGCTTCAATTCCTTGTCTCTTTCAGCAAGCAAGACTGGGCCATCACATATTGCAGGTTGTTAATGAGTTTTCCTCCAGTCTTTTTTTTTTTTTTTTCTTTCAAGTTTCTATTGTGAATTGAGTGATAGTTGACATGGGAGAACATAGGTTTTACACCATCATTTCATCGCAATGATTACAATCTCCTCTGTGTATCATCATTCAACAGTATTTGTTTCTATTTCCCGTGATTTCTTTGTTTTTTGGGGGGGGGGTGATTGTACACAAAAACACTTAGGAATATATAATAATTTAATACCCAAAGGGCACATTCTGCAAGCCTGTCTTCTGACCACCAGCACTCAGTCCCTCTCTTTCCTCAGCTGCTCCATCTCTCCATGTCCTCATCTCTGCCTCCATCTCTGGTATCACTGCTTCTCTGGATAGGGTCCTGCATTCTGCTCATGCTCTTCTCCCTTGCTGGTCCTAGGGTCCTCTGATTCTGGACTGTAAGATTAACTACTCCCCCATTTTTGTTACAAAACTTCTACCTTTACAGTTGTGATCTTCCTCCAATCTTGATGGTGTTTTCTTCTTCATATAGTTCAGCCTCTTGGATTACTTACTCAGTATAGAGTTTGAATAAGTATGGTAATAGGATACAACCCAGACACATACTTTTCCTGACTTTAAATCAAGCAATACCTCTTGTTATGTTTAAACCACTGCTTCTTGGTCTATGTCAGATTCCACATAAATACAATTATGTCTTCTGGAATCCCTATTCTTTGCAATGTTATCCATGATTTGTTATGGTCCATATAGTTAAATACCTTGCATAGTCAATAAAGCACAGGTAAAAATATCTTTCTGGTATTTTCTGCTTTCAGTCAATATCCTTCTGACTTCCACAATGATATCCCTTGTTGCATGTCCCTTCCTGAATCTGGCTTGGATTTTTGGAAGGTTTCTACCGGTACTGCAGCAAATGTTTTGAATTATCATCAGTAAAACTTTACTTGCATGTGATATGAATGATATTGTTCAATAGTTTCTGCATTCTGCTGGACCACGTTTCTTTGGAATGTACATGACTGTGGATCTCTTTTAGTCAGTCAGCCAGGTAGCTGTCTCCCTGGCTAACTCACTAAATTTCTTGGCATAGATGAGTGAGCACCTCCAGTGCTGCATCTGTTGCTTGAAACATTTCAGTTGATATTCTGTCAACTCCTGGAACCTTGTTTTTCACCATTTCCTTCATTGTAACTTGGATTTCTTCCTTCAGACAATCATCTCTTGATCATCTGTTACTTTCTGAAATGGTTGAACAATTGACCAATTCGTTTTGGTCCATGTATATTCCTTCCATCTTCTTTTGATACTTCCTGCAATGTTCAATGTTTTTGCCCCTAGAATCTTTTAGTATTGCAACTTGAGGATTGATTTTTTTTTTTCTTTAGATCTATCAGCTTGAGAAATTCTGAGTGTGTGTGTGTGTGTGTGTGTGTGTGTGTTGTTCCCCCTTTTGGCTCTCTAATTCCAAGTCTTTGTACATTTCATTACAATACTTTACTTTGACTTTTTGAGCCACTCTTTGAAATCTGTTCAGTTCATTTACTTCACCATTTCTTCCTTGCTCTGTAGTTGTGTTCAAGAGCAAGTTTTAGAATCTCTTCTAAAACAAAAAACTTCATAACTGGACCAATAAATAATGCCATGATTAATGAAGAAGAGACTGAAGTTGTCAAAAATTTCATTTTGCTTGGATCCACAATCAACACTCATGGAAACAAAAGAAATAAAACTCTGGATTGCATTAGGCAAATGTGCCTCAAAATACCTCTTTAAGGTGTTAAAGAGCAAAGATACGTTTGAGAACTAAGGTGTCCCTGACCCAAGCCAAGGTATTTTCAATAGCCTCAGATGCATGTGAAAGTTGGACAATAAATAAGAAAGACCATAGAAGAACCAATAAATTTTAGGTATGGTTTTGGAGAAGAATATTCAAAGTACCATGGAATACTAGAAAACAAACAAGTCTGCCTTGGAAGACGTACATTCAGAATGCGCCTTAGAGGCCAGGATGACAGAAGTTCATCTCTAGTTCTCTGGACATATTGTCAGGAGGGATCAGTCCCTCATGAAGGATATCTTTCTTATAAAGTGGAGGGTCAATGAAAAAGAAGAAGACCCCCAACAAAATGAATTGACAAACTGACAACAACAATGAGCTCAAGCATAACAATTGTGAGGATGGCGCAAGATTGGGCAGTGTTTCCTTCTGTTGTACATAGGGCTGGAACCAACTTGATGGTACCTAACATCAACAAAAACTGTCTATTATCCCCTTAGAGTTGAAGGGAAACAGGCTGTCCTGGGCATTGTAGGACATTCAACAGCATCCCCGGTCTTTATCCATAAGATGCCAGTAGAACTTCCGTCAGTCATTAGCAATCAAAAATGTCTCCGGACATTGTGAAATGTTACCTCGATGGTAAAATCACTCCCAGTTGAGAGACAGTGGTCTGGCCTCTAAACGGCTAGCTATTATAATGAATCTGGTTCCTTGGCTAGTATAACTAAATTATTTTAGGCGACAGAAATCCGGCAGAGGAAACTTTTTCACCCCTCTCTTACCTAACCCAGCACACCCATGCCTCAGATTCAAGTCTCATTCTTTCTGTTAAATGAAGGTTAGATGCTGACAGGACCCAAGTTTCAGTTACTAAAGACTCATGTGCGGGCAGCTCCAGAGACTCTAATTGCATTTTTAACTAAGTTTAACATGCACCAGCACTGCCACCCTGGGGAGAGGAAATTAAGAAACATGGCGAAGGATTCAAGGATTCATACATTAGGACTATAGCCTCAGGGAAATGAACTTTGAAATTAAACAACACTATTGAACCTTTGAGAACAGTCTCTGGTGACCTGGGGAATATGTTTGGAGGAGAAATGAGAGTCAGAGATGGTGGAAATTAGCTTCACTAAAAAAAATTAATACAAGCAACTCTAAATGTTACATTTGTTAGAAAGAGCCAATTGAGCCACAGGACAAATGTATGGTGAACTGTAAATACCTGAAAGAGTTATGGCATGGATCAGTGACAGTCCATGTCCTTAATTTAGCCATTTTCTAAGGGAATTTTACTTATACGCTTGGTCAGTCTCATTTCGTTCTCTTTGAAACACTAACTGGCATTCTAGTTTCCTGATTGTAGCTACTGTGAGTGACTTTGGGTGGGCTTGCTTTCTAAGCCCTCCAATAACATACTCACTTTAATTACTGAAAATGAAAAATACTAAAAAAAACACAAACAAACATGGTGACTTATCCACACTGCGCCTTTCTTGATTATTGTGTGAATATTTTTTCTACTCAAGAGGAAACCCCTAATGAGTCACTCCATCAAAGCTTGTATGATCACAGGAACACAAGCACAATACAACACACTGAATTCTTCAGAGCACTGACTTCCAACCCTACAGTCCAGTGACCAGCATGGGGTGAGTAGTGTGAAACTTGGACAGCATTAGCAACTTTCCCAAATTGATTTAGAAAGCAGAGGCCCCACTTTTGTCCATTTATAGACTAATGCCTGACATTTAAAAGTTCCATTTTTAGGAAAAGAGATTGGAACTTAAGATCCAAACCCATATATATTCTAGGGTG
>NW_006408829.1:2892309-2926787 GCF_000296735.1 Chrysochloris asiatica
TTTTCTGCATGTTGTTGTTTTTAAATCATTTCAAAAGCAGATTTTTATAGGAGAGAAGTGAGGACACTAGACACTCATGGTGATAAAAGATCCAAAGACACAGGTCACTGGTTAAGGTCCCTGGAAAGCAGACTCTACCATGACCTTTAGCATGCAGGGGGTTTATAAGGGAGTACTTTTGGGATCACCATCTATGGAAGGAAAGTAAAGGAAGAGGGATGGAGCACAAAGAGTAGTTGGACTGGAGTGCAGACTCAGGAAAAGTTCTATACCAACAAATGGGGTACTAGGACACAGTTGCCTTAAGCTGGGACCAGGAGAAGGACTGTCTTGGGTAGGGGACAAGATCCTGAATAATATGACTTTCTAGTGTTGGGAAATTCCTGAGAAGGTTGACAGCTCAGGGAGGGAGACATGAGAACTATCCTGTTGTGTTCTTCTCACAGTACTCTGGCAAAATGCTGCCAAGAACAGATCCTTACTGTAGATGAACATGAGTCCTTAATATAACTTAGAAGTTTGTCTTTTATGATAGAATCTTGCTAATCTTTCATGAAACAGACCTCTTGCTCTGGGGGCTAGGTACTTTATTCTTGCCCCTTCTTACCATATAGCCTTGTGAGATGGAAAAGGCTCACTGTATTTCAAGCCCTTAAGTTCATTTCCTTCTAGGTCATGAGAGCCCTGGACAATAAGAAGACAACAGACCTGGTTTTATCCAATATATGTTTTTTTTTTTTTTAAATCAGTGAATAGTACGCATGCTTCTTTCTTCTATTCTCTGAGGACTGAACATTCAACTGAATAACCATGTTAGTTCCTGATGGAGAGAGTTTTACAGGTAATTTAGAAAAGCACAGCTTACAAAATACCTTTACACTGGACTCTTAGACATATTAAATGATGGTTTATTTAGAAGCTCAAGTTTCTTAAATATATTTCTTTTTATTATTGTTAGCTGCTGTGGGGTCAGCCCCAACTCCTGGTGATTCTATGCACAGTGTAATAAATGCTGCCCTACCCACCCATGTCATTCCCATATTTGGTTGTAGATCAAACTGCTGCAAACCATAGGGCTTTTACTTATTGGTTTTAGGAAATAGATCATTAGACCTGTTCTTTTTTTTTTTTTAAGGTTTTTATTGGGGATTGATTGAAAGTTTACATTCAACAAATCATACACCTTGTTTCATTACAATGATTATAAACCCTTCCATGTACCATCAGTTAACAGTATTTCTCTCTATTCACTTTAGCGTTTTTTAAAAAACAAAATACTCAGGCATATATAATAATTTACACCTCCAAAGGGCACATTCTGCAAGTCTGCCTCCTGGCCACTAGCTCTTAGTCTCTCTTCCCATGATTCTAGAGTCCTCAGCTGCTCCACCTCTCCATGATCCCATCTCTGCCACAGATCTGGCGTTGCTGCTTCTCTGGATAAGGTCTCGCATTCCACTTGTGCTCTTCTCCCTTGATGGTCTTAGGGTCCTCTGTTTCTGGACTGTAAGATTAACCACTCCCCTGTTGTTATTACAAAAATTCTACCTTTACAATTATGACTGTCACAATTAGTCATGATAATAATTATTCACTATTGAATCATATGAATCTTATCCCCATCTCTTTTCACCAGACCCATCTAGACAAGATGAAATCTATTCAGTGGGGACTCTTATCTGGAAGCTCTGCTCACACTTGTTGAGCATTATAAGAACACCAAAGCCTCCACTGACAAACATGTAATGGCTGTGCCTGAAGGGAACAGCCAGAATTGAACCTGGGTCTCCCACATGTTATAGTTGTTAAGTGCCATCAAGTCGGTTCCAACTCATAGGTTTTCCAAGGAGTGACTGGTGAGTTTGAACTGACCTTGAGGTTAGCGGTCAGTGCTTATCCCGCAACACCACACCAAGTCTCCCACATAAAAGGCCAGAATTCTACCACAAATCACTACTGCCTCATGTCTTTCTTAAATTAACATTAGCAATGGTTTGTAGAAATATTGCAAGTAGACAGAAAGACAAACCTACCCCAAAAGAAGAGAGACTTGGAGTAAAGCACTGACCCTCATAAGTCTTTAGTCAGAGAGCTCACAGATGGAGGATGCTTTACCTAGTCCAATCTACCAAATGAAACTTCCTGAAAATAAGCTGCTTCTCTGTTTCTCACTGATGAGAATGTTCTCAATGTGACCAAAACACTGAAAAGAGACTCTATATATTCTATACTTCTTCTTAAGAAGAATTTACCTCTGAAAGTTATTATGATGTGATTTTACTCCCACTAAATTAAGTTTCGAGAAACAAAAACAGACTTTAACTCTACTGAGCCAATTTCTGCTATGTAATGTGTATAACTAAAATTTATATTTCAAAAACATGACATGTTTCAATTGAAACAAATTTAGGTGATAAACAGGGCTTCAAACCAGTTCATTCAGTTTGGCAACTGATAAGACTTTGCCTTTCCACCCCAGATACACTGAAACAGAGGGTACATTTTTTATTTTTTTATTTAATAAATGTTTTATTGTGAATTGTGTGATAGTTTACATGGGAGAACATAACTTTTACATTCATTCTATCATACATCATTTCATTGCCATAGTTACCATCCCATCCATGCATCATCACCCCCCCAAAGGGTATACCCTGCAAGCCTGCCCACCCCCACGGTCCTCAGCACACAGCCCCTTTCCCACTCTGGATCTCAAATCCCCAGCCACTCCAACTCTTCACGTCATCTTCTCTGCCTCCATCTCAGGCCTCATTGCTTCTCTGGGTAGAGTCCCGCTCTCTGCTCTTCTCCATTGATGGTCCCAGGGCCCTCCGCTCCTAGACTAAAAAATCAATCACTCCCCTCCTTGCTACAAAATGTCCACCTTTACATTTCCAACCCTCACAATCAGTCCTGATAACAATTATTCACTATTGCATCCCAAGAGACCCATCTGCATTTCTTTTCATCAGCCCTTCCTGGACAGGCTGGACACTATTCACTGGAGACTCTACTTTTCTCCATGCCCTTTGGATCTAGCAGAGGGTACATTTTAACAAGAGCTGCAAGTGATTATTAAGTGTTCATATATAAGAGGGCCTAGAAATATTCATGGAAAAATGGAAGCAAAAGATAATAGAATGTATCCACAAACTTTTTGAACCCCACTCATATGTACACATAAGAATCACCTGGGGTACAATACAAAGCTTGTTAAAATGTAGATTCTGATTCAGTATATCTGTGGTGGAAACACAAACCCTCAGCAGGGCCCTAAGCTGCAATGAACTGGTTTAAACCCCTGGTTGCAAAAAAATAGAGTTCTCTAGGTTGTTTTTGTTATTAAGTGTTGTCAAGTCAGTTCTGACTCCTAGTGACCCTGTATAGTGTTTCTGAGGAACAATTGGTGAGCTTGAACCCATGATGTTGTAGTTCAACTTGACTTTGCAGCCCAGCGCATTAACCCGCAGCTCTACAGCAAAACTCCAGTTCTCTAGGTATTAGTTATCAAATTGAAGAAATGCAGAAATGGAGTCTCTAAATTGGTAAGGCATTGAAATTGTATTCCATGCATTAGCTGTTACTATCTATGTTTCTATGTGTGCGTGTATATAAGTGTGTTTTACTCTCAGGAAAAATACCAACAGACAGAAGCCAACTAGTTTTGATGAATGGTCAAATACAGTTGAAAGCTAAGAGCCGTTTAGAGGAATGATGCCTGCGTAAGTATCTCCATTTGACATCTGTACTTTGCACCCCACAGACACACTGGATGATTTCTTGCTCACTGGTGGATGTCAGGACTAGGCCCACTCAGATTACTAACAATTTAGAAGTTTCTTACATTTAAATCAATGGTTCTCAAAAGATGCAGACTACTTAAATGATTCTTAGACATTTCAATCGATCAATCCTAGGATTTCTTGACTAAGTCTAGATTTTACATTTATTCGGCTTTCATGCTTTAGCAGACGAGTATTGATACACACACATGGAAAACAGTGGCATCCTCTATAGGCAAAGAGAAGCAGCACATTATTTTTTCAAAAGCTGCATAAACATAAAACACAACCAGTCTAAGAAAAAAAATTATACCCCCGAATAAATGATAAAATTACAGTGTTTTCTTGTAGCCCATGAATACTGAAAATTTCAATTAACCAAGTGAAAAGCCATTGAATATGCCAGCAGGATTTATATCCTAGACTAATGACCATCATCTGCATCCTATTTAGCTAATGAAGGTTTGGAACACTTGTGGATAATTAGGGAAAGCTGATGGGAGGAAATTTGAACCATAGCGAGATCAAATCTATTTATGTCTGCATTTAAAACTAAACAGATCTAATAGTTCACTCAATCAAGGCATAATGTCTTTTCATTTGGAATAAGATAGATGCTCATAAGTTAAGTAACTATGCTAGCTCCTAGACCCCCAACTGGATTCCTCAATAATTTTTTTATTGAACACCCAAAAATTGCTAAGCATTTGACTATTAACCCAAAGCAAGTTAACATAGATGACAGCTAGACCTTTCATGTCTCACAGTCTTGCTTCTAAGAGGCTGTACTGCTTCTAAGACAGATTTGTGCGTTTCGCTGGCAGTCCGTAGTATTTTCAATATACCAGAAGCATAGTATCACAGCATCACAAGATGACAACTGACAGATGAGTTACATACAAGTGGGAAAGTGGAATGAAAATATAATGGAATTTTTTAAGCCTTCTTGAATATATTCCCAAGTAAAAAGTTAAGGTCAGCACCAACTCCGAACTTCAGAAATCCAATACTATTGGGAGAAAAGAGGTTACTCTTTAGTACTATTCCTTCGTGTGTCTTTGACATTTTCTATCACATAAGGAGAACTCCTAGGTAGATAACTAGTAGGAAACTCTGGTTCTGCAGAAAGTGGAAGGAACTGCAGAGGCAAAACGTACAAAGCCAGCAATGCCATCTACAAACAGCATCCACAGAGGACAGACACATCTTCTTTGTCATGTCCTTGACCTGGGCAAGGAAAATCCTGTGAGACCAAAGAGAGACTACACTGTGGGGAAAAGGGAGGAGAAGCTGTCAGAACACATTTCACGCACTTCACAGCAGCATTTGAATGTCCACTGAATGGACAATTAGTGCCAGGAGGAGAGAGCAGAGCAACAAAGAGCCCCATAGAAAACACACCAAAATATAACATATTTAGAAAATAGGCACTGAGTGGTAACAAGCTCTGTCCCATAGAGCTGGAGATCATGCCTCCCTACAACCACCAACATTAACACAACACACAAGGCTGGAAGCAGAGACACAGAGTCATCCACTATTATTCTCAGAGCAGAGTTCTCTTAAAATGACATGGAAAATGCTGAAGAGAGGAGAGATTAAAGGAATTGAAGCAAATAGGGGAAGAGGTACAGGACATTTTCTGTACACTTTGACTTTTAAGGAATAGTAAGGGATTTCTATGCTAAATTTCCAGTGTATTATTGTTGTTGTTAAGTGCCGTTGAGTTGGTTTTGACTCAGAGTGACCCTGTATAGGATTTCAGAGAAGAAGCTGGTGGCTTGAACCACCGACCTTGTGGTTATCAGTCCAGTGCTTATATCCTTAGTCAACATCCACAACACTTTTAGTAACAGAACCACATAAATAGTTTTGAAAAGCTATTTCTCAGTGCTTGGGAATTCAAAAGAGCCTTGAGATTCAGATTTTCACTGTATCTTATACAAATCCTTTTAGAGAACTTATCACACATGGTTTACTGTACATGTTTTAGTATACTGGAAGATTATTGAGGCCAGAAACCAACTCTTATTCATCTTTGTATTCTTACTCATATTTTAGCACAATGACAGGCAGAATAATGAGCATACAATTATAAATACTTACTGAATAATTAGAGTCCTGGTGTGATACTCTAAGATAAGCACTTGACCTCATGGTCAGTTTAAACTGCAAGGTTGGTGGTTCAAATTCACCAGCTGCTTTTCGGAAACCATATCCAAGGTTGGAATGAGTTGGATCTGACTTGATTGCACACAACAAGACAACATAGGATATTTAAGTGTGTGAAGGAAAGGAGGCAGGAGGAAGAAACAGAGGAATAAGAGGGGGAATACACTAGGGAGGCAAGGACTGTGCGAGGAGGGGATGAAAAGGAAAAAGAAGGATAATGAGAAGGACCCCTGGTGGTACAAAAGTTAGGTATTCAGTTGCTAACTGAAAGGTTAGCAGCTGTTCTACCAAAGCCCTAAGATGACAGCCTAGAAAACACTATGGGGCATGGGTTGGGTATCAATTTGATGTGTTACTAAATATTATTCTGGCTTTGATATTTTCCAGCTTTAAAAAAAATGTAAAAATGACCAAACCAGGCAGAGAGGTAGATTTGGCATGTAGGCTGTCGTTTGCCAACCACTGTGATAGAGATCTAAGAATTCGAAAACTCTTCTTCTCTAATCCTGGTTCCAAGAATTATTCGTTCTGTGACCTTGACTATATCATCGACTTCAGTCTTTGAAAGGACATAATAAACTCTTCCCTATCTACTTTAAAAGTTGTAAGGATAAGATAAAAATCATATCATGCATTTTTTACTTTTTACATGATAGTTCTATCTTAATCGAGTCCTGGTGTAGCACTGTAGGATAAGCACTGGACTGCTAACTACAAGGTAGTGGTTCAAACTTACCAGTCACTCTTCAGAACCCTATATAGGTTTGCTATGAGTAGGAACCAACTTGACACCACTTAACAACAACAGCATCTTAATTGTCAGACATCAACCTTAACATTAATGCTAAGGTGATGATCAATAGAATCTGAGTCAAAGAGTCAGAGTGGGGATAAAATCAAATACATAAATCCTTTCAATTAATCAATGACATGTTCTGATGGAATCATAGAAGATGAAACTCAAAATTGTGCTCACACACAACAATGCTGCCCACAACCAGAGGACCTATTGAGAGAAACCACAGCTCCAAGTGTATGTGTATTGTCTTTGGTCAAATTGGACCCTAGACTTCTGAAGAATCATTTTTCTTTTAGGGAGTGTTCTGCACTAGGAGAGATTTATACAAAGGCATTCAACTGTATGGATCATAAGAAATTATGAATAACATTGTGAAGAATGGTTATTCCAGAATACTTTATTGTGCTTGTGAGGAATCTGTATATACCAGGAGGCAGTCATTCTAAAGTAACAAGGGGGTCTTTAATTCCTTAAAATCAGAAAAGATGTGTGTCAGGCTTGCTTCCTTTTACCATACCGATTCAATGTGTATGCTGAACAAATAATCTGAGATCCTGAATTAGATGAAGAAAAACATGGCACCAGGATTGGAGGTAAACTTAAAAACAACCTGCAATATGCAGATGACAAAACTTTGCTTGCTGGAAACCAAGAGGACTGATGAAGATCAAAGACTACAGCCTTCAGTATGGATTGCACTTCAATATAAAGAAAACAAAAATCCTCACAACTTGACCAATAAACAACATTATGACAAAGAGAGAAAAGCTTGAAGTTGTCAAAGACTTCATTTTGCTTGGTTCCACAATCAACACTCATGGAAGCAGTGGTTAAGAAATCAAGCAACCTATCATATTAGGCAAATCTGCTGCACAACACCTCTTTAAAGTGTTCAAGAACAAAAATTTCAGTTTGAGGATTAAGATGCATCTGACCCAACCCATGGTATTTTCAATTGCCTCATCTGGATATGAAAGCTAGACACAGAATAAGGAAGACCACAAAAGAATCGATGCATTTTAATTATGGTGTTGAAGAAACATATTGAAAGTACCATGGAATGCCAAAGAACAAACAAGTCTGTCTTAGAAGAAATAAATACAAGCTGAAAGCTCCTTAGGGGAGAGGATGGTGATACTTTGTCTCTCAAACTTCTGACAAGTTATCAAAAGGGACCAGTCCCTGGAAAGAGACATCATGCTTGACTAAGTGGAGGATTAGACTCCTGATGAGATGACGAAAATCCTTACTTTCTATGGATTTATGACCATGGCATGTTACTCTAGTAATTTGGAAGGATCCTTTGAGCTCCTTAAGGGATTAATATGGTGGCAACAACTATAGACTCAAATGTAACAACAATTATGAGGATGGTGCAGGACTTGGCAGTGCTTCATTCTGTTGTGTACAGGGTCACTATTAAATCAGGACTAACTCTACAACAGCTAACAACAGCACAACAGGAGAGGCCTGCTGCAGTGTGATTGTACTGTGCCTTAGTTCTCTAGATCATCATTCTAGAGAATCATTCATCAACCACTAAAGCTCCTTTGCCATCCTGAGTACATTCCTATTGTGCCATCAGCTGACAAAGCCATAAATATTACGCTGCATGCAGAAACATCTTCACATTCGTAGCCATAAGGAGCTGGAATACAGCCATTGTGCTCTATGGGGGCTGGACTTGAGCTGACAGCTCCAGATTTTCAGATCTGGCACAAGGCAAAGCCAAAGAAAGAATCAAGGAATACAGAAAATAGTTCACAGGAGGAAATGCCATTTTGCTTACCCTGCATAGGGCTGTAGACCTCCCTGGAACTGAGTTACTCACTTGAGGAGTTCAAAGGAACTCGAAGGATCCTTCCAAATTACTAGAGTAACATGCCATGGTCATAAATCCATAGAAAGTAGGGATTTTTGTCAAAATAAATTATCCTGATTCTACTTTGTCCCCAAGACTGTGCATTTCTTGATATAAAGAAAAAAAAATTGTCTCTAAATTTACCCTAAGCTTCTAACTCTTTATACCCATGTTTGACACAACAGAACAGAATTTATAACCTTGATGAGCTCCTGAATGCTAACAATACCCAGATTTTCATCTTTGCGACAGCCTCCATTCCCATGCGCTGCATTTTCCAACTATACCAACACCGGTCTTCAAAAGAATGCAGACATGGAGTATCTCTTAGCAGTCTGTCCCCCTTTTAAAAGACACATACATAAAAGTATGTATAGGACAATGGTGACCCCTTGGGAAGAGTGTACCTTTATAAAAAGGGCATGGGCTCAAATCCCAGCTCTTCCTCTGTTATGTAGACTGGAGTTCATCATTTTATCACTTTAATCTTCTGTCTAAATTCCTTAACAATATAATGGGAGCAAGACTATTTAGTATTATTTAAGGATATTACCGCCTTAACAAGGAGCTCTGGTAGTGTAGTGGTTATGAATCGGGCTGTGAACCTCAGGGTCAGTAGTTCGAAACTATGAGTTGGAACCGACTCCATGGCACATTACAACAGCAACAACAACAACCCACTTAACAACAACAAGGATAGTATATGATACATATTCAATAAATAGCAGCTATGATTATTATTTCCTAGGCTGTGAACCTTAAGGTCAGCGGTTCGAAACTACCAGCTGCTCCGCGGGAGAAAGATGAGGCTTTCTACTCCCGTAAGGATTTACACCCTCGGAAACCCTGTACAGGGTCGCTATGGGTCGGAACCGACTCGACGGCACTTAACAACAACAAGGTGGTACAAATGATGGCTATGCTAGGATGCCAGCCAAAATGTTGAAAGTTGGAGTGCATCTCAGAGTGCCTCAGAAGAAAAATCAGCCATTGAAAACTTAATGGACCGCACTTGCACTCAGAGTCACCATGAGTTTAAATGGACTCAATAGCAACGTGATGGTTGATACTGTTATTATTAGTAGTATCATGTTCTCCAGCTCTGTGTCCAGCCACACATACTTGATGGAGCTCACAAATGCCTGTTCATAAAGCAGGCATGAAGAAAGGAAAAGCAAGGAAGGGAAGACAGGAAGAAAGGAAAAAGGAAGGGAACATAAGGGAAGTAAAGGTAACAGAAAACGAAAATTTCATCCAGCTACAACCATGAGAATCCTTACTTCATAACTACAGTGATTTTCTGAGAGCTAAAGAGTATTTCTGGAGTCGTAGTGTGGCACTGTGGGTTAATGCACCAGACTGCAAAGTCATTTGAACTGCAAGGTCGGTGGTTCCAGCTCACCAACTGCTCCTTGGAAACCCTACACAGGGTTGCTATGGGTCAGAATCTACTCGACGGCACTTAACAACAACAAAGAGTATTTTAGTGGTTACAAATCAGGCTGCGAACCACAAGGTCAGCAGTTAGAAACTGTCAGCTATTCCGCAGGAGAAAGATGAGGCTTTCTGCTCCTGTAAAGATTTACAGTCTCAGAAATCCTGTCCAGGGTCACTATGATTCGAAACTGATTTCACGGCACATAACCAACACCACCAAAGAGTATTTTAACATCAAGTCTGCTTTATGAGATTCCATCCTTCAAACTTTTCAACAAAGATGAGAATGGCACTGATTGTCTTGGACAGTTGAGTTGAAGGTCTTGAATTCGTGGAGGGATCATTAGTATGTGTGTGAGGTGGGGAAAGGGAGGATCCTATCTTTTGATCACAAGACTCTTAACGTACTTTTCTTTTTCCATAGTAATTGCTGTATTAATATATACCTAAATTTGTTGTTGTTATGTGCCGTGGAGTCGGTTCCAACTCATAGCGACCCTGCACAGGGTTTCCGAGGCTGCAAATCTTTACGGGAGCAGACTGCCTCATCTTTCTCCCACAGAACAGCTGGTAGTTTCGAACTGCTGACCTTGTGGTTCGCAGCCCGATTCATAACCACTACGCTACTTAAATAGATCCAGCTTAAATAAATGCCTATGTTAATATTTAATTCAAGCTAGTGAAACACTAAATGTGTAAATTTGATAGGTGGGGATAGGATAGGGAGAAGGTCTTGGAAGAGAAATATTTCCATAATTACCAGCTATGACAAATCATTCAAATGGATGCACAACAGAAATGGAGGTTGCAAGGCCCAATGTGACGGGTTTCTGTGTAAAAGCCCAGCGCCGGCATATGTAAATGAATGGTGATGCACCATTATCTCAGACACCCCAAGTGATGGTTTGACAGAAAATCGATGGCTACACATTTTACTGCACAGCAGAAATAAAAATAAGGCCTGGTTTGCCATAGGCACATTTCATAATTAGCTTGCTGACAGATGCAGTCCCTATCCTAGTTCTAAACTGCTGTATCTTCATTTCTTCAGAGTTTATTCTGAGTTCCACCTGCAGAAGTGCACCAAGTACGCGGCTAACAAGGGATGATTAAACTCATCCCCTGGGCTTGGGGAAATCTCACACTTCATCTTCTCCCCATCCCCCATCTCTTTCCAACTGCCCTGGGCCTATTTACTGAACAAACATTACTGGACACTTCTGTTCCAGGTATTAAGTTTTATGTTGCTGACACTACAAGATGACTGAGATATGATGTGTGCCTCCAAGAGATGAGAAGCACAACTGTAAAGCTAGCTACATTCTTTGGAGAAGCTTTACTTAGTTTTGTCCTTGGTTTTCTCTTCTTTTATGTCTTCTTTCTTTCCTGTGCAATCTCTTCTCTATTTTTGTCATTTCATTATCTGATGAAGACTGAAGACCACAGCCATTGGTACGGGTTGTATCTCATTGTAAAGAAAACAAATATCCTCACCACTGGACAAATAAACAACATCCATATAAACAGAGAAATGATTGAAGCTGTTAAAAACTTTGTTTTGCTCAGACTAGTCATTAACACTCATGGAAGCAGCAGTCAAGAAACCAAATGACTTATTCCATTAGGCAGATCTGTTCTTTAAAGTGCTAAAGAACAAAGATGTCAGCTTGAGGACTAAGGTGAGCCTGACCCAAGCCAAGTTATTTCCAATAACCTCAAATGCATGCGAAAGTTGGACAGTGAGTAAAGAAGACCATAGAAGAATTGATTCACTTGAGTTATAGTGTTGAAAAGGCGCTCTGGTAGCGTAGTGGTTACGAATCGGGCTGTGAACCTTAAAGTCAGCAGTTCAAAACTACCAGCCGTGCCACGGGAGAAAGATGAGGCTTTCTGCTCCCGTAAAGATTTACAGCCTCAGAAACCCTGTACAGGGTCGCTATGGGTCGGAACCGACTCAACAGCACTTAACAACAACAACAACATAGTGTTGAAAGAAAATATTGAAAGTACCATGGACTGCCAAAAGAACAAACCAATCTGTACTGGAAGAAGTATAGCCAGAGTGCTCCTTGGAAGCCAGGATGACCAGACTTCCTGCCTTATACTTCAGACATATTGTCAGGAGGGACCAGTCACATAACATATATTATGTTTTGTAAAGTGGAAGGTCTGAGAAGAAGAGGAAGACCCCCAACAATATGGATTGGCACAGTGGCAGAAGTGATGGGCTCATGCTTAGCAATGATTGTGAGGTTGGCTAAGGACCAGGCAGTATTTAGTTCTGTTGTGCATAGGGTCACTATGAGTCGGTACCTAACAACAACAGTTAACTATAGACTTCTATGGAATCCTGGTGTGGCACTGTAGGGAAAGCACTGGGCTGCTAACCACCAGGTCAGCAGTTCAAATCAACCAGTTACTCCTTGCAAACTCTATACAGAGTTGCTATGAGTCAGAATCACCTCCATGGCACTTAATGACCACAACAGACTTCTACAAAACAGTACTGTTTCATACTATGTTTCTTTTATTTAGCTATGCCCCCTTCCCAAAAAACTCTTGGAAAGCAGAGACCTGGCCATATTCATATTCCCATTCTGAGTGTCTGACACATTAGCAAAGGGCAGTAGTAGTTCAGTGGAAGAATTCTCACCTTCTTCACAGGAAACTTGGGTTTGAGTCCCAGCCAGTGAACCTCATGAGTAACTATCATCGGTCTGAAAGTGGAGTCTTGTTATGTGTTGTTATGATGCTAAACAATTTTCAGTGAAGCTTCCAGACTAAGACATGCTAGGAAGAAAAGCCTGACAATCTACTTCCAGAAATCAACCAATAACAAACCCAGAATAACAATGTCTTTGTTCAAGGGGCACCATGAGTTGGGGACCAACTTGAAAGTAGCTAACAACATAGTTGTTGTTGTTTTTAAGTGCCTTTGAGTCAGTTCTGACTCACCATGATCCTGTACCTGTATATCATTTCCAAATTTCTTTTCTTTTTTTTTTTTTTTAAAGAAACCTTTGTGGGAGCAGAAATCCTCATCATTCTAATCTGGAGCAGCTGGCAGGCTTGAACCGAGGACCATGCATATCAAATGGAGCCACAATGTTCCCAACAACATAGTAGATATTAAAAACTTAAAAAAAAAAAAAAAAGGTTTGTTGAATATGAACATAATTCATCCACTCCCATTGCTTCAAATATGATGATCATTCTGTAAGTATATATCCATCCTTGATCCACACAACACTTTCCAATTGATTACTATGTGACATCAGGATTGGAAGAAGAGTAATTAACAAATTGAAATATGCAGATGATATAATCTTGCTTGCTGGAAGCCAAAGGACTTACTACTTATTGTTTGAAGATCAAAGACTACAGCTTTCAGTATGGATTGTGCCTCAGTTGAAAGGAAAACAAAAATCTTCCCAACTGGTCCAATGAAAAACATCATGCTACACAGAGAAAAAATTAAGTTGTTAATAACTTCATTTTGCCTGGATCTACAATTAACATTCATGGAAGCAGCAGCCAAAAAATCAAATGACTTCTTGCATTAGGTAGACCTGCTGTAAAAGACCTCTTAAAGTGTTCAAGAGCAAAGATGTCAGTTTGAGACTTAAGGTGCACCTGACCCAAGTCATGGTATTTTCAATCATTTCATGTAAAAGTTGTGTAATGAATAAGGAAAACCACAGAAAAATCAATGCATTTGAACTACAGTGTTAGAGAAGAATATTAATAGTACCAGGGACTACGAAATCTAACTTAGAACAAACCAATCTAAGTTGGAAGACATACAGCCAGAATGCTCCTTAGAAGTCACTATGGCAAGACTTAGTCTCTCGTAGTTCAGACATATTATAAGGAGGGGCCAGTCCCTGGAGTAGAACATCATACTTGGTAAAGTGGAGGGTCAGCACAAAAGAGAAAGACCCCCAATGAGATGGAATGGCACAGTGACAGCAGCAATGGGCTCAACAATAACAACAATTGTGAGGATGCATCAGAACCAGTGTTTTGTTCTGTTGTGCATAGGGTCCCTATGAGTCTGAATTGACTCGATGGACCCTAACAACAGTAACAATTGCCTACTGAATATCTCCATTGGATGTTCCACAGACACCTACAATGTGACTTTTTTATTTTTCTCATCGTAAGCCCTTTTTTCCAATTGTTTATATTTTTGTTAATGGTTAAGACCACAAACCTCAATGCCTTTTTTGCCTCCCTTCTCTTCGTCACTCACCACATCCTATGATTCTACCACAGAAAATGTTCTCAGATCATGGTTTCTTTTACTATTGCCCTTACCACTACTTTAATTCAAGTTCTGTTACCTCTTACTTAATTTCTGGCCAGATTCCAATGCCACAGTCCATCTTGCACATTGCTAGTAAAACATCTACCTAAAACAAATTTGATTCTGCAATTTTCCTGTTTAAAGTTCTCTCTTGACACCATAATGCTTGCAAGAACATGGCCTAGCTTCTAAGTATGGTGTGTATTGGCAACTGGACCCAAATCTTATTGCACCAGACTAGATTCCGATCTTCTACACTACATTCCCTATATGCTTATTGTTGTTGTTGTGTGCCATCTAGTCAGTTCTGACTCAGACATCCTATACAGGGTTTATGAGGCTATAATTCTCTGTATAAGCAGAACACGTGATCTTTCTTCCTGGTGGATTTTAATTGCTGACCCTGCAACTAAAAGTCCAATGAGGAACCCACTATATCATGAGGGCTCCTCCATATGCTAGTCACCCCAAATGTTCATTGTTCTTTGAACAAGCTAGGAAGACCTTTATATCTTTCCACATACAGTACTATCATATTCCCTCTGCCTAAAAAGTCCTTCTCCAAATCACCTGCTCAATTCCTACAAAGATATATAGGATTCCTCTAGGAATGGTTTCCCTCTCTGTGCTCCTAAAGTCTTGCAAGCTAGACTACAAATATAGAGAGTGCTTAAGAAGGTAACTTAATGTGATATGTAGTAGATGGTCCATTAAAGTTTGGTAACTAATGAATCAATCAATAATTTAAGAGTATAAAGTTGGTGGTGGTTGTTGTTTAAGTGCAGTAGAATTGGTTCCAACTCATAGTGAGGGTATAAAAGATTTCTGAGGAGCAACTGGTTGGTTTGAACCATTGACCTTGTGGTTAGCATTCCAGGGCTCATTCTTCAGTGTTACACCAAGACTCTGAAAAACTGGTTACAGGTACAAATTTAGGAACCAACTGTAAATAAAAATTTAAAAAAAAGAATCCTGATGGTAGAATGGGTTAAGCATTAGACTGTTAAGCCAAAGGTTGGTGGTTTGAACCCATCAGTTTTGATCCACAGGAGAAAAATGAGGTAGTTTGCTTCAGTAAAAATTCCATCTCCAGAAACCATGTGGAGCAGTTCTACTCTGCCTACAGTGACAGCATGTGTCAAAATCAATATATAGGAGTAGTTGAAGTCACAATTGTGATTAACATTGTATGTTGAAAGGAAATAAGGGCCTGGGACAAGTTGCCAGGCAGCACTGGTATTTATTATGGTAGAAATGAAAGAAGAACCAGATAAAGATACTGAGATTAAAAACTCAGAGGAGTAGAAGGAAAGCCAGATGAGAATGATAACACACGGAAGCCAGCCTAGAATTAGCAGTTCCTGAAAGAAATATCCAGAACTAGAATCTCCTCCTGTGTGTTCCCATCTCATTCTATACATATTATCATAGTGCTTTTCACAGTGCTGTTATTTTTGTTAGATGTTTACCAGTCAGCCCTTGACTCATGGTGACCCTGTGTATTGAAGAATAGAATTGATCCATAGGGTTTTCTTGGCTATAACCTTCATAGAATCCATTCACAAAGTCTTTCTTCCATAGTGCCTCTGGGAGGGTTCAAACTGCCAACCTTGGGTTGGAACGGC
Source organism: Chrysochloris asiatica (assembly GCF_000296735.1). Classification (NCBI taxonomy): domain Eukaryota; kingdom Metazoa; phylum Chordata; class Mammalia; order Afrosoricida; family Chrysochloridae; genus Chrysochloris; species Chrysochloris asiatica. The sequence continues at coordinate 2,908,292 of NW_006408829.1, forward strand.
CAACCTTTAGTTTAGTGGTCAATTGAGAACAATTTGCTATCTGTGTTGTTGTTTTTAAGTGTCGTTGAGTCTATTCTGACTCACAGTGACTTTATGTACAATACAATGAACAACTGCCAGGTTCTGCACCACCCTCACAATTGTTGCTATGTTTGAACCCATTGCTGCTGTCACTGTGTCAGTCCATTTCCTTAGGGGTCTTCCTCTTTTTTACTGACCCTCCATTTTACTAAGCATGATGTCCTCCAAGGTCTGGTCCCTCCTGATAACATGTCCAAAGTATGAGAGAGAAAATCTCACCATCCTGACTTCCAAGGAACATTCTGGCTCTACTTCTTCAAACACAAATGTGCTTGTTCTTCTAGCAGTCCATGCTATGTTCAATATTCTTCACCACCATTACTCAAGACATCACTTCTCTGGTCTTCCGTATTCAATGTCCAACTTATACATACCTCTGAGGTAACTGAAATGCCATGGGTTGGGTCAGGTGCACCTCAGTCCTCAAACTGACATCTTCATTCTTTAAGACTTTAAAGAGGTCTTGTGTGGAAAGATTTGTCTAAAGCAATCCATCATTTAATTTCTTAACTTCTGCTTCCAGAGTGTCGATTGTGGAACCAAGCAAAATGATGTTTTTAATATCTTCAATCTTTTATCCATTTATCATGATGTTATTCACTGACCCAGTTGTAAGGATTTTTGTTTTCTTTACACTGATATGTAATCCATACTGAGGTTGTTGTTTTTTTTTTATCTTCATCAGTAAGTATTTTAAGTCCTCTTTGCTTCCAGCAAGCAAGGTTATATAATTTGCATATCACAGGTTGTTAATGAGACTTCCTTCAATCCTGATGCCACATTTTTCTTCATATGATCCAGCTTCTCAGATTATTTACTCAGCCAGCAGATTAATTAAGTATAGTGACTCAAATGGTCATACCAGTGATTCTTATTCAAAATTGTCAATACCAGTCCATTTCAGCTCACTAATGCCTAGTATTACATTTCATTTTTGACAACTTCCAATTTCCCTAGATTCATACTTTGTACATTCCATATTCTGATTATTATTGGATGTTTACAGCTGTTTTGTCTACTTTGAGTTGTGTCCCATCAGCTAATGAATGTCCTGAAGTCACATCAACTTTATTTTGAAGAGGCAGCTCTTCCTCAGTCATATTTTGAGTGCATTCCAACATGAGGGGCTCATTTTCTTACTGTATATTTGACAGTGTTCTGCTGTTATCCAGAAGGTTTTCAGTGACTAAATATTCAGAAATAATCTACTGTTCCTTCTTCCTAGTTTGTCTTAGTCTAGAAGTTCCACTGACACATGTGCACAATGGATGACCCTGCTGGTATCTCAAATATTGATGACATGGATTCCAGCATCAAAGTAACATGCAAGCCACCAACAGTACAACAAGCTGATAGGCGAACAGCAGTTGCAACCTGTAACCTATATAGACTATTAGTTCTTCAAGGACAGTAATTCTGTTTTATTGACAACATATTCTCAATACCTAGCATAGTGTATGGAATATATTAGTGTTCAAAAATTATTTGTTGAAGAATTGAAGAAATAAACAATTAAATAGATGAGTGAAATGGAACCAAGAAATCAGAAAACACTGAAGGATGCTCCCTGGAGGTGGCGGTGGTGTGCCGTGGAGTCAGTCCTACTTACAGCAACCCTGTATAGGGTTTCCAAGGCTGTAAAACTTTACAGGAGCAGAAAACCCCATCTTTCTCCCATAGAACAGCTGGTAGTTTTGAACTGCTGACCTCAAGGTTGGCAGCCCGACTCATAACCGTTACACTACCAGAGCTCTTTCTACGCTTCCAGAAATGCTTTTCCATGTGGTAAAACATCCTTATATTTAACCACAAGGCAAATACCCATAATTACTCTCACTAGTTTTACATCAGAAGGTTAAGACTTAAGATAATGTAAAAAGCCTATGGTTGTTACTGAGCCTTCCTCCTGAAGTGAACATTGTGAAGATGGATGGAGGTTCTGAATAGGTTTAAATAGGTTTTATCTGATAGTTTTTACCCAAATAGCACAAAATAGAACCATTGTGTCCTGCAAGAGATGGAAAATTAAATATATTAATCCAAAATTACATCACCAAATAGCATTATCTTTAAGCCAAGGAAACTTCACATAATTTTAGTCAAGTCACTCTTATAGTGAGCTTGAATTTTTGGCTGTTATTTCCTGTACGCTGTAATCATATGCCTTCTATTTGAGGAATCATTACAAAATGGGAAAATAGATTATTTATCATTATAATACCCAAGTTGCTGATACAAAAGAAGTATTTTGACGATTCAATCCCTAGACAAATGAATGGGACAGAACCTCTGACAGATTGGTTTCCTTTCAGATTTACAAATGAAGGGAACTTGAAACATGAAGGATTGAAAATGGAAAATATAATAACAGTCTGTAGAAAATAAATGTCCTTCAGGGTTGAAAAGGGAATATATTTCAGCAGTAGACCTTTGGTGGTAAAAACAGTTAACGTGCTTGATTGCTAACCAAAATGTTGGCAGTTCTTATTAGGCCAATATGCCTAATAAGTAAGGCCTTGTGATTCACTTCCAAAAAATCAGCCATTGAAAATCTCATGAAGCACGTTCTACACTGACATGCATGATGCCGTATTATATTTTATTAAAGCAATTTCTTATATATGAGCAATTGGTCTTATTTTATTTAAGAAATTTCTGGGAGTTCCTGGGGAATTAAAATTTGGTTACTCATGTTTACACAGGTGTAAACAAAGTAATGGAGTCCTGGTGTAGCACTATGGGATAATGCACTAGACCGCAAGGTTGGTGGTTCAAATTCACCAGTTGCTTCTCAGAAACCCTATACAGGGTCTCTATGAGTCAGAACCAACTAGATGACACTTAACAACAACAAACAAACAAACAAAATAATGATCAGTAAACTCTTCTAACTAGAGGCCCTTCTGGACTTCACTGAAGAGTGCTATCTGCCTCTACAGAACTAAGTGAAGAAGGTATAAGAAAGAAACTAGCCCTTTAGTCCTCAGCTTGCCTCCTGGGAAAGTTAAGAAAAGTTGGCGTTATCACTGTAACATGGTAGAAAGAATATAAGATCTGTAGTCAAAACATAGTTCCAAATGGAGACTCATAGTAGCAGTAGGACTTTGTACAACTTACTGAAGTTTTGGGGTCTCAGTTTCCTTATCTGCAAAATGGAAATAAATAAAGCTCACTTTGACAGGATCACAGAGGATTAACTAAGATCAGTATGCATAGCTGAGACACAGGGGGTGGGGAGTGTGAGGGGCATTCAATAAATGTTTTCTCTTCCTCTACAACTTCCTTAAAAATAGTGGACAAAGAAAACAATTAATCTGTCAAATAACTCATAAGATAGCCCTGAATTCTGATAACTTAAAATCTGGGCACCATAACATCAGATATAGTATTTGATCAAGTACAAAACACCATTGATTATTATGACGGATCTCTAAGAGGGAACAAAAGGCTGCCAATTACAATTATATGCTGCCATTGAATCAGTACTGACTCGATGGCACTTAACAACAATTGAGTATATGAAGCATCACAATTTCAAAAGCATTAACATTAAAATCAATGATATACAGTCAGTGTCTAAACCAAAAAACCTCAGTGTTATATTTGATCAGATGCTTCTGTTGTTAGACTTGAACTGTTGAACTTGCAGTTTGCAATCAGTGATAGTCCTACAGCATCGATGATTCTAGCAAAGCTTAGAGCTACAACAGAAACAAGGACTAGGAAACAAAGGGACACACACTTCCTTCTAGGGCTCCATATTTTTTAATTGGAGAGGAAAAATGCAACTCACAAAGGTATTGACCAAAGCTATGCAATTGCTCAGTTGGGAGTTCCTTTAAATACCCGTTTACCCAGTTTAGAGGTTAGGAGAGTAAGAAGCATCCAAGAGCAATCTCTAAATTTGTACCCACCTCTTCATAGAGTAGAACTGGGAGTTGTTGTTGTTATGTGCCGTGGAGTCGGTTCCGACTCACGGCCACCCTGCACAGGGTTTCCGAGGCTGTTAATCCTTACAGGAGCAGAACACCTCATCTTTCTCCCGCGGAACCGCTGGTAGTTTTGAACTGCTGACCTTACCGTTCGCAGTCCGATTCGTAACCACTACGCTACCAGAGCTCCTTAGTGGAGGGTGGTTATTGTTGTCAACAGTCTAATCTGCGCCTCCTTGGACATGCACAAATGAGGGTGGGGGTCAGATTGCAATGCTCCCTTGTCTCCCTTCTTCACTCTGACCCAATTTACACCAGTGACTTGATCAGTAGAAATAGTGCTTAAGGGAAAGGAATATGGAAGAAAGAAAAAGCATTCTAGAAGTCCATCTTACTCTTTTTTTATGTTTAGCTATTCAACGTGTTTGGTTCTAAATCTAAGAGAACACGAAATGGTAGTCCTCTAAACTTGTTGTTGGTAAGTGCTGTCAAGTTGTCAAGAGCGACCCTGTATAGGATTTCCAAGGAGCAGCTGGTGAGCTTCTAAGTTTGTTGACCACCACAAATGTAGAGCACTTCTGGGCCCTTAGTTATGTAAGCTACAGCGACATTTAGTGGTAGCTTCCTCAAATTGCAACAAGTGGCCCAATGGGGCTGGATAATTGATGGGAGAGAATGACTCAGCAAAATTCTCCTTTATTCCACTGTGTGTGATGTCCTTATCATTTTGTTATACAGAGGGTACTAAGGAGCCTTTTGGAGACCATGCTAATTATTTCAATCTATTATGGAATTTTCTATATAGTATTCTACTCCACAAAAGAATCATAGCACTTGAAAAGACCCTAAGGATTACCTAATCCAATTCTTTTAATTTGCAGTTTATGAAGTTCTGACCCCAAAAGGCCAGATCAAAACCATTCAGCTAGGTAGGGGCAGACCCAGGTCTCCCAATCCAGAGTTCGCTGCTCATAAATGCAGAAGAGAGTATTGGCTGCACTATTCTCAACAGTCATTCATTGAGTACTTTATATGGCTCAAGTATATTGAAAGGATATTTATAGGTCTGTCTGAAAGTAGAATATGAATTAGAGATTGGTACAAAACAAAAACAAAAAACAAAAATGAATTAACAATTTATATACTTCTTACTACCCTCTTAGAAAGGATCTCTCACAGAAAAACTGCTAAGCACTCGCTTGCTAACTGAAAGATTGGCTGTATGAAACCCATCCAGTGGTACCTTGACAGAAAGACCTGCAATCTATGCCTATATTTATCACAGTCTGGGTACCAGTTTTAAACATCCATTGAAAACCAGAACATGGAATGTACGAAGTATGAATCTGGGAAAATTGGCAGTTGTCAAAAATGAAATGGAATATATAAACATCAATATCATAGGTATTAGTGAGCTGAAAGGGACTGGTGTTGGACATTATGAATCTGATGACCACATGGTTTACTATACGAGAAAGGACAAGTTGAAGAAGAATGGTGTTGCATTTACTGTCAAAAAGAACATATCCAGATCAGTCATGAGGTACAACGCTGTCTGTGATAGGATAATATCCAAGCACCTACAGAGAAGCCCAGTTAATACCACTATTATTCAAATTTACGCACAAACCACTAAAGCCAGTGAGGATGAAATAGAAGAATTCTTCCAACTTCTTAAATTTGAAATTGATCAAACATGCAATCAAGATGTATTGATCATTACTGGTGATTGGAATGCAAAAGTTGGGAGCAAAAGGAAGGATGAGTAGTTGGAAAATATGGCCTTGGTGATAGAAATGATGCTGGAGAAAGAATGATAGAATTCTGCAAAATCAATGATTTGTTCATTTCAAATACCTTCTATAGATAGCATAAGAGACCACTATACACATGGACCTCACCAGATGGGCTACATAGAAATCAAATTGACTACATCTGTGAAAGAGATGATGGAAAAGCTCCATATCATCAGTCAAAACAAGGCCAGGGGCAGACTCTGGAATAGACAGACCATCAATTACTCATATACAAATTCAAACTGAAGCTGAAGAAAATGAAAGCAAGTCCACGAAAGCAAAAATATGACATTGAATATATCCCACCTGAATTTAGAGATCATCTGAAGAACAGAATTGATATATTAAACACTAAAGACCGAAAACCAGAAGAATTGTGGGCTGACATCAAGAACATCATAAATGAGGAAAGCAAAAAGTCATTGAGAAGACATGAAAGAAGGAAAAGGTCAAAATGGATGTCAGAAGAGACACTGAAACTTGCATTCCAATGTAGAGATGCTAAAGCAAATGGAAGAAATGAAGAGGTGAAAGAGCTGAACAGAAAATTTTAAAGATCACCTCAAGATAAAGCCAAATATTAACAACGGAATGTGCAAAGATCTGGAATCAGAAAACCAAAAAGGAAGAACACGCTCAGTATTTCTCATTCTGGGGGAACTGAAGAAAAAAATTCAAGCCTTGACTTTAGTTATTGAATGATTCTCTGGGAAAATTATTGAATGATGCAGAAAGCACCAAGAGAAGATGGAAGGAATACACAGTCACTGTACCAAAGGGAAATGGTTAATGTTCAACCGTTTCAAGAGGGAGCATATGATCAAGAGTCAATGAAGAAGTCTAAGGTGCATTGAAGGAATTGCCAAAGAACAAGGCACCAGGAATTGATGGACTAAAACTTGAATCCTTTCAAGAAAACGAAGCGGCACAGGAGGCATTCACTCATCTCTGCCAAGAAATTTGGAAGACAGCTATCTGGTCAACTGATTGGAAGAGATCCATATTTGTGCCCATTCCAAAGAGAGGTGACCCAACAGAATGCAGAAATCATCGGACAATCTCTTTGCTATCCCACGCGAGTAAAGTTTTACTAAAGGTAATACAGAAACAGTTGCAAGCATACATTGATAGAGAACTTCCAGAGGTTCAAGCTGATTCAGAAGAGGCCATTGGACAAGGGATATCATTGCTGATGTCCGATGGATGAAGCAATCAAGAAATCAAATGAATAATGCATTATGCAAATCTACTGCAAAAGACATCTTTAAAGTGTTCAAAAGCAAAGATGTCAGTTTGAGGACTAAGGTGAACCTGACCTAAGTCATGGTATTCCCAATTGCTTCATATGCATGTGAAAGTTGAACAATGAAAAAGGAAGACCTTGAAAGAATCAATGCAATGATAGTGTTGGTGAAGAATATTGAAAGCACCATGAATGGAGTGCCAGAAGAACAAATAAATTTGTCTCAGAGGAAGCACAGCCAGAGTGCTCCTCAGAATTGAGGATGGTGGATTCTACCTGCTGTATTTTAGACATATTATTATGAGGGGTCACTCCCTGGATAAGAACATTCTAAAGTGGAGGATCAGCAAAAAAGAGAACACCCCAACAAGATGGATCGATACAGTGGCAGCAACAATGGCTCAAACATAATAAATTTTGAGGATGGCCCAGGACCAGGCAGTGTTTAGTTCTGTTGTGAATAGGGTGGCTATGAATCGGAACTGACTTGATGGTTTTCAGTCAGGACATCATAGGATGTAAATCTGCCAAATATGTGTTGAACGAGAAAGAAAAAAGTAAATAACACATATGAAAAGAGACAGATATTTCAATGAAGATAATGCCTAAAGTAGAAAAAGTAATTAGGAATTTATATTTTAGTTCTTAGTCCCAAGCTTTCCACTCCACTTCATGATGCCCTGATAATATTCTATTCAATTTATCATCTTTAATGCATTTCAACATAGTAGTACAGGTTATGCAACAAAATCTGCAAGAGTATACCTATTTTATAAAAATACATGACTAGGTACTACAGAACAGAGCCATGTTGTTATTACGTGCCATCGAGTCAGTTCCAAATCATAGTGACCTTGTGTCGGATTTCCAAGAAGCAGTTGGTAGGTTTGAATGATTAACATTGCAGTTGGCAGTTCAGTGCTTATCCTATAGTGCCACAACAAGACTCCAAAGAAAAACAAATAAATAAATTAAATTAAATTAAATTAATTTTTAAAAAGTTCAGAGAACATTGCATTGAACTCTGCAAGTGAAAATAGAGTTTGTAACTGGATTAAAAATTAAACACGACACATATGAGTCACATCTTTAAGTACAGTTCTATAAAAATCTGAAACAGACAAGAGAAAAATAAAGACTTGAAGAAAAAAAGCCAAGTGCAAATGACTGTTTAAATTCATATGAACACAACAGGGATGCTAATCTATCCAAAACATGGAGCAAGTAGCAAGAAAATTAGACCAGGTTTGGACCGGTTGCTGGAGCTGTCCAGCTTCTAACTCTTCTTGCCAAAGTTGCAGATTTTGCTCTCCTGTTGGAAATCTTTCCATTTGACACCAAAGAAGAATCAAAGATTTACTTATAATTGTTGAAGAGAAGAAAGTAACCTCTTTCTGTTTAACTCTACAGAAAGGTTCACCAAAAGAGGTAAGAAATTTGTTATAAGATGATAATTTGATCATTAATTTTACACTTAATGTCCATTTATTCTCAAAGCATCTATACTCTTAGTACCTAGAAAGAAAATTTCAAACCCCATCATCAGAAGTATATTTTATTTTCTAAATTCCCCAATGACACAATATCACTTCTTAAACTTAACTGAAAACATAAGAAGCACTCTAGCAATTCTCTTTAGAAATAATTGATTATTTCACTTAGAAATTAATACAGAAGAGCAGATGGGCTTCATTCAAATGTAATTCTTAATAGATGCATAAAAGAAAGAAATTATCATTCAATTGTAACTACTTGTAGAGAAATTAATTGTTAAAAAATGGGTAATACAGGACTTGACATGTTCTCCAAAGATGCACCTTAGTCTTGGATTATTGTCAACTCCCAATGTCCAACTCTGTGCCAGATTTGTTTATAGGGGCTGGCCAGGAAAACCTTCTTGGGTGCCAAGCTACTCAGGCCAAATATCAGCATGGGAACATCCCCATGTATTGGTAATCTCCAGCTAATTTACCACCAGTACAGAATGCCACATTAAATCAGAATGGGTCAGGTCTGCTCTGAACCAACAGAAAGCCAAAATTTTACCATACCAACGATCTAATGTCAGGTTTTCAAAGCAAAGTGACCATGACCCACATCTTCAGAGGGTCCATGTGTTCTATAGTCCAGGAAAGAATTTGGGTTTATTTCACAATTCAGCATATGTCTGTCTTGCACAGTAGGACACAATTCTTGCCAAATACCCTGGCACTCTTCACCTTGGCTTTTAAAAGAGTAAAAGCCATGGAGTTACGTTATGTAGTCTGCCAAGACAATAAATTGGTACCTCTCTCAAATAATTTCTCAACTCAGAAAGAAAATAGACTTGCATAGTTTTCCAAAATACAGTACATTAGTAAGTTCTTTAGGCATTCTGGTAATGTAGTGGGTTATGCATTGGGCTTCTAACCCAAGATCAGCAGTTCAAATATACCAGGCACTCCATGGGAGAAAGATGAGGCTTTCTGCTTCCAAAAAGATTACAGGCTCAGAAATCCTATACAGAGTTGTTTTGAGTCAGATACAACTCCACAGCACATAACCACGATTACCACCATTAATAAGTTCTTTTAAAATACATGAAAGGAAACTTTCACTCAATTCACATAAAAAAAAAAAAAAAAAAAAAACCCAAAAAATAAATAAAATAAAATATATGAAAGGAAGAGAAAGGCTCTAAAATATCACAGGGAAAACTGCCCACTCACATGCTTTAAATAATTTGTTATTCTGTTTAAATGCCAAAATAACAATGAAAATTCTAGTCGCAATTTCTTCTTTCTCACCCTCAATACATATTCTTTTTTTAAAATGTTTTTATTGTGAATTGAGTGAAAGTTAACAGGGCAGCTCATCAGTTTTACATTCAACAAATCATACAACTTGTTTCATTACAATGATTATAATTCCCTCCATATATGATCAGTTAACAGTATTTCTCTCTGTTTATTTTAGCTCTCTTTTTTTATTAAACACCCAGGCATATGTAATATTTACACCACCAAAGGGTACATTCTGCAAGTCTGCCTCCTGATCACCAGCTCTCAGTCCCTCTCTTCCCTCAGCTGCTGGCTCTCCTCATGTCCCCATCTCTGCCTCCATCTCTGGGGTCGCTGCTTCTCTGGATAAGGTCCCGCATTCCACTTGTGCTCTTCTCCCTTGTCAATACATTTTCACGCACTGCGTGGAACAATGTCTGTAGAAAATGAATACTCAATAAATACAAGTTGGAGTAACATACAAACATGATGGTATACATAAGAATCCCAAGGTTCTCCTCCATCTTCTGCTCCCACTAAGCAGAGCATATGATGCAATGGTTGAGGCAAGTACCATATTGGACCACAGAGGGTAAAGTTGGTTGTAACTTTGATCAAAGTTAAAGTTCTCTCTTCTGGGACAAAAGAATTTTCTTTGGATTTGGTAATTTGAAATTCTGCTTTCTTTTGGGAATCTCTTTCTTGCTCTCCATCCTTTCCTGCCCCACCTCACAGCGGGTGGTAGCAGTGTCTTCCCCTATCATTCTTCTCACATTGCCTCCACATTCCCTCCTTAGAAAGACAAACAGAAACCCGGGTTAATCCCAGGAGAAACAAGGCCTGTAAAAACCAGCCTTACACCTTTCATTCAGAGACAGTCTTCCTTCCCTTTTAGTTGCCTATCATTGCTTCTTCTGGTCACTAGGATGTAAAAAGTTAGGTGACTAATAATACAGAATGAGAAGACCAATAGTAAAGGGTGAAAAGACAGCAGGGCATGTTTTTAGCCTGAGCCTCAGATCTACTTTGGGAAAAGTGTTATTACAGCTCATATATAGTCCAATCCTGGAGACCAGGAGACCACAGGATGGTTTGTAATCTAAAACCTCAGATAATAATGAGAATTAGTTTGTTTAACCTTATATTTTATAGTATATTCCTTTTGTTGTTTTTAGGTTCCATTGATATGGTTCTGACTCATAGCAACCATATGCACACTAGAACAAAACAATGCTCAGTCTTATACCATCCTCACAATTGTTGTTATATTTGAGTCCATTGCTGCTGCTGCTGCTGTATCAATCTATCTTGTTGGGGGTCTTCCTCATTTTCATTGACCCTCCACTTTACCAAGCACAATGTCCTTCTCCAGGGACTAGTCCCTCCTGACAACATGTCCAAAGTATGAGAGATAAGTCTGCCTGTATTTCTTCCAAGACAGATTTGCTTGTTCTTCTAGCAGTTCATGATATTTTCAATATTTTTGACATGATAATGCAAATGCATCAATTCCTCTGTGATGTTCCTTATTCATTGTCCAACTCTCACATGCATATGAGGCAGCTTAAAATACTGTGGGTTGGGTCAGGAGAACCATAGTCCTCAAATTGACATCTTTACACTTTAACAGTTTAAATTGTTCTTTTGCAGCAGATTTGACTAATGCAAATTTGTTTCATTTCTTTGCTTCTTCCATGAGTGTTGAGAGTGGATCCAAGCAAAATGGAATCTTTGACAATTTCAACCATTTCTCCATTTATAATGATGTTATTTATTAGTCCAATGAAGATATTCCTTTTCTTTACATTGAGGTGCAATCCATACTGAAGGCCATAGTCTTTGATCTTCATCCATAGAGTTTCAAGTCCTCTTCACTTTCTACATGCAGAGTTGTGTTATCTGCATATTAATGAGTTGTTAATGAGTATTCCTCCAATCCTAATTCCATGTTCTTCATAGAATCCAGCTTCTCAGTTTATTTTCTCAGCATACAGATTAAAAAAGCATATTGAAAGGATATGACCCTGACACACATTTTTTCTGATTTTAAATAATTCAGTATCCCTTTGTTCTGTTCTAATGACTGCCTCTTGATCTATGTACAGGTTCCTCTTTTATTTTGTTTTTAAATTTTTATTGTGAATTGCATGAAAGTGTACAGGGCATATCATCAGTTTTAAATTCAACATATCATATACTTTGTTTCATTACAATGATTATAATCCCCTTCATGTACCATCAGTTAACAGTATTTCTCTCTATTTATTTTATCTTTTATAAAAAAAAACACTCAGGTATATATAATAATTTAAAGCACCAAAGGGTGCATTCTGCAAGCCTGCCTCCTGGCCACCAGCTCTCAGTCCCTCTCTTTCCCAGGTACCTCTTCTAAGAACACAATTGTCTTGGAATTCCTATTCTTTAATTTTATCTCTTTAAAACCCTGTATTGATCACAAATGACAGGTTAAAAATTTAAAGACTTTGACTATGGTCAAAATAATGTTGACATGATTATAATACATCAATACTTACATATAGATTAGCAAGAACTGCTTTCAATAAATGTGATTAATCCACTACTCTACAAAACACTTCAGAGTGGTGAGAACTATTCCAAACTGTTCAACATCTATAAACATCGTGTGAAACAGTACAGGTTACAGACCTGATAATAGGACAATCCTTTCTAAAAAAGGTGCAACATAAATTGATTCACATCCTAACGAATCACCCAAGTCACCTAGTACCCAAGGGAGCTTCACTATTAGCAGGAGCAGAACCTATAGTTTCTGCCAGATACATCTTGGTCAATCACCTACCTACCTTACTTTGGTACACCTCAACGTTCAGTACTTACAGGTTAACTGCTTACACTTTCATATTTATATTGAAAACTTGATTCTCTCAATTTACATTTAATACAGAAAAGTACAAAGTTGTCAAAATTATCACAGTCTTCTTTAGAGAAGGCTGAAGAAAGGCCAAAGTTAATATGAGTTGAAGAGGGATTACTTTCTATCAGAGACAAAGTTGTTCAAGAGGTTAGGCAAGGCAGCTGGAACAGAAGACATTCAGACTGTTTGCAATCCAGGTTTAATGATGTCCTTTAATGTTTTATATTTGAAAAGAATTCTCCAAACATTAAAGTCATTTGAAAAAAAACACACACTATAATTTTAGCTGTTTTTCAGAATTTCATAACTTGGATTATCTCATCCTAGAGCTAATCATATCTCAGAACAGTTTTACTTCTAATATCATTAACTGGAATATAATAGAATAAGTGCCACTCACCTGTCAGTTTGTCAATATGTACTGGCTTATGTGTTCTTACGCTACTGGAAGCTATGTATTGTCATTTCAGCAGAGCCTCCAGACTAAGAAGAAGGAATAAGCAGTGTTTAACTTCTGAGGGACTAACTACTGAAATCCTCATGAACGGGCGAAGAACATTGTTAGATATAGTGCCAGATATGGGTTCCTCAGGTTAGACTGTCAGAAGAACAAAGAAATCTGTGTTGGAAAAAGTACAACCAGAATGCCCCTTAGAAGCTAGGGTGATCAGACTTTGCTTCTCATAATTCAAACATGTTATCAGGAGGCACCTGTCCCTTGAGAAGGACATCATGCTTGATAAAATGGAGGACCAGCAAAAAAGAGGAAGACCCCCAAAGAGATAGACTGGCGCAGTGAAAGTAGCAATGTGCTCACACATAACAACAGTTGTGAGCATGGTGCAGAACCTGACAGTGTTTCATTCTGTTGTGCATAAAGTCGTTAAGAGTTGGATCTGACTCCATGGTATGTAACATCAACAAAGAAGAATTGATACATTTGAACTATGATGTTAGAGAAGAATATTAAAAAGTACCATGTAGAAGAACAATCTATCTTGAAAGAAGTACAAGAATGCACCTTAGAAGTGAATATGCAGAGACTCCATCTTACGTACTTTGGACATGTTACCAGGAAGGACCAGTCCCTTGAAAAGAGTATCATGCTTAATGGCGGATAAGCAAAAAAATGTGACACAGTGGCTGTAACAATGGGCTAAAAAATAACAATTGTTAAGATGGTACAGGACCAGCCACTGTGTCTTTCTGTTGTGCGTGGGGTCACTATAAATTAGAGCTGACTCAATAACAACACATCCTTTTCTCTAAGACCTGTAATTTACACAAAACAAACCTCTTGTTGCTTAATGAGTGCCTCTGAATGGCTCCTGACACCAGGTATTTGCTCATATATTTGCCTAAACTAACCTGTTGCTGTTGTTAAGTATTGTAGAGTTGGTTCCAAATCATAATGACCCGGTATAGGGGTTTCAAGGAGTAACTGGTGGATGTGAAGTCCAGTGTTGATCCTACAACGCCACACCAGGACTCCATCCCCTTATTTCTACTGACTCCTTCCCAATTTCCTCCTGTAGCCTATCTATTTTCCCTGGCTGGGACAAATGGTTAAACATTTGACAATGGTGGATTTAAGCCACCCAGTGGTGCCTTAAGAAAGGTCTGGTGATCTGTTTCCAGAATGTCTCAGCCTTGCAAATTCTATGGAGTGTAGTTCTACTCTGCAACACACGGGGTTGCCATGAGTTGGAATCAACTCAATAGCACTATTTGTTTGTGTGTGTGTTTGATGTCTATTAAATGTTCTTTACTCAAGATTCATCTCAAGTGTAAAACTCTTCTCTAATTCCTTCCAACTCAGATAGATTGACCATTTCTTTCAATTCCCACATGCCCCTACATTTTCCAAATGCAAGGGAACTTCCAAAAGTTTGTGGAAAAAAGGAATTAAAAGATAATGTTTTATTTTTCCATGACCTCCTCATACTTCTACAAAAAAGTGACCACTACTATTACCAACTTAACAGCATTTAACAACAATGATGTCATTGTTGATTAGTGCTGTTGAGTTCGTTCCAACTCATTAGCGATCCTGTATAGGATTTCCTAGGAGCAGCTGGTGGATTTGAACCACTGACCTTGCAGTTCATGCCAACCTTGCAGTCTATTGCTTACCCTACAGTGCCACACCAGGACTTGCCAAATTATCATAAGCAGTTGACTGCTGACTACATGCTCCACTACAGTTAGCAAGTAATATCTTTTTATGGATTCCTTCCATAACGATCTTCCCAAAATATAAAGTTGATCATATCACTCATCTGCTTTAAAGACATTTCACCCTAAGGACAAAATCTGAGTCTTTAAACATAGAACATGGGTTCTTCATAACATACTTTCCAGCCATATGTCTAGATAGTTTAGTACAATCCAGAAACCAAAATTACTTATATGTCCCAAAAGAGAAACTGTTTGACACCTCTTTGCTTTGCACAGGGTTCTTTTTCCACCTGAAATGTTCTCCCTTATGTTTTCATGAAGAACTCCTACTCATCCTTCAAAACACATGTTTTTCCCAAAGACCACCCATTCCATCTGTCAAGATAGTATTAATCACAGCCTCTCCTATACTTCTAACACTCCCGTATGATTGAACTAATCACATTGTTTAATGATTATCTCATTCTATATTTCTCTCTCTAGCAGACTATGATCACTCAAGGGCAGATGATTCCATGTTTGTTGTTGTCTGATTCCATCAAGTCGGAACCAACCCATAGCGACCCAATGCACAGCAGAATGAAACAATGTCCGATCCTGGGCCATCCTCACTACCGCTGCCACACTTGAAGCCATCAATGATGCCCCCTGGCCAATCCATCGCGTTGGGGGTCTTCCTCTCTTTCTCTGACCCTCCACCTTACCCAGCAAGACATCCTTCTCCAGCAATTGTTCCCTCCTGACAATACGTCCAAAGTATGAGAGACGAAGCATAGCCATCCTGGCCTCCAAGGAGTACTCTGGCTGCACTTGTTCCAAAACAGATCTATTGGTTCTTTTGACAGCCATGGCACTTTCAGTATTCTCCTCCAACACCACAACTCAAAGGCATCAATTCTTCTACGATCCTCCTTATTCACTGTCCAGCTTTCGCATCCATATGAGGCTATTGAAAACACAATGGCCTGAGTCAGGCGCACCCTAGTCCTCAAACTGACGTCTTTGCTCTTCAACACTTTAAAAAGTTTCTGTGCAGCAGATTTGCCCAATGCAATATGTCGTCTGATCTCTTGACTACTGCTTCTGTGAGTGTTGATAGTTGATCCAAGAAGAAAGAAGTCCTTGACAACTTCAATCTTTTCTCCATTGATAAGAATGTTGTTTATTGGTCCAGTGGTGAGGATTTTTGTTTTCTTGACATTGAGATATAATCCATACTGAAGGCTGTGCTCTTTGACCTTCATCAGTAAATGTTTCAAGTCCTCTTCACTTTCAGCAAGCAAGGTTGTATCATCTGCATATTGCAGGTTGTTAATGAGTCTTCCTCCAATCCTGACGCCACACTTCTCTTCATAGAACCCAGCTTCTAGTATTATTTGCTCAGCATACAGGTTGAATAAGTACGGTGAAAGAACACAACTTTGTCACACACCTTTCCCAGTTTTAAACATTCAGTGTTCCCATGCTCTGTTTGAACAACTGCTTCTTGGTCCAGGTACAGATTCCTCAGAAGTACAATTAAGTGTTCTGGGACACTCATACTTCTCAATGTTGTCCAAAGCTTGTCATGATCCACACAATCAAAAGCCTTTGAGTAGTCAATAAAACATAGGTAAACATCTTTCTGATATTCTCTTCTTTCAGCCAAGATCCATTGGACATCAGCAATGATATCTCTCATTCCATGGCCTCTTCTGAATCCAGCTTGAACCTCTGGAAGTTCTCTGTCAATGTATGATTGTAGTTGTTTCTATTTACATGCCCAGCTGTTAGCATATAAGAAGTTCTCAATAAATGTTTGTTAAACAAATGAGTGGGATAAGGGCTGGAATCTATGTAATTAGTTATGTCTTCCTTTGTTTATATCAGAGAAACCTACCTCAAAACACTATTGAAAACAGTGAAGGAAATGTGGTGAAGCTAAAGATGAACATTTTCCATTTTCACTTGGTTTAAATTAGAAGAATATTTTATAACTGATTGCGGAAAAGAGATTTGTAGCACAAAGCATAATCCATGTACAATGCACATTGATTGAAGCAGGTTTTTGTGCAAGAATAGCTGTCTTAAAACAGGTGACCTTTATTACCACTTCTTTTTAATTGTAAATACTTTTAGTACCTGATGCCTATTAATTTGTCAGCCCTGCCAGTAGCAAAGCCAAGAAATGGCAACAAACAGAAATAAACCTTTAAATACAAGCAATAAAGAACTGGCCCCGAGTAACAATTACCTTGGGTAACGCAGAAACACTAAGTAGCCAGTACAGTTCACTAGGGAAATTTTACTCTTAATTATGGAAAAGAAGGTGGGCAAAATAAAATAAAAACTTCATCATTCATTGTAATTTGTAGTAATCCTAAGGGTAGTAAAGTTTGCTTCGTTTTGTTTTATGTTGTAAGACAGTTCAGCTTCGTTGAGACAATCGCACCCAGTGGAAAGGCTCTTGCCTGCATAGTATTAACAGTTTGTGTGCAATCAAAGGGGCAAAGGATCCAGCTCTAAACTGCCAAGAAATGCCTCTCCGATCATTCTAAAGGTCATTCCAATGAAAGAATGTCAGAGGAACTAATGACGTATTTGGTGGTAGTTGTGTGCTGTGGAGTCAGTTTTGACTCACAGAGACCCTGAGTATTTCTGAGGCTATAGAACTTTACAGGAGTAGAAAGCTTCATCTTTCTCCCGTGCAACAGCTGGTAGTTTTGAACTGCTGAACTTGAGGTTAGCAGCCTGATTCATTCATAACCACTATGCTACCAGAGCTCCTTTAGCTAGTATCTATTTCTTCCTGAAAGTTGTCTGGATTCTAAGCTTGAGATCAATACAATATTTAAAGAAACCATGTTATTGTTTAGTTGCCATAGAGGCAGCCTCCAATTCATGGCTACTCCATGCACAGCAGAGTGAAAAGCAGTACACCTACACTAGACCTGTGATCAGCAGCTGATTAGATCATTGTGACCACCATGGGTTTCACTGACTAATTGTATGAAGTATACCACCAGGCCTTTCTTCCTACTCTGTCTTATTCTGAGGCTCCACTGAAACCTGTTCAGCATCAGAGCCACACACAAGCCTTCACTGCCAGATGATGGTGGCTACACATGAAGAGGCACTGGCTCAAAATCAATTCCAGGTCTCTTACATGAAGGTGAAAAGTCTACCACTGAACTACTACTGCCATCTTAGAATATCCATAATGTTCTGATATTGTGACATAACAAAGGATGTATATTTTTGTAGAGCAGCTATTTCCCTAGACCAAAGGTAGGGAAACTTTTTCTTTCTTTCTTTTGTCAAAATTTATAGTATCATTCATCGGCCATACAAAATTATCAACTTAAAAATTAGCCTGCGATATTTGGTCAAACATGTAATTAACTCAACCCTAATGTGATGGCTAGAACTGCAGTTGCTTTGGCAGGACCATACCAAATGATTTTTCCTGCATTATAAGGCTCTCAGGCAGGCCACTCCTCATCCCTGCCATAGACCAAAGTTCTTGTGCATTCCTGACTTTACTTATTTCAAATTCATTGATGGGCTATGGAATCAAGTATACAAACCAGACGCTAAAGGCAATGTATATGGTGTGTGTGGGGGGGGGGGGG
>NW_006408829.1:2926887-2937117 GCF_000296735.1 Chrysochloris asiatica
CTATTGGACTTCCCATAGTATTTCCACCAACAATTGTCTGTCAGTTTGTCATACTGTGGTGGCTTGCATGTTGCTGTGATTCTGGAAGCTATGCCATCAGTATTTTAAATATCAGATCTTCCAGACTAAGACTAAGAAAAGAGACAGACTATGTCTTAATATTTAGTCACTGAAAACCTTACAAATAGCAGTGGGACATTGTTAGATAGAACCAGAATATTGAATATGGAAACATGACACTGAGCATCAGAAAATTATCACACTTAGTGCCAGAAGAAGAGCACCTCAGATTGGAAGGCACTGAAAATGTGACTGGGGAAGAGCTCTTCAAAGTAGAGTTGACCATTATGATGTGAATGGAGAAAAGCCTTCAGGACATTCATTTGCTGATGCGGCACAACTAAAAATGAAGACAAATAGTTGTAAACATCCATTAATAATCAGAACATGGAATGTACAAAGTATGAAGTTATGAAAATTGGAAGTTGTCAAAAATGAAATGGAACACATAAACATCCATATCCTAGACATTAGTGAGCTGAAATGGACTGGTATTGGCCATTATGAATCTGACAACCACATAGTTTACTATGTAAGGATTAACAAAGTGAAGAGGAATGATGTCACATTCATCACTGAGAAGAAAATAGCAAGATCTGTCTTGAAGTACAATGTATCTTTGATAGTATAATATTTATATGCCTACAAGGAAGACCAAATAATACTACTATTATTCAAATTTACACACCAACCACCAAAGCCAGTGAGGATGAAATTAAAGAATTCTACCAACTTCTTCAGTTCGAAATTGATCAAACATGCAATCAAGATGTATTGATAATCACTAGTGATTGAAATGTTAGGGTTGCAAAAAACGAGGAAGGGTCGAGTTGGAAAATAGAGCTTTAATGATAGAAAAAATGCTGGAGGTTGCATGATAGAATTTTGCAAGACCAATGACTTCTTCATTACAAATACCTTTTTTAAACAACATAAAAGATGATTGCACATATGAACCTTACCAGCTGGAATACACAGAAATCAAATTGACTACATCTGTGGAAAGAGACGATGGAAAAGCTGTTGGGTCCCCTCTCTTTGGAGTGAACACAAATATCGTCAGCCAAAACAAGGCCAGGGGCAGACTGTGGTTATATGCAAGTTCAGGCTGAAGTTTAAGAAAATTAAAACAAGTCTGCAAGAGCCAAAATATGATCTTGAACATTTCCCACCAGAATTGAGAGACAATCTCAAGAACAGATTTGATACATTAGACAAAAATGACCAGAAGAGCTTTGGGATAATATCAGAAACATCATACAGGAAGAAATTAAAAGGTCATTAAAGAGACAGGAGAGAAGGAAAAGACCAAAATGGATACCAGAAGAGACTCTGAAACTTGCTCTCCAGCATAGAGATGCAAAAGCAAATGGAAGAAGCGAAGAGATAAAAGAACTGAATAGAAAATTTCAAAGGACATGCTTGTGAAGCTATTGAAAATACCCTGGCTTGGGTCAGGTGCAACTTAGTCCTCAAACTGATATCTTTGCTCATGAACACTTTAAAAGAGACCTTGTGAAGCAGATATGCCTAATGCAATACATCATTTGACCTTTTCACTGCTGTTTCCATGAGTGCTGATAATGGATCCAAGAAAAATGAAGTCTTTGACAACGTCAATCTTTTCTTCATTCATCATATGCTATTTATTGGTCCAGTTGTAAGGATTTTGTTTTGTTTACACAACCATACTAAGGGTTGTGGTTTTTATATCCTTTTCAGTTAACTATTTTAAGTCCTCTTCTTTTCAGAAAACAAGGTTGTATTATTGCAGGGTGTTAATGAGTCCTCCTCCAATCCTAATGCCCTGTTTTCCTTCATATAATCCAGTTTCTCTGATTACTTGCTCAGTATGAATACGTATGGTGAAAGAATAACAAGCCTAGTGCATAACTTTCCTGATTTTAAATCATTCAGTGTCTCATTGTTCTGTTCTAACAACTGCCTCTTTGTCTATGTACAGGTTCCTCATGAGCAAAATTAAGTGTTGTGGAATACCCAATCCTTGTAACTAATCCATATCTTGTCATGTTCCACACAATTGAATGCCTTTGTATAGTCAATAAAACTCATGTAGACACATTTCTGACAGTCTCTGTATTCAGCCATGATGCATCTGATGTCAATAATGATATCCCTCAATCCATGTCCCTATCTTAATCTCGCTTGAACCTCTGCAGTTTCCTGTCAATATACTTCTGCAGTCATTTTTTTAACAATCTTTAGGAAAATTTTACTTTCATGTGATATTATTGATACTGTCAAATCCTTTCCTGATTTTGTTGGGTCACCTCTATTTGGAGTGAGCACAAATATGGATTTCTTCCAATCAGTTGGATAGGGAACTGTCTTCAAAATTTCTTGGCATAGGTGAGTGAGTGCCTCCAGTGTTGCAGCAGTTTGTTGTCAGATTTCAATTTGTACTCCATCAATTCTTGGAGCATTGTTCTTTGCCCATGCCTTCAGTGTACCTTGGACTTCTTCCTTCTATATCATTGACTCTTGATCATATGCTAATTCTTGAAATGGTTGAATTTTGACCATTTTTTTTGGTTACCATGATTGTGTATTCCTTCCATCTTCTTTTAATGCTTTCTGCACCATTCAATATTTTTCTCATAGAATCCTTCAATATTACAAATCAAGGTTTTAATTTTTTCTTCAGTTCCATCAGCTTGAGAAATGTTGAATGTGTTCTTCTCTTTTGATTTTCTAATTCCATGGCTTTGCACATTTCATTATAATACTTTGTCTTCTTGAGCTGCATTTCGAAATTTTCTGTCATCTTTTATTTCCTCATGTTTTCCATTTGCACTGGAATCTCCACACTGGAGAGCAGTTTCAGAGTCTTTTCTGACATACATTTTGGTCTTTTCCTTGTCGTCTTGATGAACTTCTGCTTTCTCCCTGTATGATGTTCTTAATGTTATCGCACAACTTTTCTGGTCTTTGTTCATTAGTTTCTAATTCATTAAATCTGTTTTTGAGATGGTCACTAAATTCAGGTGGGTTATGTTCAAGGTCACACTTTGACTCTTGTGAACTTGTTTTTAATTTCCTCAACTGCAGTGTGAACTTGCATATGAGCAATCTATGGCCTGTTCCACTGTCTGCCCCTGACCTTGTTTTGGCTGACAATATAGAGTTTTTTCACTGTTTCTTTTCACAAATAGTCAATTTGATTTCTGTGTATTGCATCTAGGGAAATCCATGTGTATAGTTGTCTTTTATGCTGTTTAATATAAGTAATGAATAAGTTTTTGGTCTTGAAAAATTCTATCATGCAATCTCCAGTATTGTTTCTTTCCCCAAGGCCTTATTTTCTAACTACTGATCCTTCCTCTTTGCTTCAACATTTGCATTCCAACCACCAGTAATATCAATACATCTTGATTTCATATTTGATCAGTTACAGAATTAAAATGTTAGTAGAATTATCCAGTTTCATCATCACTGGTTTTAGTAGCCAGTGAGTATATTTGAATAATAGTGGTATTAACTGGTCTTCATTGTAGACATATGGTTATTATCCTATCACAAGAAGCATTACACTTCAAGTTAAGACCTTAAAATGTTAATTTTGATGATAAATACGATGCCATTCCTCCTCAATTTGTCTTTACCAGAATAGTAAACTATATGATTGTCAGATTCAAATGACGAATATCAGTCAACTTCAGCTTACTAATGCCTAGGATATCAATCTTTATGCATTCTACTTAATTGTTTACGCTCCAATTTTCCTAAATTTATACTTCATACAATCCATGTTCAATTATTAATGGATGTTTACAGCTGTTTCTCCTCATTTTAAGTTGTGGCCCATCAGCAAATGAACATCCCAAAAGCTTTCCTCTATCTGCATCATTATGGTCAACTCTGTTTTGAGAAAGTAGCTCTTCCACAGTTGTATTGTGAGTGCCTTCCAACCTGCAGAACTCATCTTCTGGCATTCTATCTGAAAATATTCAGGTGCTCTTCATCATGTTTTGATAATCAATATTCTGGTGATATCTGACAGTGATCCACTGTTATTCATAAGGTTTTCATTGGATAAACATTCAGAAGTAACCTGCCTCTCCTTCATAGTCTCTCATAATCTGGAAACTCTCTACCAGGAGTGACCCTACTGATATTTAAAGTAGTGGTGGCATAACTTCCAGCATCACAGTACCATCATGACAATCTGTCAGACGAGTTGTGGAACCCAGATAGAGAAACATCCAAAATAAAACTATCCTACAAGACTGAAAAAAGGAAGCTGCATATATTGATTTGTAATAAAAACAATAGCAATGTAAAAAGAGGTTATAGTGTAGTTTTAGAACTTCCAAATGATGATAAAGTCAAGTAGATTTTAAGACAGATCATACTGCTTAATCTTGAGAGGAACACATGTATTACTTGGGTGTAGGGAAAGGCAATATACAACTGAATAGTCACACAGGTGTGGGAGGAAGACTATATATATATATATATATATATATATAGTCACTAAGGTCAGTACTGACTCGATGGCACCTAACAACAAGAGAATATTTATAGATAGGTATTTGCTTTTTCTGCAAATATGTCCATGAATGTGGTAGAGCAAACAGAGCACTTAGAATTTCTTAAACACAACCAAACAATTTGAGGGCATGAGTCACTGGGCTTGGATGTTCAGTTCCACAGTGCTGGGAGACACCAAGGTCAATTGGTATGACATACTCCACAAAGACAATGGTCTACATCCTACTTTGATGTGTAGCAACTGAGGTCTTAAAGCTCATGAGTGGTCATGTAATGTGCAACTATTGGGTTCTTTCTGTTCAGAGGAAAGAAGAGTACTGAAAATTAAAGATGCATGAAAGCAATTAGTTCAATGGACTAATGGATCATGTGAAGATCAATCTCCATGACTCTGAGGTCAGAACTAGATGGTGACCAGTTACTACTTCCAACTGTTCTGAAAGGGATCACATTAGAAGGTCCTGGATAGAGTGGAAGATCAAGAAACCAGGATTACTAGTCAAATAGAGACTAGTATAACCATGGCCCTTAATTACCCTCCAAGTCTGGGTAACTGAACTTACCCTGGTGGCTCAATTTTTACCCAAATGATAAAAAAGCTTATAAGAGGAACTCTAACAGTATGAGGTGCTTAATTTTCAGCCAAATGATAGGCAGGTCTATAATAGGAACAATAACAGTATGAGGTGCACACACCTTAGAATAGTCAACCAACTGAGATCAAAAGGGCAGCACATACCCAAAGACAAATTTTGGAGAAGTTAGGAAAGAAGCAGCCATCAAAACATCAAATGACATATTGCATTAGGCAAATCTGATGCACAAGACCTCTTTAAAGTGTGGTAAAGCAAAAACGTTAATTTTAGGACAAAAGTGTACTTGACCTAAGCCATGACATTTTCAATAGCCTCATATGCGTATGAAAGTTGGACAATATAGGACCATAGAAGAATTGATGCATTTGAGTTATGGTGTTAGAGGACAATATTAAAAGTTCCATGGACCACCAAACAAAACAAAACAAATCTGTGTTGGAAGTATAGCCAGAATGCTCCTTAGAAGCCAGATGGCCAGACTTCATCTCTTAAACTTCAGACATATTATCAGGAGGGACCAGTTCTTGGAGAAGGATATCATGTTGGTAAAGTGGAGGATCAGCAAAAAGAGGTTTGTTCCATTGTGCATAAAGTCGCCATATGTCTGTACTGACTTGATGGCACCTAACAACAGTAAATAAGGAGGACAACAACAGTAACAAAGGAGAAATGCATATAGGAAACATAAGAAGTATCATAAGTAATGTCACATTACGTTATTGTTGTTAAGTACCATAGAGTTGATTTTTATCGGAGTGACATTTTATAGGGTTTCTGAGGAATGGCGGGATTTGAATCTCCACCTTGTGGTTCAAATTGACCTAGAAGTCTAGTGCACATCCTACAGAACCACACCAGGACTCCACATTGGCGGGGGGTGGGGAGGTTAATCTATTAGATAAAACAAAATGTGTATGAATTGTAGAATGTAAAACTGATGTTGTACTTGATAAACTTTCACCTGACTCACTGAGTAAAGTATGTCAGAAACAAGGACAACTTTTTTACAACCCCACCTATATAGAATATATAGAATAGGCAAATGCATAGAGAGCAAAATATATTAAGGGGTACAAGAGGTGGATGAAAGGGAGGAATGGAGAGAGTTATTGCTTACACCACAATGAATTTCCATTAAGGATGATTACAAAAACATTGACATGGATAATGGTGATGGTTACACAACACAACGAACAAAATTAATATCACTGAATTACATAAATAAATAATGGTTACAATGGCAAATATTTTGTTACATACATTTACCACCATAAAAAAAAATTAAAGTACATAACAAAGTAGACTGCCCTGTAAATAAGTGGATTTCCAGGACTAAAAAGTTCTAGTAGTAATTCTTCTTCCAGCATTTCTGCCTTGGGCTCATCTCTATAGATTTAGGAGAACACTTTCTGCCTCTACTTTCTCTTCTCTCCTATATATGATCTTTTCCATGGGAGGAAAAGAAACTCAGTGTCATGTTTTGGTAGAATAGATACAATTTCACATATCCATACAATGGAATACTATTTTGCAAAAAAAAGGGATGAAGTTCTAATATATGCTGCAATATGGATGAACTTTGAAAACGTCATGCTAAGTCAAAATTCATTCACACATGACCACATAGTATATCATTTCATTTGTATGAAATATTGAGAATCTATATATATATATAGACAAAACATAGATTGTAGATTAGAGTTGCTGGAGGCTTAAGCTGGTTTGGAAGAAGTGACAGTGACTGCAAATGTGTTTTCTTTGAGTTTATTAAAAAAAAATATATGAAAAGTGATTGTTACAATGGCTGCACAACTCTGTGAACATACTAAAAAAAAAAAAAAACTAAAACACTGAATTATATACTTTAAGTAGGTGAATTGTATGACATTTGAATTCTATCTTAATAAAGCTGATATGAAATGAACTTTACATGTCTGATAAATATCTTAACACTAGTGAGATTATGCTACCTATTCTAGAACCTAGAATTATGCTTTATAATCCATCTATCTCTACAAATAAAGGCATGCTAGCTAGACAAATAAAAAGACATGCTTTCAATGTAAGAAAAAAGGAGAGAGAGAGAGACTCACAGGTATGTTTATAATAGCTTTATTCATAATAGGCAAACTCAGGCAATAGCTCAGGTGTCTATCAACAGAAGAATGGATAAACAAACTACAATATATGGAGCAGTTCTCAGCAAAAAAGAGAGAGAGAGAGTGAGATAAATGAACTAGTAAATGTACCATGACATGGATAAATCGCAAAAATTTATGTGGAATTCAAGAAGCCTAAGACAAAAGTGTATAAACTGTATGTTACATTTATATAAAGGAGCTCAGGCTGAGAACTGCAAGGTCAGCAGTTCGAAACTACCAGTAGTTCCACGGGAGAAAGAAGAGGCGTTCTGCTCCCGTAAAGATTTATAGTGTCGAAAACCCTGTGCAGGGTCACTATGAGTGAGAACTGACTCCACAGCACACAGCCACCACTACATTTATATAAAGCTATAGAACAGGGAAAAGTAATCAAACTTAATAATGAAAATTATTTGGACATTACCAAACACTTTGGGACAATGGGTTGCTGGACCTGGGGCTCAGAACTGTAGTCTCAGAGGACATTATGGTCAACTGGCATAACGTAGTCCACAAAGACAATGTTCTACAACTTACTTTGGTGATTATCAATTGGGATATTAAAAGTTCATGTGTGGCCATCTAAGGTGCAACTATTGATCTATGCATGTGGGTAAGAAAGAAGGGTGATGAAAATTAAGATGTTTGGAGTCAGTCCAACAGAACACATGAACATTAATTATGTGAGATGCAAGGAACTAGATGATGTCTGGCTATCCCTACTAGCTGCTCTGATAGGGATCACATTAGAAGGTTCCATATAGAGTGGGTGGCAATGTGGAACACAACTCAAATTTATTAATAAAAAAAAGGGGGGGGCTTGGATTACTAGTCAGAAAGACCTGAAGGAACCCCAGACTATGACTCTTGGTCACCCTTCAGGTCTGAAACTGAACTCACCCTTCATGGCCCAATTTTGAAAAAAGACATGGATAGGTATGGGGGTAGGGGACAACAACACTAGTGAGGTATGCTCACTATGCAATGATCACCCATTCAAGATCAAAAGGGCTACATTAACTGGAGACAATGTTGGGGAGGAGGGTGGAATGGAAATAGGGACCACAGGGTGGAAATGGGATGACTTGCTACATGGAGGGGATTGCAATCATTGAGATGAAACAAAGAGTGTGCTATGTTGGATATAACACTGATGAACTATTCTGTAAGTCTCCATTGAATTCAAAATAAAAAATTTTCAAAAAACAAAAGGAAAAAAGACCAGTGGTTGGCTCTGGGGATGGAGAGTATGAGTGGAAATTGACAATTTTATGGCTTACTATAATGAGAAAGACAAATTGAAGAGGAATGGCATCACAGCCATCATAAAAAAGAGCATTTCAAGACTATCTTGAAGCACAGTGCTGTCTGTGATAAGATAATATCCATTTGCCTACGAGGAAGTCAGTTACTATGACTATTATTCAAATTTAGACACCAACCATCAAAACCAATGATGATGAAATTGAATAATTCTACAATTTCTTCCACCTGAAATGGATCAAACGTAAAATCAAGATGTGTTGCTCACTACTGATGAATGGAATGTGAAAGTTGGGAACAAAGAAAAAGATAGAAAGTTAGGAAATAGAGTTTTGGTGATACAAATGATTCTGGAGATCACATGAAATAATTTTGCAAGAACAGAAACTTAATTATGGCAAATACCCTTTTTCTAACAAGTTAAATGGCAACTACATATGTGGATCTCTCTCCAGATAGAACACAAAGGAATTAACTCAGTTACATTTGTGGAAAGAGACAATGGAGAGGCTCAATATCTTCAATCAAAACAAGGCCAGAAGCCAACTTTGGAACTGTGGAACAGAACACCAATTTCTCCTGTGCAAATTCAGGTTGAAGTTGAAGAAAATTAAAACAAATCCATAGGAACCAAAATATGACCTTGAGTATATCCTACCTGAAATTAGAGACAATCTCAAGAACAAATTTGATGCATTATACACTAATGACTGAAGACTGGGGGGGCATGGGGTGGTGTGGGGTGGCATCAAGAACACCATAGAAGAAGAAAGTAAAAAAACACCAGAAAGAAAGAAAAGACCACAAAGAATGCCAGAAGAGACTCTGAAAATTGCTCTTCGTTATAGACAAGCTAAGGGATAAGAGTTCTTATGTGGTACCACAGGATAAGCATGGACCACAAGGTTGATTTGAACCACAGGTCTGAAGTTCAAATAATACAGGGTCTCTATGAGTCAGAACTAACTTCATGGCACTTGACAACAACAAAGTAATTGGAAGAAATGATGAAGTAAAAGAACTGAACAGAAAATCTCACAGGACAGCTTTTCTCAAGATGATTATAATTACTTTCTCTTCTCGACAAAGTAAAATATAAAGAAATGAGTAAAGACCTGGAGTCAGAACACACTTAGCATATCTAAAATGAAAGAAATGAAGAAAAAATTCAAGCCTCAACTTGAATTATTGAAGCATTCTATGAGAAAAATACTGAATGACACAGGAAACATCAAAAGAAGATGGAAGGAATACAAAGTCACTGTTCCAAACAGAAATGGTAGATGTTCAACCATTTCAAAGGGTAGTATATGAGCAAAAACTGATAGTAAAGAAGGAAGAAGTCCAAGTTGCACAGAATGCATTGGTGGAAAACAAAACTCCAGCAATTGATGGAATAGAAATTGAAATCATTCAACGTAATGATGCAGCACTGGAGGCACTCACTTGTCTCATCTGTGCCAGGAAATTTGAAATATAGCTACTTGGCCAACTGGCAGGAAGAGGTAAATATCTGTGCTCAGAGGCGGGGCTTGATGGTGGCTAGGGTAGAGGTGTAGTGAAGGTCGCCATCAACAATAGCACAGAATACCAGGCAAAGCAGATCCAGGGCAGGGCTCCAAAACTCGGAAACCACAAAGATCAGAATATTTTAAAGG
>NW_006408829.1:2944960-2954111 GCF_000296735.1 Chrysochloris asiatica
AGATGGGTCTCTTGTGATATAATAGTGAATGAATAATTGCTATCAGGACTGATTATGAGGGTTGGAAATATAAAGGTAGACGTTTTATAGCAAGGAAGGGAGTGATTAACTTTCCAGTCTAGGAGCAGAGGTCCCTAGGACCATTAATGGAGAAGAGCCGAGAGTGAGACCCTACCTAGAGAAGCAGCGATGTCTGAAATGGAGGCAGAGATGATGACGTGGAGCGATGGAGCAGGTGGGGACTTGAGATCCAGAGAGGGAGAGTGACTGTGTGCTGAAGACTGGGTGGTGGTGGTGGGGGTAGTGTAGAGGGCAGGCTTGCAGGGTATACCCTTTGGTTGGTTGATGATGCATGGAGGGGATTGGAACCATGGCAATGAAAGAATTTACAATAGAATGAATGTAAAACTAATGTTCTCCGATTTAAACTATTATATAATTCATAATAAAAAACAAAAAATATCTGTGCTCATACCAAAGAAATGAGACCAAATAGAATGTGGAAATTGTCGAGCATCATTAATATCACATACAAGTAAGTTTTAGCAAAAGATAATTTGAAAATGGTTAATAACAGCAAAGCAACAGGGAGATGCCAGAAATTCAAGCTAGATTAACAATAGGGCATGAAATGGGGGAGGGATATCATTGATGACATCAGATGGATGTTGGCTGAAAACAGAGTAGCAGAAAGATGTCTATTTGTGCTTTATTGACTATGCAAAGACATTTAACTGTGTATCATAACAAACTATGGAGAACACTGAGAAGAATGGGTATTCTAGAACAATTAATTGTGCTCATGAAGAATATGTACACAGAGCGAGAGGCAGTTGTTGGAACAGAACAAGGAGATACTGAATGGTTTTAAATCAGGAAGATGTATATCTAGGTTGTTTCCTTTCACCATATTTATTCAATCTGTATGCTGAGCAAATAATCCAAGAATCTGGGATATATGAAGAAGAACATGGTATCAAGACTGGAGAAAGACTCATTAACAACCTATGATATGCAGATAACACAAGTTTGCTTGCTGAAAAGGAAAAGAACTCGAAGTACTTACGGATGAAGATCAAAGAATAGCTTTCAGTATAGACTGCAATGTAAATAAAGAAAATCAAAATTCTCACAACTGGACCAATAAATAACATCATGATAAGTGAAGAAAAGATTGAAATTGTCAAATATTTAATTTTACTTGGATCCACAATCAACATTCATGGAAGCATCAGTTAAGAAATCAAATGACTTACTGCATTAGATAAATCTGCTTAAAAGTGTTAGGGAACAAAGATGTCAGTTTGAGGACTAAGGTGAGCTTGAACCAAACGATGATATTTTCATAGGCATGTGAAAGTTAGACAATGAATAAGAAAGACCATAGACTGATTCGATGCATTTGAATTTTGGTATTGTCCAAGAGTGTTGTGTAACCAAATCTGTGTTGGAAGAAGTACAGTCAGAATGCACCTTACAAGCAAGGATTTAAAAGCTTCACCACTTATACTTCGGACATGTTGTCAGGAAGGACTAGCTCCTGGATAAGGCAGTCATGCTTGATAAAGTGGAGAGTTAGTGAAAAGAGGAAGCCCCTTACCAACGGATTGACAGAGTGGCAGCAAGTGTGAGGAGAGCACAGGAAATATAACAATTGGGCAGTGTATCCTTCCTTCTGTTGTGCATAGGGTTGCTATGAGCTGGTACTGATCTGAACCAAGGATCACTAACAACAGCAACAACAGTTCTAGAAAATAAGCCTTCTTTGTTGGAAGGCACACAGTGGCCAAAACAGTGGACTCAAATATTCCAAAAATAGAGAAGATTGTGCAGATCAAAGTTTTATTTTGTTTAATTTGGGGTCACTGTGAATTGGTGCCTACTAGATGGCAGCTGACAAAAACAATTTCTCAAAACATGGAACAACTCTTCATATTTGTAATAGCTTCTTGTCTTTCCTTCTTAGAGACAGAAAAGAAAAGAAAGAGAAGTCGTATGAGAAGAACAGGCAAGCCCAGGCTTTGGTAGTCTTAAGGTTTGAATATTGAAGTTATACTGTTGTTGTTTTTATTGTTAAGTGTCGTTGAGTGGGTTCCAACTCAAAGTGACTCTATACAGGTTTCTGAGGAGTGACTTGTGAGTCTGAACCATGGATCTTGCTGTGAGCAGCATACTGTTTTGTGTTCTTGACAAAATCAAGAAGGAATTAGCCAACATAGTTATCTTAGTCTCAGGTTGGTCCTCACAGACACACCTGAGACATTCTTAAGGATGGGCCTCCAAAGGTAAACAGGTTTAGAAAGGGCAGGCCTTGTAACTAGTAGAATCTATTGGCTAGTCGTCATTCTCCTACCACTCCAAAACCCATCAGGCAGTCAGAAAATATCATCTCCACTTATGTAGTTGCCTTTTACCCTCAGCATTTCTAACCAAAGAGCTCATTTATACTTTAGAAAATGGAGACTATGGCATCAATTGAAAGTGTTAAAAAAATAAAGCGCCCATCTATTTCCAGGCCAGGACAATTCAACAGCAGCTTTGTTGCTTCCTGCCTGAGCTGCCACTGTAATCAGTAATTCTCAGACAGACATAAAACACAGTCATTTTGCTATGGATAATAGGCTGTTCATCCACTGAAAATATTTCTATATTTTTTTCATGTGCTGTACAAAATGCTTCATTTCGACTAGAAGCAAAATGACAAATCCTTTTACATCATAGTTTTGCAGGCTGCCTGAGAAAGTGAAAAATACTTTCACTAGAGAATAACTGTGAGGGTTTTACAAAGCCCAGCTGAGGCAAAGACATTGGAGGCACATGTCAGCTTCCCTTCTCACTTTGCACCAGACTCAGCAAGTTACTTCAATTAGAAGGATCACTCTGTAAGCCTTGTTGTTGTTGTTGTTGTTGTTATGTGCCTTAGAGTCAGTTCTGACTCATAGCAACTCAGTACAGGGTTTCTGAGGCTGTAAATCTTTACAGGATCAGAAAGCCTCGTCTTTCGCCCACGGAACAGCTGGTAGTTTCGAACTGATGACCCTGAGGTTAGCAGCCCGATTCGTAACCACTACACTACCAGAGCTTTTTCTGTAAGCCTTGGTAACTCCCAATTCAACAACCACCAGTGGCATCACTAGGGTTAGTGTCCCACAGGCTGGTGACTCCTGGTGTCACCCCTCCGTGGACCTTTTCCCACACCACACCATACAGAATTCACAGCAATGTTTCTCATCAATTTCAATCACAGAATACTATGTGATAAATCCAGTTGTAAATTGCTTCAATATATTTCTTAGGTTATAGGAATTGTTGCTGTTGTTAAGTGCCTTCAAGTCGATTCAGATCCATAGCATAGGGTTTCTGAGGCTGTAAATCTTTACGGGAGTAGAAAGCCTCATCTTTCTCCCACAGAACCACTGGTAGTTTCAAACTGCTGACCTTGAGATTAGCAGCCCGATTTGTAACCACTACACTACCAGAGCTCCCTTATGTTATAGGAATACTAACAACAAAATTATTTTGTGAAAATCTTTCTACATTGATTTACATTATTAGTTACAATATTATTAGTAACTCAGCAGAAGTCTTTTTGATGTTTCCTCTTCTTTTCTTTTCATTACCATCTCCTTTTCAAAACAGTTATTGAAATAAGTTCATAAATACTAATTATCATAGTATTGTAGCTAAAACAACAGAAAATTTGACAAAATCAGCACGTATAAAAACAATGGAAGCAACAAAAACAACATGCTTGTAGCATAAGCAGACAAAACCACATAATTAGAAGTGTCAACAGTACTGACCAGAGAGGTTTGGTGGTGGAGGTTATGTGCTATGGAGTCAGTTCCAACTCATAGTGACCCTGTACAGGGTTTCCGAGGCTGTAAATCTTTTCAGGAGCAGAAAGCCTCATCTTTCTCCCACAGAACAGCTGGTAGTTTCAAACTGCTGACCTTGAGTCTCGCAGCCCAATTCGTAACCACTACGCTACCAGAGCTCCTTTAGAAGGTTCTCAAAAGTAAATTAACATAGACTTTTATCCTTGTAAGTATATTGATACCTGTAAGCTAGGCTTATAAAAGATGCTTTTGTTATTGTAAGTAACCACAGGGGCATTTTATAAAAAATAATAAATCTCTGCTGAAACATTGCATAAGAATTTCAGAGATAGTAGTTTCCTTTGTCAATGGGTGCAATTGTATCCCCCCTAAGCAATGTCACTGAAAATGATTCCCCAAATTGCCAGAATTCTTAGAAGAAATACAACAGAAATGTTCCTTGGAAGCAAGGAGGGTGTGACTTTGTCTTGCTTACTTCAGACATGTCATCAGGAAAGACCAGTCACAAGAAAAGGGCATCATATCTGGAAAATGTAATAGTTATCTAGTGCTGCTATAATGAAATACCACAAGTGGATACCTCTCATCGTTTAGGGCGTTAGAAGTCCGAATTCAGAGCACTGAATCTGGAGAAAGGTTCTTGTCATCTTTCAGAATACATAGGCCCAGCACTCCTTACAGTTCTCCATGTGTCTTGGCATCATTCTCTCCCTGGGTATAAGAACTTCACAGAGCAGGGATCCCAGGTCCAAAGGACATTCCACTGCTGGACCTTCTTTCTTGGTGATAGTTGGTCCCTTTTTCTCTGCTCATTTCTCTCTCCTTTTAAATTTTAAAAGAGGTTGATTCAAGATTCAACCTAATACTGTAGATTGCACTCAACCTCATTAATACAGGAGTGAGGATTTATACTATATAGGATAACTACATCAGATCAGAGTTGAATATATCAGGCTACATCATGGGGCTAATTGCATCATGAGAATTACTACCTCTTAACTGCCAAACCACTGAGAATCCAGGCCGAGCCAAGTTAACATAAGACCTTAGCTATCACAGTAAAGTCAAGTCTGTGAAAAATAAATTCTCAATGAGAAAGATTGACACAATCATTAGGCCCAACAAGGAATCAAACATACCAGCCATCATAAAGATGGTGCAAGATCAGGAGATGTTTTGCTTTGTTACATGTAAGGTTGTTATGAGTTGGAGCTCACTCAATAGTAATAAACAAGATCCCTAAGTAGCACTGCAGGATAAGCAATTGATGGCAAGGTTACTTGAATTGCAAGGTTGGTGGTTCAGTCGCTCCTTGGAAACCCTATGCAGGGTCTCTATGGGTCTGAAGCAACTCAACAGCACTTAGCAACAACAAATATAAGAAATATAAAAACAAAAAAGAGGCAACATAAGAATGAATTGTTGTGAGAACTTCACATAAGTCCTTGGAGTCCTGGTGTGGCCCTGTAGGAAAAGCACTGTATTGCAAACCACAAGGTCAGCAGTACAAGCCACTCCTTGGAAACCTATACAGTATCACTTTGAATTGGAACTGACTGGAAGGCACTTAACAACAGCAGCAGAAAGTCCTTAAGTTTAAATGTTAGAAACCATTTGAACTGATATTGGGGTAAAACATTCAAACATGCTGATTCCCTACAATTTCTGGGGCTGCTACCTCATTAAAGGCTAGAAAAGCCACTTTGTGAACTGCCAGAAGCAGCATGCTACCAAAGTAAGTGAGAAACTCACCTGCTTGCCTTTAGAAATTAAAAAACATTATGCATTTTAAAATAACAAGAGTGTCTTCTCATTTTTCCAAACTTTGCCTTCAACATGCCTGGAAATACGTCAAGCAATTTCCATGCATAGGGATGGTTGCGCTAACTTACTTGGATCAACGTCTCTTATGACTTGGTGGGAGTGGAGAACAAGGACAGGTAATGTCAGCATGGATTTGTAATTGGAAGCATTCAACAGCATTAGGGCAACTTACATTCCAGGAACCAAATCACTAGAATGAAGACTTGGGGTGAATTTCCTGCCAAGTGTGTTTACAACAGAGATCAATATGCATCAGCCATGCAGTACAACAGTAAGGAGGGAGCTGAAGATAGATGTCTATATGTGTGGCTTCAATTACCTCAAAGCAAAGCCGACACCTTCCTCAAAGAAAATGAAAAAACAGATCTACCAGGACTGTAGGTGCAATGGACAAATGTCCAGCAACAGATAAACTATTTTTTTCTTTACTCTTGGTTTTAGTTAAGACAACCACCACTGTTTTTGGCAACGACTTACCTGTTATTTTATCCACTTCTCTTACTATCCTTTGTCCCTGGATGGTGCAAAACATTTTTTCTTGGCAACTATGTAAAAGGTTAATGATTCAAACCCACCCAGAAGCATGCAGAAGAATGGCCCAGAGATCTACTTCCATAGAAATTGTGGTTATTCTTGTTGTTGTTAGGTGCCATCATGTCAGCACCGACTCATAGCAGCCCTATGTATAACAGAAGGAAACATTGCCCAGTCCAGGGCCACCTATCATTGATAAGCCTGAGCCCATTACTGTCACCACTATGCTAATTCATCTCCTTGGGAGTGTTTCCTTTTTTGTCAGATCTTCCACTTTACCAAACATGATGTCCCTCTCCAGAGACTGGTCCCTCCTGATAATATGTCCAAAGTATGAGAGATGAAGTCTGGTCATCCTGGCTTCCAAAAAGCACCGTGGCTCTACTTTTTCTAATAGAGATTGGTTTGGTCTTTTGGCAGTTCATGGTACTTTTATACTCTCTCCTCTAACACCATAACTCAAATGCATCATTTTTTCTACGGTCTTCTATATTCATTGTTTAACTTTCACAAGCATATAAGGTTATTGAAAATACCATGGTTTGGGTCAGGCACACCTTAGTCCTGAAACTGACATCTTTGATCTTCAAAACTTTAAAGAGGTCTTGTGCAGCAGATTTGCCTAATGCAAATCTGTCTGATTTATTGACTGTGGCTTCCATGAGTGTTGATCTAAGCAAAATAAATGCTTTGACTACTTCAATCTTTTCTCCAATTGTGTGGATGTTGTTTATTGGTCCAGTGGTGAGGATTTTTGTTTTCTTTACATAGAGATGCAATCCATACCAAAGGCTGTCATCTTTGATCTTCATCAGTAAGTATTTTAAGTCCTCTTCCCTTTCAGAAAGCAAGGCTGTATCATCTGCATATTGCAGACTGTTAATGAGTCTTCCTCTAACCCTCATGCCCTGTTCTTCTTTATATATATATATATAATTCAGCTTCTCAGATTATTTCTCAGCACACAGATTGAATAAATACGGTGAAATATTACAACCCTGGCATACACCATTCCTAATTTTAAACTATACAGTATTCCCTTGTTCTGTTCAAACAACTGCCTCTTGGTTTACGTACAGATCCTCATGAGCACAATTAAGTGTTCTGGAATACTCATACTTCGCAATGTTGTCCAGAGTGTGTCATGATTCACACAACTGATAGCCTTTGCGTAGTCAATAAAGCACAGGTAAACATCTTTCTGATATTCTTTTCTTTCAGCCAAGTTCCAACTGACATCAATAATGATAGCCCTTATTCCACACCCTCTTCTGAATCCAGCTTGAGTCCCTGGAAGTTCTCTCTCAATGTATAGTTGCAGTAGTTTTTGCATTATCTTTAGCAAGATTTTACTTGCATGCAATATTACTGATATTTTCCAATGATTTCTGAATTCTGTTAGGTCACCACTCTTTGGAATGGGAACAAATATGGATCGCTTCCCGTTAGTTGGCCACGTAGCTGCCTTCCAAATTTTTTGGCATAGATGAGTGAGTGCCTCTAGAGTCCCATCAATTTGTTGAAAAATTTCAATCTGTAGTCCATGTATTCCCAGTGCCTTGCTCTTTGCCTTGAATGCACCTTGGACTTTTCCTTTCAGGATCATTGACTCTTGACCATACGCTACCTCTTGAAATGGTTGAATACTGACCATTTCTTTTTGGTACAGGGACTTTGTGTATTCCTTTCATCTCCTTTTGATGCTTTCTCCATCGTTTAATATTTTACCTATTTAATTCTTCAACATTTCAAGTTGAGGCTTGAATTTTTTCTTAAATTCCCTCAGCTTGAGAAATGCTGAGAGTGTTCTTCCCTTTTGGTTTTCTAACTCCAAGTCTCTGCACATTTCATTATCATATTTGACTTTGTCTTCTCAGGCTGACCTTTGAAATTTTCTTTTCAGCTATTGTAATTTCCTACTGCTTCCATTTGCTTTAGCATTTCTACACTGGGGAGCAAGTATCAGAGTCTGTTATGACATCCATTTTGGTCTTTTCCTTCTTTCTTGTCTTCTTAATGGCCTTTTGCTTTCTTCATACGATGTGCTTGATGTCGTCCTAGTCCTTAGTGTTTAATGCATCAAATCTGTTCTTCAGATAATCTCTAAATTCAGGTGGGATATGTTCAAGGCCATATTTTGGCTCTCGTGGATATGTTTTCATTTTCTTCAGCTTCAGTCTGAATTTGTATATGAGCAATTGATGATCTGTTCCACAATCTGCCCCTGGCCTTGTTTTGGCTGAAGATATGGAGCTTTTCCACTGTCTCTTTCACAGATGTAGTCAATTTGAGGTCCATGTGCATAGTTGTGTTTTATGTCATTTAAAAAGGTATTTGCAATGAAGAAGTCATTGGTTTACAGAATTATATATCATGTAATCTCCAACATTGTTTCTATCACTAAGGCCATATATTCCAGCTACTGATACTTCCTCTTTGTTTCTAACCTTTGTGTTCCAATCACCAGTAATGATCAATACATCTTGATTGCATATTTGATCAATTTTATCCTGAAAAAGTTGGTAGAATTCTTCAATTTAATCATCACTGACTTCAGTGTTTGGTGCATAAATTTTAATTATAATGGTATTAACTGGTTTTCCTTGTAGATATATGAATATTATACTATCACAGACAGCATTGAACTTCATGACAGTTCTTTATATGCTCTTTTTGATGATGAATGTGACAACATTCCTCTTCAATTTGTCATTCCTGGCATAATAAACCATGTGGTTTTCAGATTCAAAATGGCCAATACCAGTCTGTTTTGGCTCAGTTAATGTTTAGGATGTTTATGTATGTCATTTCATTGCTGAAATTTTCAATTTCCTAGATTCATACTTTATACATTCCATGTTCCAATTATTATTATTATTGCTATTGTTAGATATCACCAAGTCAATTTTGACTTATATTGAACCCATGTAACTGAGCAGAACTGCCCCCATAGG
>NW_006408829.1:2955416-2966133 GCF_000296735.1 Chrysochloris asiatica
GTAGCCCCATTTTAGGTATTCCAATTAGTTATAGGCAGAAGACGGACTTACAAGCTTTCTATGGTGATGTTTCTGGCTATTAATGGTTTGAACCTTTAATGGACCAGGCTGTCAATCTTCTGCTATGAAGCCACTGAGTGATTTCTACTAACTTCAGTGCTTAACCACTGCACCAGCCAGGCTTCTTGTGGAAAGATTGCAGCCAAGAATGCCCTGTGAAGGAGTCTACTCTGTAACACATGGAGTTGACAGCATGATTTTTAAATGTATTCCTGTAGTCACATCATTGGAGCTGGCAGACAGTGAGAACAGCATCATTTTATGTAAAATGGAGAAATTTCTGTTCTTTTTTTGTATCATGACCCGGAATCTATATTTCTAATATTTTAATCATGTGACCAGTTATACTTCTCAGTTTTTTCCAAAGGGCAAATCCAGGAAAATAATGGATAAGAGTTGTGGTTAGAATCCTGCCTACATTGGTTAGTTAGTTGTAAGCCTGAAAGCTAGTGATTAATTGCTCCACATCTTGGTTTTCCTCCTTTGTGAAATGGAGGAAATAGTTAGACCTCATTTGGGTATTGCAAAGCTAAAATAAAATAATCTATGTAAGACACTCAGCCCAAATATAGCATGCAGAAGGTGGTAAACACACATTACTGGTTCCTTGTCACTCTCTCCTTTCCTTCCCCTCATCTAGAAGTTGTGGAATTGCAGTTGGGCTGACTCCTTTTGCATGCTAATGATTGCCTGAAGGTGATTGGAGAGTCATTTTCACAATCTCAAGCTATTCTACTTTTTACAAGCGACAGTGAATAATAAATACAACTTGTTAATCATTCAGGATATTTTTTGCATTGTCAAATCACATTGAGCTTTGCATAAAAAAAGGTTAAAATTATGAGCCTCAACAGGAATAAATAAAGGTGATCACCCAGCTCAAAATTCCAGATTTCTCCTTTTAAATTATTCCCTCTGAAGTGCCTATAATTGCCTTCTATCCATGCTGCTTAATCCTTATTTCTCTGTAATAAGTATTAGTAAATGTATAAGATCCTCCCACAGATATAGTGAAGTGCTCAGACAGTCTGGGTTGGAATATTAGCTTATTTCATCTAATAAATAACTATGTGAACTTGGCCAACCACTGACATCTCTTAGACCTTGTTTTCCAAGACTTTGGCACTGTGGGATAAAGCACTGGGCTTCTGGGTCAATTGGTGGTTCAAACTACACGGTTGGTGGTTCAAATTCACCAACCACTCATTGGA
Source organism: Chrysochloris asiatica (assembly GCF_000296735.1). Classification (NCBI taxonomy): domain Eukaryota; kingdom Metazoa; phylum Chordata; class Mammalia; order Afrosoricida; family Chrysochloridae; genus Chrysochloris; species Chrysochloris asiatica. Next base: position 2,956,688 of record NW_006408829.1, read on the forward strand.
AACCCTATATAGTGATGCTATGAGTCAAAACTGATTCCAGAGCATTGAACAGCAATAACAACAACAAATGGAAATAATGATAGTACTCTGATGTAAAGCAGATAGCACTGTGCCTAACACAGTAAGAACTCACTTTTTCTTTTTTTTTTTTTCAATTTGCTTTCTAGGTAACATATCAGTTGGGATTTTATCTGGGGATGAGGCATTGCACTATTCTGTTCAAATAAAATGCGGTCACTAGTTTCCTCAGAAAGTCCACTTGTCCATTTGAAAAACTGCCCTAAGGCATTTAGTAGATTACAAACTGAGCTGCTAACCTCAAGGTAAGGAGTTCGAATCTACCAGTACCTCTGTGGGAAACAGATGAGGCATTCTGCTCCCATTAAGATTTACAACCTTGGATCACTATGAGTTCGAATCGACTTGACAGCACACCACCACCACCACAGGGCTTTAAAAGGATGGTGGTGATGGTGATTTTGTGCATGAAGTCATTCAGACTCATAGCAACCCTGTATATGATTTCTGAGGCAGTAAATCTCTACCGAAGCAGAAAGCTTCATCTTTCTTCTGCAGTACCATTGGTAGTTTCAAACTGTTGACCATGAGATTAGCAGACCAATGTAACCGATATGGTACCATAGCAAACAAAGAGGGGAAAGTGGGACTAAGGGTATCCAAAGATCTGCTCTGGCAAGGGTCTGGTAGGCACATATAAAATACACACATATACACACATACCTTATACAACCCTACCTCACACGTCCCACATCCAGCTAATCCATTTGCCATCAAGTTCATTTCAACTCAGAGAGACCTCAGGTATTAAAGATTAGAGCTGTGATGCAGGATTTTATGGTATGGAAACACATAGAGAACCTCCGGGTGATTTCAAACTCCAAACCTTTCAGTCGTTGTTGTCGTTGTTGTTAAGTGCCAAGGAGTGGCTGGTGAGTTGGAACTGCATACCTTGTGGTTAGCAGTTGATGCTTACTCTATAACATCACACCAGGACTTAGTAGAGCTCAAACTGTTGGTACCACCCATGGACTTAATAGCATGTCAAAAAGTAATAAATTCTACAGAATATAAATAAACTAGAACAAGAGGTGAGAGCTGGTCTTGATTAAAGGTGGGTTGGGCATTTATTTAGCAAAACTGATTAGGAAAGGCTTCAATAATGAGGAGACATTTGAACAGAAACCTTAAGGAAGTGAGGATCATCTGATGTGGGTATGCTGGGGAAGAGCATTTGTGGCAGAGTTCAAAACCTGAGACTGGAAACCAGAAAGCCAGTGTTCTTGTAGTATTGTGAGCAAGGGGTGGAGAGACAGGAGCTGAGATAATATTTTGATTGTTGTTGTTAAGAGCTGTTGAGTTGGTTCCGACTCATAGGGACACTGTATAGGGTTTCTGAGGAGCATCTGGTGAATTTTGAACTGTCTATTGCGGTTCCAACAGACCTTAAGGTTGAGTGCTTATCCTACAGTGCCACACCAGTGCTGCAGTATTTCTCAGAGTTAAAATCATTTCTAAATATGAAAACAGTAACAATGCAATGCTATAATAATTATTCTGACTTACAATAAAGTCCTGGTGTGGTGCTGTAGGATAAGCACCAGACTGCTAACTGCAAGGTTGATGGTTCAAACCCACCAGGCACTCCTTGGAAACCCTATACAGGGTCGCTATGAGTTCAACTTAATGGCACTTAACAACAACAGCATGGTGAAAATAGGAGCCCTGGTGACTCAGTGATTAAGTGCTCAGATGCTAACCTATTGATGGATCAAACTCACCAGTCACTCTGTGAGAGAAAAATGTAGCAGTCTGTTTCCATAAATAATACATACTTGGAAACTATGGGGCAGTTTTACTCTGCCCTACAAGATTGCTATAAATTGGAATAGACTCAATGGCAAGGGGGTTGGTTTCAGTTATATGATGAAAAGGGGCTTTAGACAAAAATAACACTTATTACCAGTGGACTTTTGTTAGAACTTAAAGGTTGATTGCTGTCTCTCCTGGGGGAAAAAATGATAAAATAATGTCTTCTAACAAGGAGTTACAAGAGGAAATATAGTAAGGTCTTTCATATGAGGATGATAATTCCAAAGAATTAAGTAATTATTGAGGTACTTTAGAATAGGGAGAAGTGAATGTTTTTGTCATATAGTCAATGGCGTATCACAATTTAGTTTGTCATCAAAATTATCCCTCCTAATGGATGCACCTCAGGAGCTCTGGTAGCGTAGTGGTTACGAATCGGGCTGCGAACCTTAAGGTCGGCGGTTCGAAACTACCAGCCGCTCCGCGGGAGAAAGATGAGGCTTTCTACTCCCGTAAAGATTTACACCCTCGGAAACCCTGTATAGGGTCGCTATGGGTCGGACCCGACTCGATGGCACTTAACAACAACAACAACAATGGATGCACCTGGCTAAATGTATATCCATCCAAATTTGCACCTGAGGATGTTGAACAGAATGCTAGAGAGCCAGAGCTTCTGCTGTCAGTTCCAATAAGCACAGATGTGTCCCTGAATGAACATTCAGATATTCATGTTGGTTAGATCACATATTCAGAAGTGTGTAGACCATTATTCCCAGAACTGATATTCTCCCAGAAGACTCAAATGAACATCAATGCAGGTATGTTACAAATTACAAATGTAACTGGATCTCACATTCATAGCAATCATTTTGTGCAGGTCATACTTTGTACTAGCAGGAGGGGAAAGAGGTAGGGGTTCAGGAAAAGGAGGAGCCAACGGCATTGGCACAGTGATGGCAGAGGACTGGTGATAGTTACATTCAATGATAAGTGATATCCCTTAGCTCTGTGTACAGTTGCTGTAAAGTAGATTCCATCTTGTTTCAACTATGTACATATGACAGCACAAAGTAGAATTATGCTCCATACAGTTTTTCAGTGGCTGATTTTTCAGAAGCAGTTCTCTAGGCCTTATTTATATATAAGGTTTCCCTGAGTGGGTTCAAACCTCCAACCTTTTGACTAGCAGCCAAAGGCATTAACTGTTTATACCACTGAGGAACTCAGATAACTTTGTGTTGTTGTTGTTGTTAAGTATCCTTGAGCGCTACAGCAGGACTTATTAGCTGATCCTATAGCACTTACAAGGACTCCATTAGCTCTGTATACGTCCTTAATTATGTGAACCTTAACTTGATTTCAGGAAGAAATCCACAATTGCTGAGGCACTCTCTTTGACAGACTCATTGTGTAAACATAGTTTGCTCAAGGGCCTCCCATTAAAAACAAACCAATCTTCAATACATTTTAACTGGCTTCCCATCACAATTAAGATGTATACTTGATTTGAAGTGTAAACCTTTCTAACAGTCTCGCCTTCAATTACTCTGTTCTAGCAACATTGGCCTTCATGCTCCTCCAAGAAGACATGAAGAACATTCATTCCTCAAGAGTTCTGCAAGAGCTGTTCTAATAGAAAAGTTTCTGACAACTATCTTTGTCTTCTTGAGCTGACCTTTGAATTTTTTGTTCAGCTCTTGTACCTCCTCATTTCTTCCATTTGCTTTAGCATCTCTGCTGGCGAGCAAGTTTCAGAGACTCTTTTGTACAATTTTGTTTTTTTCCCTTCTTTCTTGTCTTCTTAATGATTGTTTGGCTTCTTTCTGTATGGTGTTTTGGTCTTCAGTCCTTAGTGTCTAATGCATCAAACCAGTTCTTCAGATGATCTCTAAATTCAGGTGAGATGTATTCAATGTCATATTTTGGCTCTTGTGGACTTGTTTTCGTTTTCTTCAGCTTCAGCCTGAAAATTTATATGAGCAATTGATGATCTGTTCTAAGGCCCCTGGTCTTGTTTTGGCTGATCATTTGGAACTTTTCTAACGTCTTTTTCCATAGACATAGTTAATTTGATTTCTGCATATTCCATCTGGTAAGGTCCATGTGTCTAGTCATCTTTTATATTGTTTTAAAAAAGGTATTTGTAATGAATTGGTCTTGCAAAATTCTATCATGTGACCCCCTGCATTACTTCTTTTACCAAGGCCATATTTTCCAACTACTGATCCTTCCTCTTTGTTTCCAACCTTTGCATTCCAATCGCAAGTAATTATCAATACCTCTTGATTGCATGTTTGATCAATTTCGTCCTGAAGAAGTTAGTAGAATTCTTCAATTTCATCATCTTTGACTTTAGTGATTGGTGCATAAATTTGAATAATTGTGAGGTTAACTGATTTTCCTTGTAAGCATATGAATATTATCTGATCACAGACAGCATGTACTTCATGACTGTTCTTTCTGATGATGAATGTGACACCATTCTTCAATTTGTCATTCCTAGCATAGTAAGCCACATTATTGTTAGATTCAGAATGGCCAAACCATCCATTTCAGCTCACTAATGCCTAGGATATTGATGTTTATGTGTTCCATTTCATTTTTGACAATTTCCAATTTTCTTTGATTCATATTTCTTACATTTCATGTTCCAATTATTAATGGATATTACAGCTATTTCTCTTCATTTTGAGTTATGTCCCATCATCCAATGTAGGTCTTGAGGGCTTTAATTCATTCATGAATTAAAGTCAACTCCACTTTGAGGAGGCAGCTCTTCCAACCTGAGAGGCTCATCTTCTGGCATGATATCTGGCAATATTCTGGTGCTCTTCATCATGTTTCACTGTTCAATAATCTTGTGCTGACAGTGTTCCACTACTATGCATAAGGTTTTCAGTGACTAAATATTCAACAATAGTCCATCTTTCCTTCATCCCAGTGTGCCTTCATCTGGAAGCTCAGCTGTAACCTGCCCACTATGAGTGACCCTACTGGTATTTAAAATACCTGTGGCATAGCGTCCTACATCACAGCAACACACAAGCCATCACAGTACGACAAACTGATACTCTGTGATTCTATCACTTTATTCTGCATCACTGCTTTTCATATCACTTTCATTGAAAACTATTAGTCACCTGACTAATGCAAGCTGACTCATGAAAGCTCACTCACACCTTCACCATGTGTGTCAGAGTTGAACTGTGCTTTACATGGCTATTTTTTTCAGAAGACCTTTTCAGAAAGCCAGGGTTTTGTTTTTGTTTTTTTTCCAAAGTGCCTTTTGGTGGTTGATTTAAACATGTAACCTTTTAGTCAGCAGTTGAATATGTTAACCATTTGCATCACCCAAGGACTCCTACAGGACATCTGTTCAGTGCCAGTTTCCCCTTTTTGTTCACCATTGTATCCTTAGGATCTAGAAATGTCAGGGATACATTAAATAGCCAGTAAATATCTGCTGAACAACTGAATGAATAAATTAACAGGCTTATTCCCTTGACAGATAGTAAAATAACTGCACTGGCTTATTGCGTATATTTTATTGAAATAGTGGTTGTAGCTTGTAGCTCTAGATTCATTTTTCAGGCGGGCACTTAATTATGAAGTGATGCACTTTTTAAGCTAAAAAAGTGAGAGAAATGATTATACAAAGATTATTACATAAAACAATGCACAAAAGAAACGTAAAGGAAACAGAGCAGAACTAGTTTCCCCAGAAATATGGCAAAGATAAATAGGCCTAAATGAAGGAGTAAATGAGCAAGCTACAAGGATGATAAGAAAGACCAGAAAAATAAATGTGAAAATGTTTTCTAACCTGCATAAATAATAACTTAGCAAGAGGAGGTCTTTGGTGGACGCTAAATAAAGAAGATAATGATAATGTAGACTAGAAATTACTTGGTAGACCACCAAACTCTTTATAACACAGACTAGAAATCCAAATAACATTTTTTTCCACAGAAAAATATTATATTAAGGATATAATTTTTATAATCAATGGTTTAATATTCCTTAACATCATGAGTTTTCAGAGGACCCTATATTCCGTTTCTAGGTGACAATTTTTACTTATCAAATTATAAGCTATTACATGGATGATAAACTTAAATGCCCACAGAAGTTAGGCAAGCAGTGCAAATGAGGGATGTGGACAGGGTTCAGGCAGGGCTAGCTGAAGATGGCCCATCATACCCCTTCCAATAAGATAGCAGCTACTCAGCTCCAGTCAGGAAGAACATCCATATTGTTGGGCTATCTGGGTTTTCTGGTAAGATCTCTTGATATTTATTGCCGATAACTAATCAAAATTTATAATAACCATTCAAACAAAACACATTTGCAGCCATCATCAGCTTTCCTGTGATTTCTAGTAAATTATTCAAATAGGAAATCCAACCAGAAGGAAAATAGCAATATTTCTACCTTCTCATTATCTGACCAAATTACAGAAGAAAAAAAAATGTTGCTATCTATACAAATATATTGGGTTATGCACTGGACTGCTAGTCACAAAATTGGAAGTTCAAACCCACCACATGCTCCATGGGATAAAGATATGATGAGCCTGTCTGTACTCTAGAAATTGACAGTGTCAGAAACTCTATGGAGCAGTTCTATGTTGTCCTATCAGGTCTCAATAAGCCAACATCAACTTGGTGATAGTGGATTTGCTTTGGGTTTTCTACAGATCCTGAAGCATCAGTGATTCAGGGGCAGAATTCTCACTTCCCATGAGGGAGATCTAGGTTCAATTTCTGGCCAATGCTCTTCATGTGCATCTGTCAGTGGAGGTTTACTTGTTGCTATGATGCTGAACAGGCTTCAGCAGAGCTTCCAGAGTAAAGCAGACTAGGAAGAAAGGTGTGAATAATCACATATTGGCCAGTGAAAATTCTATGGATCACAATGGTTCATTCTGCAAGACCAGACAATGTTTTGTGTCAAGAGTGTTATGAGTTGGAAGAAGACTCAGTGACAGAGAACACCAACAACATAGAAACCCTGGTCTGTGTTAGAAATACATGAAGGAAACAAAGATACTTTACCAGCTGCTCTGCAGGAGAAAGATGAGACTGTTCCCTTAAAGACTCACAGTCTTGGTGGGTTGCTATGAGATGGAATTAACTCTATGGCAGAAGTGTGGGGTACTTACTACCTAATCTATTAATTAACAAACAAGCCCAAAGCTAATATATAAAACAAAGACCGCTAGTTTTTGTGGATTTAACATTTGTGTTTCTTTACAAGTGACATACAAAGACCCTCAAAATTATTGTTATAATATAGACTCTCAAGCTTGCTCTTTAGTATATAGAAGTTTGAGTGAATGAAAGAAATGAGGAAATAAATGATCTGAATAGAAAATTTCAAAGGTCAGCTTGAGAAAACAAAGACAAGTATTATGAAATGTAGTTAGAAAATCTACAGGGCATAACACACTCAGCACTTCTCAAGCTGAAAGAACTACAGAAAAACTTCAATTCTTGACTTGAAATATTGAATGATTCTATTGGCAACACTCTTTAAAGTGTTGAAGAGCAAAGATGTCAGTTTGAGGACGAAGGTGTTCCTGATCCAAGCCACAGTATTTTCAATAACCTTTTATGCATGCAAAAGTTGGACAGTAAATAAGGAAGACCATAGAAGAATTTATGCATTTGAGTTGTTATGGTGTTAGAGGAGAATTTTGAAAGTACCATACATGGGCCGTCAAAATAACAAACAGATCTGTATTGGAAGAAGCCCAGCCAGAATGCTCCTTGGAAGTCAGAATGGCCAGATGTCATCTCTCATATTTCAGACATATTATCAGGAGGGGCCAGTCCCTGGAGAAGGATATCATGTTTGGTAAAGTGGCAGTTCAAAGAAAAAGAGGAAGACCCCCAACAAGAGTGGCAGCAGCAATGGGCTCCAGTGTATCAGCAACTGTGAGGTTGGCACAGAACTGGGCAGTGTTTTGTTCTGTTGGGCATAGTGTCATTGTGGGTCAGTACTGACTTGATGGCATCTAACAATAACAACAACATAGACAAAATGGGGTTCTAGTGTGGTGCTGTAGCATAAGAACTGGACCTCAAGGTCAGTTTTAACTGCAATATTGGTGATTTAAACTCACCAGCCACTCCTCAGAAACCTTGTACAGTGTTGCTATGAATTACAACAAGTCAGAAGTGACTCGATGGCACTTAACAACAAAAACAACACATTGGCAAAATATTGACTGATGCAGAAACCATCAAAAGAAGATGGAGGAGAGCTGGTACAGTGACACAGTGCTAAAAACCACAGAGCTTCTGGCAAAAGAGGTGTGACTATATATTTTTCTATCCTCTTCTTTCCTGTCGCACCCTCACTGTCCAGCCCAGAAACCTTCAGGTGGGTGTGAGCACACCCCCAAAATGGTCCAGCACTGTGCCCACAGTTTTCTCACAGCATAGTGAAGAGGTCCCTGGGAGGAGCCCCATTGGTCCCACAGACTGGTCCTTTGGCGGCTTCTTATGACATCTGAACCTGGGACCCAGCCCTAAAGTTAACTTGGGCAGGACTCTTTATACCTGACTAGCAAGAAAAAATCAGGCCTGGCCATATAGCCAAAATGTATGTACAACTTGTAAAACCTCAATATTAAAAACAAAAACCAACACTAACTATTATATACAAGGGCATAGCTATTTTGAGAATTACACGGTGCAGATGCAGATACCTAACTAACCTTCAGAGATAAAAATAGGGGACAATCTTTCTTCCATTAATTTCTCATTATCTATCTGTGCACCTCCATGGCAGTGACTAGAGGAGGGGCCTGAGCAAATGGACACCCCTGCCCACTGCTGCAAGTTTCTACACTTCACACACACTGAGCTGCACGGCTATGGTTCTATTCTTGTTTTAGAGTGGTGTTTTTTGTCTCTACTTTTATACTGTTTCTGTTTTTGGTCCTTTTGGTCTCACTTTTTTCCTGGGGTGGGAGCTTTCTCCCCCTACCTTACCTAAGAAGAGACAGAAATCATGCCAATATAGTCAAGCTACAAGCATACCCCACAATATCCCACCATCTGGACAGGAGACAATATGAACTGCTAGACATTACATGTGAAACGGGAAGCCTATTTCAGGATCACATCCACCAGGAGACACTGAGTAAGGTTAACAACACATCAACACACATGCATTTAATCATTAAAAACCTACCTGACTACTGAAAATATCCAAGACAAAGCAAAAATGATCACAGCATATGCCCCAAAACAGAAAAAAGTAACTGAGACAAATGAGGTGGAGGCAGACAAAGACTCCCCACTAGAACAGGAGCAGGCTTTGGATCTACCTGAGAAGGAATTCAGAAGATAGATATGGAGACAAATTCAAATGCTCCACAGAGGGGTTGGGGAAAATAAGGAAGAAGTCATGAAAGTGTTACAGGAGCAAACAAGAAAGATATAGCACTGGAAACAATTCAAAACCTGGAAAAAGACGTCCAGATGATTAAGAATAAAATATCAGAAATGGACAACACACTGAAATGGCAAAGGATTAGAACTGAAGAGTTGGAAGCCAGAACCAGTGAACTGGAAGGCAAATCTCTCAATACTGCTAAAACAGAA
>NW_006408829.1:2966233-2968291 GCF_000296735.1 Chrysochloris asiatica
ATTCATGATGAATAACATGAAGAGGAATACCTTAAGAATTATTGGCATTCTGGAACAGGATGAATCACAGACATCCACGGAGGAGATAGTTGAGGAGCTTCTGGAAGAAAGCTTCCCTAACATATTGAGGGATGAGAAGATAAACATTCAAAACCTGAATGAACTCCAGGAAGGATAAACCCCAAAAGAAAATCACCAAGACATATCATAATCAACCTCTCCAAAATCAAGGGAGGGAAAACTAAAAGCAGCTAGGGAAAAGAGAAGTGCTACCTACAAAGGAAAGCAAATCAGATTAACCTCAGATTTCTCAACAGAAACCATGCAGGCAAGAAGGCAATGGGGAGACACATATAAAACCCTAAAAGAAAAAAGAAAAAAAAAAACTGCCAACCAAGAATTATCTATCCAGCAAAACTGTCAATCAAATATGGCAGTACAATCAAAACATTCCAGGATAAACAGAAGCTAAGGGATTTTGTCAAAGCCAATCCAGCACTTCAAAACTGCCCAAAGGAAATTCTTTGGACTGAAAATCAACAAGAACAGACAACAACCAGAGACCAACAGATATGGCAACACCATCTGGAACTCAGTTGACAGATAGCAGAGTTCAGAACAGAACAAAATTACAACGGATTCAGGTGAACTGTGAGGCCAATCAAAGACAAAATAATAACAATGTCAAAGAAGGGAAAAATACAGGTGCAGAGATCCAGGTGGTGAGGAGGTCAGATAGATTGCAAGATACAATAGACTGTCTTAAATGGAGGGAAAAGTTAACAGACTATAGGATAACCCCAAAGAAAGTTAAGACTTCACAACTTACCATGAAGATGGAGATCCAAGCAGAACAATGAAACTTTAAAACTAAGAATAGATGGACAATAAATAGCACAAAAAAAACATGAACCCAGCACAAGAAGGCATTCAGAACAAAGAAATGAACAGCACCACAAAAAATTAACATAATGACAACAATTAATTCATACCTATTGATAATTACACTGAATGTCAATGGATTAAATGAACCAGTATAGAGATAGAGAGTGGGAGAATGGATACTAACACAAGAACCTTCAATATGCTGCCTGCATAAGACATATTATGCACAAATACAAAAACAGACTAAAAGTTAAAGGATGGAAAAAATATACCAAGCTAATTGCAATAAAAAAACAAGCAGGAGTGGCAAAACTAATCTGTGATAAAATAAATTTTAAGACAAGAACCTCCATAAGAGATAAAGAAGGACACTATCTCATGATTAAAGGGTCAATCGAGCAAGATGACATAATCATAATAAATATCTACACTCCTAATGAAAGAGCACCAAGATATATAAAGCAAACCCTACTAGAATTGAAGAAAGAAATAAACAAATCTACGATATTAGTGGGAGATTTTAATACACCACTTTGGAAAAGGGAGCCAACAACCAGAAAGAAACTCAACAATGTTACAGAGGAACTAAACATCACAATCAACCAACTTGGCCTCATGGAAGTGTACAGAGCGTTCAACCCAAAACAGCACAATACACATACTTTTCCAATGCGCATGGAGCATTCTCCAGAATTGACCATGTGTTAAGTCACAAAGTAAGCCTCCATAAATTTACAAACATCATAATACTACAAAGCATCTTTCCAGACCACAATGTCATAAAACTAGAAATCAACAATAAGAAGAGCAAGGAAATAAAGTTGAATACATGGAAAATGAATAACACTCTGCTGAAAAGTGACTGGATAAAAGAAGAAATTAAATGTGAACTCACAAAGTTCCTAGAAACAATTGAGAATGAAAATACAACGTACCAAAATCTGTGGGACATATTGAAGGAATGCTGAGAGGACAATTTGTTGTGATAAATGTGCACATACCAAAAGAAGAGAATCAAAATTAGCACATTAACACAGCACCTCAAACAATTAGAAAACAGGCCAACAGAGGAAACTTACAATCACCAAAGGAAAGAAACAATAAAGGTTAGAACAGGAATAATGAGATAGAAAAGAGAAAAACTATAGAAAGAATCAACAGGACAAGAAGCTG
>NW_006408829.1:2969326-2969847 GCF_000296735.1 Chrysochloris asiatica
AAAAAAAACAAAACAAAACATAAAACCTACCTAAACTTTTGCAGAGTGAAGTAGAAAACTTGAACAGACCCATAACAAAAGAAGAAATTGATCATGTCATAAAAAAAAAAACTCCAAATAAAAAAAGTCCAGGTCCAGATGGCTTTATGGGTGAATTATACCAAACATTCAGGGAAGGGCTGTCACCAATTCTACTCAAATTATTCCGGAATATATAAGGGAATGGAAAATTTCCTAATACATTTTATGAAGCAAATATAACCCTCATACCAAAATCAGGGAATGACACTAAGAAAGAAATTTATAGATGCAAAATTCTCAACAAAATCCTAGCCAACAGAATCCAGCAGCACATTAAAAATAATACATCATGACCAAGTGGGATTCATATCAGGAATGCAAGGATGGTTCAACATCAGAAAAACAATCCACCATATAAATAAGAAAAAAGAAAAGAAACACATGATCATATTGATTGATGCAGAAAAGGCATTTGACAAAATCCAACATCCATTCCTGAT
>NW_006408829.1:2969954-2971271 GCF_000296735.1 Chrysochloris asiatica
ACATTAGAAAAACAATACCATTTACAATAGCTGCCCAAAGAATGAAATATTTAGGAATAAATGTAACCAGAGAAACAAAGGACTTATAAAAAGAAAACTACAAAACACTACTACAAGAAACCAAAGGAGACTTATAAAAATGGAAGAATGTACCATACTCCTGGATAGGAAGACTCAACATTGTGAAAATGTCAATATTGCCCAAAGCAATTTACACATATAATGTGATCCCAATCCAGATTCCAATGACATTCTTCAAAAAGATGGAAAAAGCAATCACAAACTTTTTATGGAAAGGAAAGAGACCCAGGATAAGCAAAACACTACTTAAGAAGTCACTCCCTGACTTCAAAATTTACTACACGGCTTCATTGGTCAAAACAGCTGTACTGGTAAAATGAAAGATACATAGATCAATGGAACAGAATTGAGAATCCAGAAATTAACCCATCCACATATAACCAACTGATTTTTGACAAAGTACTTAAGTATATTGCATGGGGAGGACACAGTCTCTTTAATAGATGGTGATGGCAGAATTGGAAGCAATATGCCAAAGAATGAAGCAAGATCTTTACCTCACCCCTTATACAAAAACCAATTCAGCATGGATTAAAGACCTAAATGTGAATCACAGAATTCTAAAGACCATCAATGAAAAAATAAGGACAAATGTGAGGGCCCTAATACAAAATATACACAAACTACCAAACAGTTTGAAAATTGCAGAAACAAAAGTGGGCAAAATAGATGACTGGGACATACTAAAAATGAAAAACTTATGTGCATCTAAAGACTTCACCAATCCCATGTAAAATATCACATAATTCACAATAAAACACTAAAAAGAAAGAAAGAAAGAAAGGCTTCACCAAAAGAGTAAAAAAGGAGCACACAGATTGGGAAAAAATATTTTGCAATGACACGTCAGAAAAGGCACTCATTTCTAAAATATATAAGAAACTACAACATCTCTACAAGAAAAAGACAAATAACCCAATTAAAAAATGGGCACAGGACATGAACAGACACTTTACCAAGGAGGAAATCCGGGCAGCCAACAAACATATTAAGAAATGTTCATGATCACTAGCCATTACAGAGATGCATATCCAAACAACAATGAGATATTATCTCACACCAGCAATAACAGCAAAGATCAAAAAAGTAGAGGACAATAAATGCTGGCGAGGATGAGGAGAGACTGGGACCCTCCAACATTGCTGGTGGGATTGCAAAATCGTCCAACCACTCTGGAAAACTATATGGTGCTTCCTCAGAAGGTTGGAAATAGAGATACTTTATGATCCAGCAATT
>NW_006408829.1:2971746-2972830 GCF_000296735.1 Chrysochloris asiatica
CGCAGCCCACTTCGTAGCCACTACACTACCAGAGCTCATCATGCTGAGTGGAATTAGTCACAAAAGGAGAAATACTGCATAGGACCATTATTGTAAAAGATTAAGAAAAAGTACCCACACTAAAAGGGGAAAAAAAATTATTTGCTGGTTACCAGAGTCTATGGTGTGGGATGAGGGGAGGGAGGGGAAGTTGGAGCACAGGGTAGGAAATAGACACAGGATAGTCTGGGTTCCTGGGGTCGGGGGCAGTACACTAGAAGGGAGAGGGAAATGGAAGAACAAGGCAGATGGGAGAACAGTTAGGCAGGTTTGCTTGTGCTAAATGGGACAGAGGTAAATCATGATGTATGCACAACCTTGGAACAACAGGGCTCTGGAACACAGGGATTGAGACATGGTTTGAATGGACAAAAGGGGGAAATGATGTTAAGATGCTTGGCTGTCTTTTTAATCTGGTTTCCCTTACCTACTATTGTAAAATAGACTCTTGAGGGGGAAAGAAAGGAATAGACAGAAACATCACCATAGAAAGCTTGTAAGTCTGTCTTTGCCTATAACTGATTGGAATACCAAAAATGGGACTACAAGGTGCCCAGTGAAGGAAGCTTCCTGCAGAGCTTTTGCATTGTGTAAGACCATAGGTGGAATCCTGATCCTCATCCAGAACATTGTGAGATGGGAAATTTCCACTAAAAGGACAAGCAGATCAGCTTGGAGCAGCTAGAAGAAACATAAGCTATTTCTTGAAAGAAAGACCAGCAGGAAAAATAAAAAACAATAATGACAGTCTGATTGACTACTATAAAACAATCAAGTTGCTAGCATGGGAGCCATCAAGGCAAACCCTCTTCCAAGACTAAGACACAAGGGGAATACATGAGCAGGCATGTGGTCTTGCTGCTGAGCATGTTGGTCACTGATAAGAAGAAGAGGAGGAAAAAAAAGCAATGAAGTTGTGAGCTAAGTCCAACCACATTCAATAGACTCCTGTCAACCTGGGTTGAGACATTATTGGCCAGAAGTATGGCAAGACCTAGGGACTCCTGGGCCCAGGGACAGGGACATAGCCACAGAGGACTAGAGC
>NW_006408829.1:2973403-2980888 GCF_000296735.1 Chrysochloris asiatica
TTTTGTAACAAAAGGAGGAGAGTGGCTGATCTTGCAGTCCCGGAGCAGTGGACCCTGGGAACATCAATGGAGAAGAGCAAAGTGTGGAACCTTATCCAGAAAAGCAGCGGTACTACAAATGGAGGCAAAGATGATGACGTGGAGAGATGGAGCAGCTAGGGACTCTGGACTCTGGTAGGGAGAGAGTCTCTATGTTGTCGGCCAGGGAGCAGGCTTGCAGGGTATACCCTTTAGCTGTTTGATGATGCATGCACGGAATCGTAATCATTGCAATGAAATGAAATAAGACAGGATGAATGTAAAGCTAATGTTCTCCCATGTTATCACATAATTCACAATAAAAACTTAAAAAAAAAAAAAGAAAATGGAAGGAAAACACAGAGTGACTTTACTAAAAAGAAATGTTAACCATTTCAAGAGGTAGCATTTGATCAAAAGCCAATGAGACTGAAGGAAGAAGTCTAAGCTGCATGGAAAGTTTTCACAAAGAACAGGAGTCTGGTAATTTATGCAGTACTAGAGACATGTGCTCATCTATAACAAGAAATTTGGAAGGCAGCTACCAGGCCAACTGATTGGAAGAGATTCATATTTGCATATTTGTGCATATTCCAAAGAGAGGTGATCCAATGGAATGTGGAAATCATCAGACAATATATTAAAATAGAATGCAAGTGAAATGTTCCTAAGGACAATTCAAAAACCATTGCAACAGTACATTGACAGGGAACTGCTAGAGGTTCAAGCCAGATTCAGATGAGGACTTGGAACGAGTGAGATCAGATGAATCTTGGCTGAAAGCAGAGAATGCCAGAAAGATGTTTACCTGTGTTTTACTGACAAAGCAAAGGCTTTCAATTGTGTGGATCATGTCAAGCTATGGATAACATTGCGAAGAAAGGATATTCCACAACACTTGATTGTGGTTATGAGGAAACTACACATAGACCAAGAGGCAGTCATTCAAACAGAACAAGTGGACAATGGATTTTTTAAAACCAGGCACACACCAGAAAGATCACCATATTTATTCTATTTACATGCTGAGCAAATAATCTGAGAAGCTGGGTTATATGAAGAAGAATGTAACATCAGTATTGGAGGAAGATTCATTAACAACCTGCAATATGCAATATGCAGCAACCTTGCTTGCTGAAAGTGAACTTGAATTACAATACAGACTTATGATGGTCAGAGACCACAGTCTTCTGTCTGCGTTGCACTTCAATGTAAAGGAAACAAAAATCCTCACCACTGGACTAATAAATAACATCATGATAAATGAAGAAAAGATTGAAGTTGTCAAAGACTTCATTTTGCTTGAATCCATAATTAACACTCATGGAAGCAGCAGCCAATAAATCAAATGATGTATTGCATTAGGCAAATCTGCTGCTAAAGACCTCTTTGGAAGA
This sequence comes from Chrysochloris asiatica, assembly GCF_000296735.1. Lineage (NCBI taxonomy): Eukaryota > Metazoa > Chordata > Mammalia > Afrosoricida > Chrysochloridae > Chrysochloris > Chrysochloris asiatica. Next base: position 2,974,819 of record NW_006408829.1, read on the forward strand.
TCAGTAAAAAAGAAGAAGATCATCAACAAGATGGATTGTAACAGTGTCAGTTGTTGTTGTTATTGTTGTTAAGTGCTGTTGAGTCGATTGCGACCCTGTATAGGGTTTCCAAGTAGTGGCTGGTGAACTTGAACCACCAATCTTGCAGTTCAAACGACTTTGCAGTCTGACGCATTAGCCCACAGCGTCACACCAGGACACTGTTGTTGTTGTTAAGTGCCATCAAGTTTATTCTGACCCATAGCAACCCTGCATAGGGTTTCCAAGGAGCATCTGGTGAGCTTGAACCACTGACCTTGCAGTTCAAACGACTTTGCATTCTGACACATTAGACCACAGCACCACACCAGGATGCTGTAGCTCTGTGAAAATTGGCTGAAACATATCGATCATTGTGAGCACGATTCAGGATCTGGTGAAGTTTCATTCTGTCATGCACAGTGTTGCGATGAGTCAGAACTGACTAGATGGCACTGAAAAACAACAACTTGTACCTTTTTGATAATAGACAGCTTCTCAACTATGCAGGCATCCCTCATTTGATAATATATTCTTTCCTTTTCATGCTTTGCCAGTTGCATGGTCTTCACCATCCTTTTCATCATTCAAACACCTACTTATTCAAAATCCAGTTCAAATGTTGAATTTTTCAGCTTTTCCCACCTTCCTTCTTTCTAATCTAGAAGCACTTGGTGCATAGCCCTACTGAGAACTCTGGACTCCAAGGATTTGTTTAGAAGTATGACTCCCCTACTTTATGATTGGGATCATGTCTCCTGCCTCTTTAAATATCAAGTACTTGGACTAAGTCCACATAAAGGCATATTCCATAAATGCTTAGACTAGCAGTCAGGCTTAGTAGCTTTAACCATGGGGAAATAAAAGTTCAAACCCCTAAATATATCAAGACAAGTTATTTTTCAGGCACATATTTCTTAAACTTCAATAAACTTTGAGAATATGCAAATGACAATAGAATTCCCCTTTAGCACATTAGAGTGACAGTTACAAGAAAATGACACAAAACTGCTCCCTCAGGATCCATCTCAAATAGCATCAGACACTTAGGATTGTCACTCTAAAGGGTACTACCTAAGCCACATTAAAAAGAAAAAAAAAAACTTTACTAACAAAGACTGCACAGTTATCAGTATATTATCATTACCATCTCTGTCTTCAGAACTCTATTTGGCCTGGGCCTGAAAGCAAGGAACAATAGAGGGCTAATGGGTTTTAAGCAGATTAGTTGTCAGCATGAAAGATGTAGATTTATGATCTCCTGGATGCCATCTTTTCCAGGATAGCAAAAGCAAGGCTCCATCTATGAAATTTCCTATTTCTCATAGCTCATCTCTATTCCAATGTTTGAAAAGGTATAAGCTACTTGCTCAATTTCTAGTTACTTGTAAAGTCTGTCTAAGGTTCTAGGTCCCATTACAGTGTTTGATTCAGTAAGAGCCCAGGAACAAAGGGAAGAAGGCACGGCACATCCACACAATTAATATTCTCAGAGTGCCCCCAGGCTCATAGGACAGGAGGAAAGTTAGATAGTCATGTGGCTCTGCACACATTCAGGAACAACTCGGGATCAAATTAAGGTCCAACTGACGTTCGCTGCTAATTCTGCAGGGCAGAAAACACATTCATCATCTCATATAAAGAATTTCCCACTTTCAGATTCCTGCATGTAATCAGTTAGTCAAGTGTCAGCACAAAGCCTAGACCTCATATGCTTTGTGGCTTTCACTATGACAACTGCATTTCCAAGCCTACAGTTGCAGGCAAGACAACATTTGTAATTGTCTTGTTGGCTAAGGGTAAAACAAATACACATTTAGATTACAACAGATAAATGCTTCCTCTGAATTAATTCCACATGGGAAACCAGAAAACATACTTGGATCAGGGAAATTGAATCTCATAATAGCAAAGTCACCCTGCAAAAAAAAACAGTTCTTGAAACAGAGGGGAATTAAAAAATATTCATTTTATCCTTCAAGCGGGAACTCTTGTAATGAAAGAAGCCCATTTACAAAAGCAGCGAATTGTTGTTGTTGTTGTTAGGTGCCATCGAGTTATTACTGACTCAAAGCAGCCTTATGCACAGCAGAACGAAAACACTGCCCGACCCTGGGCCAACCTCACTAAAGCACGTTGATGCTGCCACTTTGCCAATCCATCTCACTGGGGGTCTTCCTCTTTTTCGCTGACCCTCCACAAGAAGCCTGGTGGAGCAATGGCTAAGTGGTTGGTTGCTAACTGAAAGGCTGGCAATTTGAATCACCCAACAGCTCCACGGAAGAAAGACCTGGAGATCCGCATCCATAAAGAAGACAGTCTAGCAAAGCCTCTGGGGCATAGTTCTATGGGGTTACCCATAGACATTAATATCCAAAGACCAGAGAGTTGTGGGAGTCAGAATCAACTTGAAGGCACCTAACAACAACCACAACAGATTAAGCTAACTGAGAATACCTGGGGGTGAATTATAGTCTCGAGGATCATATTTCCAGAGAATCTTTCTCACCCTAACTAGTGAAACCATACTGATTACAGACTTGGTGCAACTCATTTTGAAAAGTACATTTTACATGCCGAAGTGTGCTTGGCCCAGAAGACCATGAAATTCCCTTTTACTGAAAGGAAATAAAGTAATAAAAGCTTTCTCAATGAAAGCCTTCAGTAAAGAAGCTCTATGGAGCATAGTAGCTCTGCAAGATAAGCACTGGACTACTAACACTAAGTCAGTGGTTTGAGTGTACTGGCCAATTGTTGTTGTTGTTATGTTCCATGGAGTCAGTTCCGACTCATAACGACCCTGTACAGGATTTCCGAGGCTGTAAATCTTTATGGGAGCAGAAAGCCTCATTTTTCTCCTGCTGACCTTCGGATTCGCAGCCCAATTCATAACCACTACACTACTGAGACAGAAAAAAGATAAGGTTTTCTATTCCCACAAACATTTACAGCCTAAGAAACCTTATACATGATTACTATGAGTTGGAACCAACTTTAACAATAACAGAAGCCATACATAGAAGATTTTCTGCCTTTTCTTTTAAGACATAAATTTCAAGGTGCATTGTTATTCTAGTCAGAGTAGAACTGAACAATTTAAACTATGTTTGGTTGGGGAAGAAAGGAGAGAAAACATATTTTAGATGAAAACATGATGTGCATACAGCATACTATATGCCCCAGTACTGACCTTTTTCAGTGGAAAATGAGCAGAACAATTTATTATTAAATAAAGTCACTGTTAGATGGTGAATCCAGAAGAATGTACAAAGCACTCTTTTACCTCATATTCAAGTGATATAACCTAATTGAAATTAGTTTCCCAAGAGGTAAAAAGGAAGGAAGACAATGGTGATTCAATGATAGAACTGTCTTCTCTTCCATGAGGAAGACCTGTATTCCATTCCCAGCCAATGCAGTTCACATTTAGTCACTATTCATCTGTCAGTGGAGGATTTCATGCAGCTATGATGCTGAATCCACCACTCATCTATCAATGTGTTGTACTATGATGGAATGTGTGTTGCTCAGATGCTAGAAGCTATGACACCAGTATCTTAAATACCAGTAGGGTCACCCAAGGTGGAGACATTCTAGCTGAGTTTCCAGACTAAGACAGTTTAGGAAGAAGGAGAGCTAGAAGGCTGCTAACTAAAAGGCCTTCTGAATAACAGTGAATGTTGTCAGATATAGTGCTAGAAGATTAAAACATTATGAACAGCACCAGAATATTGTCAGATATAGTGCAAGAAGATGACCCTCTCAGGTGGGAGGCATTCAAAATATGACTGAGAAGAGCTGCCTCCTCAAAATCAAGTTGACCATGATGGCGGGAATGCAGTAAAGCTTTCAGAACCTTCATTTGCTAATGGGCACAATTCAAAATGAGAAGAAACAGTTATAAGCACCATTAATAATTAGAACATGGAATGTATGAAATATGAATTTAGGAAAATTCAGTTTTCAAAAGTGAAATGGAATGCAAAAAGATTGATATCCTAGGCATTAAAGAACTGAAATGGACAGGTATTGGCCATTATGTATCTGACAATCATATAGTTTATATGATGAGAAAGACAAATTCAAAAGGAATGGTATATAATTTATTATAAAAAACAACATTTCAAAATCTATCTTGAACACTGAATGTTTTAAAATTGGGGAAGTTGTGAGACAGGGTTGTATTCTTTCACCATACTTATTCAACCTGTATGATGAGCAAATAATACGAGAAGCTGGGTTCTATGAAGAAAAACGTGGCATCAGGATTGGAGAAAGACCCATTAACAACCTGTGATATGCAGATGATACAACCTTGCTTGCTGAAAGTGAAGAGGACTTGAAACATTTACTGATGAAGATCAAAGAGCACAGCCTTCGATATGGATTACATCTCAGTGTCAAGAAAACAAAAATCCTCACCACTGGGCCAATAAACAACATTCTTATCAATGGAGAAAAGATTGAAGTTGTCAAGGACTTCATTCTTCTTGGATCAACTATCAACACTCGCGGAAGCAGCAGTCAAGAGATCAGACAACATATTACATTGGGAAAATCTGCTGCACAGGAACTTTTTAAAGTATTGAAGAGCAGAGATATCAGCCTGAGGACTAAGGTATGCCTGACCCAAGCCATGGTGTTTTCAATAGCCTCATATGGATGCGAAAGCTGGACAGTGAATAGGGAAGATCATAGAAGAATTGATGCCTTTGAGTTGTGGTGTTGGAGGAGAATACTGAAAGTGCCATGGACTGACAAAAGAACCAATAGATCTGTTTTGGAAGAAGTACAGCCAGAGTGCTCCTTGAAGGCCAGGATGGCTAAGCTTTGTCTCTCATACTTTGGACATATTGTCCGGAGGAAACAGTCGCTGGAGAAGGATGTCATGCTGGGTAAGATGGAGGGTCAGAGAAAAAGAGGAAGAACCCCAACGAGATGGATCAGCCAGGTGGCATCATTGATGGACTCAAGTGTGGCAGCGGTAGTGAGGTTGGCCCAGGATCAGACATTGTTTCGTTCTGCTGTGCATGGAGTCACTATGAGTCGGTTCTGGCTTGATGGCACCTGACAACAACAACATCTTGAAATACAACACTGTCTGCTATAGGATAATATCCATACTCCTACAAGGAAGACCAGTTAATATCATATTTATTCAAATTTACACACTAACCACAAAAGCCAATGATGATGACAATGAAGAATTCTAATAACTTCTACAGTTTGAAATTGATCGAAATGCAATCAAGATATACTGATACTTACGGTTGATTGGAATGCGAAGGTTGGAAACAGAGGAAAGATCAATAATTGGAAAATATGCTGAGCAACCATTACTCATCTGTCAGTTTGTCGTACTGTGGTGGCTTGTGAGTTGCTGTGATTCTGAAAGCTATGCCAGCAGTATTTTAAATACAAGCAGGGTCACCCATGGTTTCAGATGAGCTTCCAGACAAAGACAGACTAGGAAGAAAGAGTGATGAACTACTTCCGAATATTTAGTCACTGAAAACCTTATGAATAGCAGAGAAACAATTTCAGATATAGTGCCAGAAAATGAGCCCCTCAGGTTGGAAGGCGCTCAAAATGCAACTGGGGAAGAGCTGCCCCCTTAAAGTAGAGTTGACTGTGATAAAGTGATTGCAGTAAAGCTCATGGGAGAAAAGCCTGCGATATCTTCATCTGCTGATGGGGCACAACTCAAAATGAAGAGAAACAGCTGTAAACATCCATTGAAAATTGGAACATGGAATGTACAAAGTATGAATCTGGGAATACTGGAAGTTGTAAAAAATGAAAGGAATGCATAAACATCAATATCTTAGGCATTAGTGAGCTGAAATGGACTGGTATTGGACATTTTGAATCTGACAACCAAATAGTTTACTATGCTGGGAATGACAAAATGAAGAAGAATGGTGTTGCATTCATCATCAAAAAGAACATATCCAGATCAGTCATGAGGTACAACGCTATATGTGATAGGATAATATCCATGCGCCTACAGAAAGCCCAGTTAATACCACTATTATTCAAATTAACACACCAA
>NW_006408829.1:2983248-3007250 GCF_000296735.1 Chrysochloris asiatica
AATGTTGAAAAGCGAAGATGTCAGCTTGAGGACTAAGGTGTGCCTGAACCAAGCCATGGTATTTTCAATAACCTCATATGCATGCGAATGCTGGACAGTGAATAAGGAAGACTGTAGAAGAATTAATGCTTTTGAGTTATGGTGTTGGAGGAGAATACTAAAAGTGCCATGGGCTGCCAAAAGAACCAATAGATCTGTTTTGGAAGAAGTACACACAGAGTGCTCCTTAGAGACCAAGATGGCCAAACTTCATCTTTCATACTTCAGACATATTGTCAGGAGGGACCAGTCACTGGAGCAGGATATCATGTTTGGTAAGGTGGAGGGTCAGAGAAAAAGAAGAAGACCCCCAGTGAGATGGATTGGCAAAGTGACAGCATGGATGGACTCAAGCATGGCAACAGTAGTGAGGTTGGCCCAGGATCAGGCAGTGTTTCACTCTCCTGTACATAAGGTTGCTATGGGTTGGTACTGACTTGATGCCACCTAACAACAACAACAGTGATAAAAATGTTTCTGGCGATCAAATGACAGAATTGTACAAGACCAATGACTTCTTCTTTGTACATATTGTTTAAAACAACACAAAAGGTGATTACATACATGGACCTCCCCAGATGGAATACACAGTAATAAATTGACTACATCTTTGGGAGGATCTAATGGAAAAGCTCCATCCGTATCATCAGCCAAAACAAAGCCAGGGGCAGACTGTGGCATGGATGATCATTTGCTCATATGCGAGTTCTGGCTGAAACTGAAGAAAATTAAAACATGCTCTTGAATATATTCCACTTCAAGTTAGAGATCATCTGAAGAACAGATTTGATGCATTCAACACTAAAGACTGAAGAACAGAAAAGTTGTGGAATGACATAAAAAACATCATATAAGAAGAAAGCAATATGTCATTAAAAAGACAATATAGAAAAAAAAGACAAAAATAAATATCTGTAGATACTCTGAAACTTGCTCTCCAACACAGAGATACTAAAGTGCACGGAAGAAATGATGAAGTCCAAGAGCTGATCTGACACTTTCATAGGGCAGCTCGTGAAGACAAAGTTTGGTATTATAATGAAATGTACAAAGATCTGCAGTTATAAAACAAAAAAGAAAGAACTCGCTCAACATTTCTGAAGTTGAAAGAACTGAAGAAAAATTCAAGCCTTTACTTAAAATATTGAAGGATTACACAGGCAAAATAATGAATGACACATAAAGTATCAAAAGAAGTTGGAGGGAATACACAAAGCCATAGTACCAAAAAGGCATAGGCAATGTTCAAGAGGTAGCATGTGATCAAGCACTCATGGTAATGAAGGAAGAAGTCCAAGCTACACTGAAGATATTAGCAAAGAACAAGACTTCAGATATTAATGGAATACAAATTGAAATCTTTCAACAAACTGATGCAACTATACCAATAAATTTTGAAGAAAACTACCTGACTAACCAATTGGAAGAGATCCATATTCATGCCATTCCAAAGAGAAGTGACCCAACAGGATGCGGAAATCATTGAACAATATCTTAAAGTCTAATGCAAGCACAATTTTTTAAATATAATTACAAAATGGCTGCAACAGTATATCGACAGGAAACTGGCAGAAACTCAGGCCAGATTCAGAAGAAGGTTTGTAATTAGGGATATCATTGCTGATGTCAGTCAGCTGAATCTTGGATGAAGGCAGAGAATACCAGAAGATGTTTACCTGTCTTTTATTGACTATGCAAAGACTTTTGATGGTGTGGGTCATATCAAGCTATGGATAACATTGCGAAGTATGGGTTTTCCAAAACACTTGGTTAAACTCATGAGAATTTTGTAAATAGAAAAAGAGCCAGTCATTAGAACGGAACAAAGGGATACAGACAGTTTTAAAATCAGGAAAGGTACAGAAAGTGCCAAAAGAAGTTTGAGGGAGTACACAGAGTCATATACCAAAAAGATAAAAGTGTGTGCCAGTGATGTATTATTTCACTGTCCTTATTCAATCTGTTTGTTGAGCAAATAATCTGATAAACTGAATTATATGAAGAAGAACATGGCATAAGGATTGGAGAAAGACTCAATAACAGCCTGTGATATGCAGTTGCTACAACCTTGTTTGGTGAAACTATAGAGGAGAAAATACTTTTTGATGAAAAATAAAGACCACAGTCTTATGTATGGGTTGCATCTCAATGTAAAACAAACAAAAATGCTCAAAACTAGACTAATAAATAATAAAAAGATAATTGAAGGAAGACTGAAGTTGTCATAGGTTTCATTTTGCTTGAATCTATAATCAACACTCATGGAAGCAATAATCAAATCAAATTATGTATTACACTAGGCAAATCTGCTGCACAAGATCTCTTTAAAGTACTCAAAGGCAAAGATGTCAGCTTGAGAACTAAGGAGCACCTGACCCAAGCCATGGTATTTTCAATAACCTCATATGCATGTGAAAGTTGGACAATGAATAAAGAAGACCATAGAAGAATGATACATTTGAGTTATGCTGTTGGAGAAGAATATTAACAGTACCATAGCCTACCAGATGAACAGACAAACCTGTGTTGGAAATTATAGTCAGAATGCTCCTTAGAAGCCAGGATGGCAAGAATTCATCTTTTATACTTTGGACATATTATCAGGTGGGATTAGTCCCTGGTGAAGGACATTATGGAGGGTCAGCAAAATATATAGGAAGACCCCCCAAGGAGATTGACACAGAGGCATCAGCATTGGGCTCAAGTATAATAACAATTGTGAGGATAGTGTGTTTCATACTTTTGTGAATAGGGTGGCTATGAATCAGAGCTGACTCAATGGCACCTAACAACTAACAACAACAACGATGCTGAACAGGTTTCAGTGAAATTCCAGACTAAGAAAAACTAGGAAGAAAGGTCTTGTGATATATTTTTGAAATCATCCAATGAAAATCCAGTGGATCACAAAGATCAGACGTGCAACCAAACACAGGGATGGTGTAGAACTGAGCAGCATTCCGTTTTATTGTACACAGGGCCACCATAATTTAGGGATCATCTTGACAGCTGTCATTAAAGAAGAAGAGGTCTTTCAATACTGACAACTTCAGGGGCTATTGCTTTTGACAATTCATGAAAAAAGTTCCTTTCCTTTAGGTTCTCTATCCCTGTTTTCCCTTTTCTTATTTTCCCTACCCTTCAGTACTATCTTAGATTCAGTTCCTCAAGCAGAGATTTCTAAATGGAGTATTGCATGAAGGAACTTCCCTGAAGAGTGTTTTTGGGAACCTTAACTGTGGAAGGTTGAATGCAAAAGGAAAAGTGGAACATAATGATGCCACAGAGGTCTCTTCCAATCCGATAGGCCCTTCTTTGAGTCACCTTGACTAGGGAGGAGTGATAACCTTGGTACAGGAAGTTCCCTTTAGCTAGGCCAATTTCTGGGAAAGGTCTTACCTATGAACCCTCAGCAATCAATCCACTCCAAGCAACTGGGAAGGAAGGGACTTAGTCTTGAAAGGGAGATCTGTGTAGCACACTGCAACTCCAGTCTTTTTTCCTTCCCCTCTGTACCTTTTTCTTTCATTTCCTTCTCATCTTGTCCCATGGCCCTGATTCTCTTGGCTGATTGTTAGGTACCATGGAGACAGTTCCAACTCATAATGACCCTATATAAAACAGCAGGAAATAGCACCAAGGGCTACACCATCCTCACAATTGTTGCTGTGTTTGAGTCCACTGTTCCAGTCACTTTTGTCAAACAATCTCATTGAGGGTCTTCTTTTATATGCCAACATTCTTTTCTTAAAAAACATGATGTCCTTCTCCACGGACTGGTCTCTACTGATAACATGTCTAAAGTACACGATACACAGTCTTGCCATTCTTGCTTTTAAGGAGAATTCTGACTGTACTTTTTCCAGGACAGATTAGTTCGTTCTTCTGGCAGTCCTTAGTACAGTCAATATTCTTCACCAACATCATAATTCAAGTTTTCCCATGCATATGAGGTGACTGAAAATGCCATGGCTTGGGTTAGGCCTGCGTTAGTCCTCAAAGTGACATCTTTGCTTTTTAGCACTTTTAAGTGGTTATTTGCAGCAGATTTGCCCAATGAAACAGACTGTTTGATATCTTAACTGTTGTTTCCATGGGCATTACAAATTCAAGTAAAATGAAATCCTTGAAAATTTTAATATATGTATATATTTTTAATCATGATTTTAAAACTTTTTATTGTGAATTGGGCAAAGAGTTACAAAGCAGATCAATAATTTTACAGTCGACAATTCTTACACATTTCATTTCACCTCAATGATTGCAGTAACTTCAATATAACCTCACGTATCTCACTTCCACCTGAGTTCTTGTTTCCAGTCCTCCCTCTTTCCAAACTCTTCTGAACTTATCCTTGGGTATATGCTGCCCTTTTGGTCTCAATGGTTGGTTATTCGAAATGTGTTCACTTCACTAGTGTTATTTTTCTCCTTATAGATTTATCTTGTTTTACTGAAAATTGAGCTACGAGGGTGAATTCATTTCCAGACCTGAAGGGTAAATAGGGACTGCAGTCTCTGAGGTTTCTATCACTCTATATCTGACCATGTTGTTGTTGTTGTTGTTGTTATGTGCCGTGGAGTCAATTCCAACTCATAGCGACCCTGTACAGGGTTTCCAAGGCTGTAAATCTTTATGGGAGCAGAAAGCCTCATCTTTTTCCCACGGAACAGCTGGTAGTTTCGAATTGCTGACCCTGCGGTTCACAGCCCAATTCATAACCACTACGCTACCAGAGCTCCTTGATATCTGACCATAAGCCTGGTCTTTTTCATGATTTTGAGCTTTGTTCCACATAGCTCTCCCTCTGTACCCAGGACCTTCTAATGTGATCCCTTTCAGAGCAGTTGGTGGTGGTAGTAAGGTACAATCTAGTTCTGGTCTCAGGGTAGTGGTGGTTGACGATCTCCTGATCCTATATATAGTTCAAGGGACGAATTGTTTCCATGTGTCTTAGATTTTCATTACTCTTCTTTTCTCCACACAGGAAGAGACCAATAGTCACAACTTAGATGACTGCTCATAAGCTTTTAAGATCCATTGCTACTCACCAAAGTAGGCTATGGAACATGGTCTTTGTGAACTACGTTATGCCAGTTGACCATGGTGTCTCATGCCCAGCAACTCAATTCTTCAAAGTGTTTGGTTATGTTTAAGATGTTTTCATGACTTTGTCCCTTGAATGCTTCATCACATTCATGGATATATTAGCAGCAAAGGAAAACATGCACAAATATTCTGGGCCATACCAATATATATGTGTGGATATGCTCCCACTCTCCTCCCATACTAGTCCTCACTGTTTATCCTTACATTTACTCAAAGCTGGCTATTATTGGAGGATTGTGTATGTAATAGAATTTACTGCTGTCACCTGTAACTGTTCCTGGAACAGAGGAGAAGAGAGATAATTCACAACATTATGGGAACACTAAGTTGGAATGAAGACACTGATTTCAGGGTGTTTCTTCCCTGTATGGAGTCCTGGTGTGGTATTGCGGGTTAATGCGCTGGACTGCAATGCAAAGTCACTTTGAATGGCAAAGTCAGTGGTTCAAGCTCACCAGCTGCTTCTCTGAAACTCTATATAGAGTCACCATGGCAACAACAAAACTTCCCTATATAAATACAATAGTTACAAAGCAATCTTGTTTTCATTTTTTTCCTAAATTTATTCAATTAATCCAAATTATTCTCATGTAGAGTTTCTGATAAACAGAAAACTCTTGGAGTGAAAATATTTCATGAGATCAATTCTGGAAATGGAGGGTGTTTGTTCGGGGGAGGATGAGAGTTGAAAGGAGGAAGTTAGAATTTAAACTCAGACAATGCACTCATCAAATACTAGTATCTGCTCTAGAAATAAGTTGTAGAGTGCTGGTCATTTTTGACCATTGCCTTAAAAAATGTTGGTAAAGTGGCTAGAGTAGCAAATACAATAAATAAAGATGCAAGAAAAAATGGGTCTTTTCTTTCTTGGTGGTGGTTATATGCCATGGAGTCGGTTCCGACTCATAGCGACCCTGTACAGGGTTTCCAAGGCTGTCAATCTTTACGGGAGCAGAAAGCCTCATCTTTCTACCATGGAACAACTCGTAGTTTCGAACTGCTGACCTTGCGGTTTGCAGCCCAATTCATAACCACTACGCTACCGGAGCTCCTTTCTTTTCTTTCTTAGTCTCATTTTAAATTATACCTTCTTGTAAGCGAAAAAAAAAAAAGTTAAGTAGAATAAAAAATGTATATCTAATCAAACCCACTGCTATCACGTCAATCCTAACTCATAATGACATCATAGGCCAGAGTAGTAAATTGTTACAGTAACAAATTGCCTCATCTTGCTCCTGTAGAGCAGCCAATGGGATCTAACACTTAGTCCACTGTGTCATCAGAGCCTCTAAATGTGTATCTATGCATTCCTCCCTCCCTCCACTATTATCACACCACCCCAAACCCCAAAGCTGCCCCCAAATATCCCCTTTCCTATCCTAATTCTTTTTTTCTATTGATAAGAAAAGTATCTTCTTACCTTCCCACTTCCCATTCATTTTTCCATTCTTATCCAGCCCTCCACATCCATTTAGCCACCAGCCCTTTCATTCTCCAAGTATTACAGACCACAAAGATTTTGTTCCATGCTTGAAGTGATTCTACACCTTCCATTTCACTATAGTTAAGAACGTATGTGTTTTCTAAGTATTTCATTTACATTGAGGCTATCCTCCAATGTGACTGGAAACTCCTTGTAGACAGAAAACATGACCAGATTTTCTTCTTTTTTTATTTTTTATTTCTTCACATGCTTATACATATATTCAGCACCCATATGATCAAAAAGAAGTAGAAGAAAAAAAAGAATAATCACCTGGCTAATTTTTCCTGGAGAATCTCCAGGAGCCTATTAAGAATCAAATGGTGCCCCCTTCCCCAGCCCCAGATATGTGTTAAAATTCTGGATGTAACACTGTTTGGAAATAGGGGTTTCTTTGCTATGTTGATTTGATCATATCTGAATAGGGTGGACTCTAAATCTAATCACTCCTGAGTTATCAAAAGAGTAGATTAGACATAGTTATACATACATACAGGGGGACACAGGTACCATTTAGGCTATTCTACAGGCTAAGGAATCAAGGAATGCCTGCAATTGACCACCTACAAGGAAGGAATCCACATGGCTGAGGTCCTGATTTGGACTTTATCTCCAGAACGGTGAGAAAAGAAATTTCAGTTCTTTTAAGCCACCACTTGTGTTATTTTTATTACAATAGCACTAGGAAAATAAGACAGGGCACATGACAAGAGGCGTTTCAAAACCATGAGAAGTATTGGCTTTAGCAAGCTTTTAACAACAGACAACACAATGTGGTACTCAGGAAAGACCAGGGATTAAGAGCAAATCAATTTCAATTTCATTTTCATTTCAACCTCTCAGTGGCCTTAAGAATAGCACTTACATAAATATCTCTGAGCCTCAGTTTCCTCAACTTAAGAGAATAATAATAACTTTAATAACCTTTCTCCTAGGATGAAAACAGGGTAAGTAGAAGAAAACCCTTCAGAAATCCTAATTTGTTTAAGGGATTTTCTTTTGTATTGAATTAGTGGGTAATCGAATCCAGTCACTCTCATCCAAAGTAATTCTAATAAGCATTCTAATAATGACTAAAGAGGGACTACATCTCAGAACAAAACAGCGCCCCCTTCTAAATCCATGCTTCTCCCCCAAATCAATTCACTAAATAATGAAAGATGTAACACTTTTAACTCAGTGTTCTTTGCTTTTGCAGCCTAAAGAGTTCTGCAAACTGCTGAAAAGGCACTTCTCTAATGGAACCAGAAGGTCAATGGAGAATTGTCTGGTCACAAGCCCAAACACGAACAATATGGAGTGGTGTCTCCTGTCATCACACTGCTCATTAATTGTCCCATATAAAGTGAGTCATGGGGGAAGAGAAGCTCTTCCAGGATGCAGCAGGGAGGCTACTGGGAGTCACGGGGAGGCCAGCAGAGTGGGCCCCTGCAGCTCTGTCAACAAGCTTCTGGCCTAACTGGGGGCCCCGGCCACCCTCTGAGAGCTTTATTTTTCTGGCAGCTCTGAATCCCTCTTCTCTCATTAATGTATGTCCTGGGGTCTTCTCTTCAGAAGCAGAGGCAGCATTCTTCAAGACAGTTCTCCTAATTGATGGAGGAGCACTGGGAGGTACACATTCAAGCAGAAACAAATGTTTACACAATTTCTTCCCTCAAGCCCTCTTCTCAGCAGTAATCACAAGTCCCCTGGGGCACGGTTTCCTTGACTGTGCAGTCAATACCAGAGGCCTCCTTTGTCTACATCTGCTGCCTCCTTAGTTTTTAATCACCACCCCCAAAGTCTCACCATCAGTAGAAAGTGGGTTAGAGTCAGACTGGAGGAACTAAATCCTGGTCCTATGTACACCTGGACAGGCCACTTCATTCTTTGTTTCCTAATCTGTGAAACAGGTGTCAGCATTGCCCTCATAGGGCTATTTTGAGGATTAAATGATGTAACAGATGTAAAGCACTTCCAAGTACAGATCTAGCCACAGTGTTCAACATCAGTTATCATCAACTCTCCTCTTGGACCAGAATAATCTAGTTTCTGTTTGTCTCCCTCCCACAAAACTACTCTCAGTACAGACTTTAGCAACCTCTTCCCATCCACATGCAGTCATTTGACTTTCTCCTTTTCCCTCTGCTGCTCTTGATTCCAGAATTTGAAGCATCCTTTCCACAGGTTAAAATAGTATTTGGGACATTTGTACAAAAATGCAAGTACTGCAGATCAGCTAAAACATTCACAGTACCTTCCATTGTCGTCTAGCCATGGTGTGATCTGGAAGTATGAATTTGTATGAAGACAGGGAAGAAATCTTCACTTTATAAGCAATGGGTGGTGGGGGGTTGCAAAGTGATTTTTCAGACATAATCCATTACTACCACTGTTTCCCCTTCTGCCCTCACACATTTAAGAAAAATGTATGTTTTCATTAGGTCATTGTGTCAGCTTATAAGAGAAAGAAAATTTAAGTGAGAAAAAAAAAATGCATTTCTCCACACTCAATTATATTCCATCATAACTAAAACAAAATGATCACTACTGGACTTGCTGTTTCAATTCACTTCCAACACTAATATTCAAGAAAAGAAAATTTTACAAATAGGAATTTAATCATTGATTAGTTTAGGAGATAGCTTCTCAATTAAATCAGAAAATGACAGAAAGCCACGGAGAAGCCATAAATGACTTTGCTAGGAGGAGGATCATCAGTCAGTCAGTTTATCTTATTGTGATGGCTTATGTGTTGCTATGATGCTGGAAGCTATGTTAGTGGTACTGCAAATACTAATAAGGTCATCCATGGCAAACAGCTTTCAGCAGAGCTTCCAACCTAAAGAAGCTAAGAAGAAAGGCCTGGCCATCTACTTCCAAAAATTAGCCATTTTAAACTATAGATCACAACAGAGCATCGTCCAATAAAGTACTAGAAGATAAGCTCCCTAGGTTGGAAGGCATTCACACCACACAAGATCGGAAACAATGGACTTGACCAGACTAATGAAGATGACAGTGGACCAGGCAAAGTTTTATTCTACTGTATGGGGTCACCATGAGTTAGAGCTGACTCAACAGCAAGTAACAGTAAAGAAGAGGAACCACACTTCCAAGTATTCACAAAGGAAGATACTGATGAGAAGCAAATTGGGAATGCCCACAGAATTCCCACAGATGAGAAGGTGGAGCATCATGTAACTTGAAAGGTGAGATGAGGCCAAGCCTGAATTCTTCTCTTCCATCTGTGACAGGAGCAGGGAGTCTAGTCTCTGGAAAAGAAGAAGATTTAAATTGGGAAGGGAGAGTGGAGATGAGGCATGTAAATGAGAAGATAGAGATTAAGTGAAAGCCTGCAGGCAGCCTGAACAGAAAATATTCTCAGAGGACTAAAGGAAATTTCTCTAGGAAAAATTGTTGTTGTTAAGTGTCATCAAGTCAGTTCTGACCCACAGCAAACCTGTATAGTGCTTCCAAGAAGCACTGGTAAGCTTGAATTGCCAACCTTGCAGTTCAAACTGACCTTGCAGTCCAGCGTATTAACCTACAGTGCCACACTAGGACTCTAGGAAAAACAGAACCAGACAAAATATAAACTCTGATATTTCAAGATCTCCAAGAAGATTATTTAAAATCAGAAAAGGTATGCAGCAGGATTGTATGCTTTCACTTTATTTGTTCAATCTACATACTAAATAAATAATTCAAAAATCTGGACTACAGGAAGAAGAATATGATGTCAGGAGTGGAGGAAGACTCACTGACAATATGTGATATGTAGTTGGCACAATTTTGCTTGCCAAAAATGAAGACGACCTAAGTACTTACTGATGAATTATACCTGATTTATACTTACTGATGAATTATACTCTATATTAATTATACTTGAACACAGAGAAAATAAAAATCCTCACAAATGTAATATAAAAATGATAATAAACAGAAAAGAAATTGAAATTGTCAAGGATTTCATTCTCCTAGGATTAACAATCAACACGCTTGATGCAGCAATCAAGGAACCATAATATGTATTGCATTGGGCAAATCTGTTCCATAAAAATCTCAGAAGCATTAAAAAGTACAGTCCTTGACTCAGTCAGGTACTTTCAATTACCTCATATAGCTGGACAATGAAAAAGGAAGATCTATGGAGAACTGATGCATTTGAATTGTGATGTTGGCAAAGAATACTGAATATACCAAGGACAACCATAAGAATAAACAAATCCATTTAAAAGAAATACAACCAGAATGCTCCTTAGAAGAGAGGATGGCAAGACTTCAGTTCTTTTACTTTAAGAACATCAAGAAATATCTATTGCTTAAAAAAATAAGGACATCATAGTTGGTAAAATAGAGGTCAGTGAAAATTAAGGAAAACCTTTGAGAGTTGGATGGACCCAACAACCCCAACAATGGGCTCAAATACACCTAAAATCATGAAGACAGACAGGACCAAGCAATGTGTCATTCTGTTACACACAAGGTCCATGAAAGATGGCGACCAGCAACAACAGATGAAAAAGCTATGCCATGCCAATGGACTTCCAGTTGAAATCCACTAGTTAAAACGTCCAACTCATAGTCACAGAGCTTCCAGTTTGCTTTCTAAAGATTCACTTTAAACATGAATGGACAGCCAAAGATCACCAAACATTAAGGAAAAATATAATACTAAAGTAAGACAAGCTAACAAATAATGAGAAAAGAAAAAGATCTAAAAAGAAAAATGATACAATGCAGGAAGAAGAAACAGCCTCAAAGACACAAGACTCAATATAAAGGTAATTAAAAATGTACTGCTGAAAATCACTGAAACCTTGATGAAACAAAGATATCAACATTGATACTATTGTTTCTTGACATATCCTCCATATAGGACTATATACTTTTGAAGGCACTGCTTCCATTTCTCTAGTCCTTCCCTGAAGAATCCTCACCTCTTTAGGTTATACCAAGTCACAATGACAGTTTTAGAATCCTACAGAAGCTCAAATTGTGTTCCTTTTAAATGTCCATTGAGTATTGGAAACAAAAAGAAGTCTGAGGAACAGTACGAGTAGTATAGTGGATGGAGAAATATTTCCCAACAAAATACCCTCAAAGAATAAGCAGATGTATTGCATGATGGAAAAAATACCTTGTCAAATTTTCCTGATCTTTTTCTCACTAACTCAGTTTTCAATTTCTTAAAACTTCCTCATAATTAGCCTCTATGACTGCCTTGTGACCGTTGAGAAAATCTATCAAGATTATTCCTTTGAACTTCCCTAAAACAATTGATATAAACTTTCAAACTGATCTCTCTGCTCTGTATGTATATAATTAGCCCAGCAGAGCCAACTCAGAAAACATTATTTTGATTGGATCTTGCTCTCTGGATCATATTGGTAAATCTAAGGTTTGTCACCAGTTATA
The DNA here is from genome assembly GCF_000296735.1 of Chrysochloris asiatica. Classification (NCBI taxonomy): domain Eukaryota; kingdom Metazoa; phylum Chordata; class Mammalia; order Afrosoricida; family Chrysochloridae; genus Chrysochloris; species Chrysochloris asiatica. Next base: position 2,995,280 of record NW_006408829.1, read on the forward strand.
AACACTCTTAAAAATCGTCTTCATTAGCTTCAGCTTTGCTTAAATGACTGATGGAAAGATCAGCTCTTTACTGAGAGAAATTATCTGCATCTGTCCATGGATCCCAGACACATGTTTAAACACATTTTGTTTGTAATAAACCCGTATATGTATGAGCTGGAACCCAATAGCAATCCTTTTTTACTTACCCTACTATTATTCTCAGGGATTCTAAAACCACTTTCTCCCCATATATGACACATTCTATGGCTAAGCAGCTGCTTAGTCTCCTCTCCTCCTCCAAAGGATTGTAAAAGCAGCTTTATTAGGGGAGGAAGAGAAGTAGGTAGTTTAAAAATATGTTTGAAAACTTATATCCATGATGTGATAAAAATAAACACTAAAAAGCATGAAAAATTTAGATGTTAAAAATATTGCTAAAATTTTAAAATAAAAATTTAAAAAATTAATAAAAAGCAGTTGAAATTAGGTCAATAAATTCATCCAGAAAGTAGAACAAAACTACAAAGGAAGGAGAAATGCAGGACAGAAACTTAAGAAAGGTAAAGGTTCAATCCAATCACTTGGAGTTTCAGAAAGGGAGAACAAAGAAATAGCTGTTGAGGAAACGCTGTAAGAGAAAAAACAGTCAAGGAAATTTACCAGAACTGAAATACATGAATTCCTTTCTTAAAAGACTCAGCAAATCGAGTGAAAAAGCAATCCATATTGAGGAATTGCCTTGCAAATTTTGAGAAATTAAAGATGAAATGAAGGCCTTATGAGGTTCTCAGCAAAAAAAAAAAAAAAAAAAGTTATAGAGAGAGGAAAAAGAGTAAGAGAAACATTATAAGCTAGGTGTCGCTGAAGTAATATCTTCAAAGTTCCAGAGGAAATTATTTTCAACCAAGGATTTTGGATTTAGCCAAACAATCAATCAAGTATAAAGGTAGAATAAATAATCTGTGTCAAACATGTAAAGTCTCAGAAAATTTATCTTCCATGACTTTTCAGGAAGCTACTGGATTATGAGAAGCTCTGGTGGCACAGTGTTTAAGCACTAGACTGCTAATCAAAAGGTTGGATGTTTGAACCCACTAGCTGCTCTGAGAGAGAAAGATGTAGCAGTCTGCTTCCATGATGATTGCAGCCTTGGAAACCCCTCAGGGCAATTATACTGTGTCCCATAGGGTCATTATCAGTCAGAATCCACTTGACAGCAATGGGTGTGCAATCGTAGTTTTATGGGAGGGTGAAGACATAAACAAAGAACAAAAAAACATGGAATTCTAAACGTAAGAGAGAGCAAAGTGAGGCTGGTTAAGAATAGCAGTTCTGCAGCAGGGTAGAAAGCAACCATTCCAGGGTAGAACAGGAGAATGGAGGGCTACAGAAGATAGTTCTCAAAGCTACCTCAATAAATGATGGACAGATTATTTGATAGGCTTGACTATGAGACAGAGTTTATAAAAGGCATTTCACAAAGCCTATGGAGAGTGCTGGAAGAGTTGGGCTAGAGATGTGAAGACATTAAGACAAATAAAACAATGAATGATACAATGACCAATTCCAGTAAAAAACAAAAAAGGTTATAAAATAAAGTCCTGGTGTGGCACTGTGTATTAATGCACTGCAAGGTCAGTTTGAACCATAAGGTCGGCAGTTCAAGCTCACCAACTGCTCCTTGGAAACCCTATGCAGGGCCACCATGAGTCGGTACTGACTCAACAGCACTTAACAACAACAATCATAGCCTACTAGTTAACTGTATAAGAAATATTTGCCTAGCAAAAATAATACAAAAAATATATAGATTCAACCCAAACCTATAAAATGTTGTTGTTGTTAGTAGCTTCTAGTTGGTAATGATTCATTGTGACTCTGCATAGGATTTCTGAGGAAGGCTGGTGGATCTGAACCACCAAACTTGTGGTTAGCAGCCTGGTGCTGATCCTACAGCATGACACCAGGACTCCAAACTGTAGAATAACTATATTGAAATGATACAGGAGATGAGGAAGCAGGGTATCTTTATTACTAACCATTCCAACTTCACCTAATGGGAAGTTATAAAGAACAATGAAAACTGAGTCTTAGTGGTGCAAACAGTCAAGCACTGAATTGCTAACAGGAGAAGAAGAAGAAAAAAAAAGCATGTTTGATCCTTCCCAGGGTCTCATGGAAAATAGACCTGGTGATTTATTTCTAGTAGATTCCAACCAAGAAAACCCTACTGGGCAGTTCTCTGTAATACACGGGATCACTATGAGTCGGAATCTACTAACAGGCATCTAACAACAACAGAACAATGAAAAAAGTTGTAATTAATTCATTGCTTTTAAAGAATAAGGGTTGAGGAGTGACCTTTTAAATAATGTAAGTCTTTAGACGCTATTGGCTTTTAAAAACACATATATATTATTAGTGTGATACATTTTCAAAATTAACTTGGGTAATAGAAACTGGATGAAATTGCAAAGTAACTAACCCTTTCTTTCTACTACTTAAAAATGTCTCAAATACAAAGGGGAAATAAGAAATCCTTCTCCATTAATGAAACTAAGTTGTTCATTATGCAAAATTTATTTTAAAAATCTGGTTTTAAGTATTACTCCCTTTCCTGAATAAAGCAAACAAAAACACTTTCCTGAAGTCAATCCTATCATAGTGGGCCTAAAGGGCAGAGAAGCATTGCCGCAATATGGTTTCAAAGGCTGTAAATATTGAGGAAAACAGGCTGCCACATCTTTCTCCCATGGAGGAACTGGTAGATTCACACCAACATCCTTCTGGTTAGCAGTCAAATGTTTAAACACTGAGCACAGTGACTTCTTCATCCATCTTGACTACTCACAAATTACTTTTTGCAAAGTGGATAATCTTTACAGTCATCTTTCTTTTTCATATCATTAAAACTCACTCTTACACTCTTTAATTTACATGTTTAAAAGTTATTCAGAACACTGTTGTTGATAAGTGCCATCGAGTCGATTCTGACTCATATAAGGTTTCCAAGAGTAGGTGGTAGGTTTGAACCACCAACTTTGGAGTTCAAACTTACCTTGTGGTCCAGTGTTTATCCTATAGTACCACACCAAGACTCTGAATTTAGAACACTAGGAATGTTTTTGTGACAGAGGACCACAATAAATACATATAAAGCTTCTTCACTCTTATTCCAGGCCCTGTGGTTAAATCAGTTAAGAAATGGTCACATTTGTTCCTAGCTGTCTACCATATGATCCTATGACTCTTAACAGTAATATTTGTCATTTTTACCATGCTATTATTAATTAGGATTAATTATTAACTCTATAGGCTGTAATAAATGAGCGCTGACTGTTAGCAATTTTCTGGGTGTCATGAAGAAGATGAAATTAAAAAAGACTCTCTCACAATTTATCAGAAAGAAGGGTAAAAGCAAAGGCTACACAGGGGTTCTGAACCTTTCTTCTATACAACATGCCTACCACAAGTCATGGAGCATTTCATGGCCTAGAGGGTTACTTCTTAGCCCTCCACCCCATCCTCTAAGTGATGGGAAGCATATTAGTATCTCTACTAAGAGAAAAAGAGATGTTAGTGCTTTGAAAAATGTCCACAAGTAATTTTATAATCAATTGCAATCTAATAAATTCCAACTGATTGTAACCCATGTGTATCAGAGTAGAGTTATGCTCCATAGAATTTTCAATAACTGATTATTTTAGAAGTAGATTGCCAGGTGTTTCTTTCAAGGTATCTCTGAGCAGACTTCAACTTCCAACCTTTCAGTTAGCAGCTGAGCATGTAACAATTTGCATGACCCAGGAACTCAGGAAATTCTAGTAGCTCTCTGCCATTTATGGGAGTGATTCCTCCTCCCCGTCCCTGTGCATCTCTCTGTCTCATCCAACTGAGTTTACTCTCAGTCGTTTAGGGGTCAAATTATGAGGAATATAGGTGGCACCATGGGGTAATAAGGAAAGAGCACAGAACAACATGAAAACAGTGAGAACCAGAACTCAATGGGACAGCCATGTGTTTCCAGGTATCATAAGTTTTTGCCTTTGACAGGATGCAGGGCATCACTTTTCTACTGCATTTTATTAATAGGAAATATTTGCATTTTCCTTCTCTGACAGGTTTCCACCTTAAACAAGTTCTGGTTTTCACAGGTCATACTGTATAACTGAGGCCTGTTTTAGTGCTTTAGGATAAGCACTGGACAACTAACCACAAGGTCGGCAGTTCAAACCCACCGGCAGCTCTCGGAAACCCAACACTCAGTCGCTATGTGTTGGAACTGATGCAATGTCACACGACAACTATATAACTAGATTGCACCACCTTTGGTCTCAAGCTTTTTGTCTGATTTTTAAAGCTTAGTGTTGACATTCTGGAATAACTTTATCAAACAGGGGACATGACATGCATGAGAAATTTCTAACATCATTAGCCAGACATGAAATTCCCACAATTTCTCTTCTCCAGTCACATCCTAGGAGAAAAACAGGCCACCCTGTCCTCTGTTCCAAAAAGCTACATATTTTCACCATGTTTTGTTTTGGATGAGGATTGAAATAATCATAATAATGTTGTTAACTGCTGTTGAGTAGGTTCCATGCAATCAGACTGAGACTAGACTTCAATAGAAACATATCTTTGCTTATCTTCCTTCTTTACCCAAATCTGTTCCTTCACTTCTCTCAATAAATCACCTGCACATCCCTGCCTCAGCTTCTGCTTCTAGTGAGCCCAACCTAAGATGTTGTTGTTGTTGTTATGTACCGTGGAGTCGGTTCCGACTCATAGTGACCCTTCACAGAGTTTCCGAGGCTGTTAATCTTTACGGGAGCAGAACGCCTCATCTTTCTCCCGCGGAGCAGCTGGTAGTTTCGAACTGCTGACATTGCGGTTTGCAGCCCGATTCGTAACCACTACACTACCAGAGCTCCTTAACCTAAAATAAGACCCTTGTTTTATTATTCCTAGTTCAGTGACTGACTGCCCAATGCAGAATGCCATGTGGTTACAGAAATTTTAACAGCTTTAGATTAGATTTTAGCATAAGTAACTGATTCAGGACAGACAGAAAAAATAATATAAGCTTATTTCCCAGTCTATGGTAATACTGTTGTTGTTGTTGTTGTTGTTGTTGTTGTTGTTGTTAAGTGCCGTCGAGTCGGTTCCGACCCATAGCGACTCTGTACAGGGTTTCCGAGGGTGTAAATCTACTAAGGAGTATATCTGCCTCAAATAAGGGGGGGAAATTACATGGTTATTTATAAAACTTTTAATGTTTCAAAGAATAGACTTCAGCTGTACTACTTTATGTCATATTAGATCATTTTCTGATTTAAAATGTTATGAATCCAATGAGTGAGTACCATAAGTCCATGTCAAAAATGGGGTCTATGGAATTAACATGTCTAATTTTATAGTGATATAGAAAATGATTCATCAGGTCAGAAATACCTGCCTATAAAATGGTAGTTATTTGCTCATCAGTTTTTCACATATTATTCTCTTCCTTAATGTCTAAAATAAAGCAAATTATATACAATTTACATTCCCCAAAATTAAAACAAAAGACAATGGCTCATTCATTTTGTTGGCAATTATCCCTGGAAAGATGCCTGGCCTGTATCAGTCAAGGTTTAACTAGGAAATCAAAACCCACTTTTCCTTAAAGGACTCGGTTACATTGCAAATGAAGATCTGAGAAGCAAAATGGGAAAGCAACAGAGATTAGCACCAGCAAGAGTCACCACTACCCCTAATCTGGAAGCAAAGCTCTGGCTTTCCATGTGGGTTGATTCCCAGCCAGTGGACCTCATGGGCAGCCACCACTTGTCTCTTAGTGGAGGCTTGATTCTTGATCCACAACAGACCATGAGGATGACTCACAACCTGAAACAGTGCTTAGTTCAGTTGTGCATGAGAACCACTATGTACCTAGGCCTCCTGGATAACAGCTAACAACAACAATTCCAGGTTAGAGGGACAAAACAAAAAGGCAGAAGGTAGGGTTACCTGGAGGAAATTGGTGCCATGTTTCTTCCCTTCTCAACCATCTAATCTCCCTTCAATCACTTCCATTGGTTGAATCCACTGACAAAAGGAGCCTTTGAAACAACCCAACTTGCAAGGCTCACCCTCTTCCCCAAAATTGTCATTGCTTAGGATACCCTCCCAGTCACCCACCCTGTAGGGAAAAGACCCAGGACTAGCACACTATCATAGGATAACATATAACATAGCACATAGCACATGGTATACACAGTACACAGTACAACAAAGACCTTCAGAAACAATGATAGGCTCCCACAGGAGAAGAAGCACATAAAGATCACTGCCTGAAATTCTAACTCCAGAGAACAAAACAAGGCAGCACCTAGTCTTGCATTCTACATCTAATAAAATTATAAATCAGAACCACAGGGAAGCCTTCCTGCCTAGGTGTGTAGCAGCACATATCTATATTTCAGAAGATCTTCATACTAACATTGTTAGGAAAAGCTTTAAGAATAGACTAGGCTTCTTGTTTTATTGGTTTTGCTTTTTCAAATAGTATGCTTCTTTTGTTTTGAAGAAAAAATTATCCATTTTTCCCCCTAAAGTCACCTAACTCCCAAGCCACTCAATCTGCTTATCTACTATGGTAGGATTATTTAGGAAATTACTGAATTTAAGAAGATTAAAGAAAAAATGTTTCTACATTGTTGGGTTAGGAACATAGTATGACTACTGGGCATTATCATAAATGTGTGTTGTTGTTGTTGTTAAGTGCCGTCGAGTTGGTGCTGACCCATAGCGACCCTGTACAGCGTTTCCGAGGCTGTAAATCTTTACAGGAGCAGAAAGCCTCATCTTTCTCCCACAGAGCAGTTGGTAGTTTTGAACTGCTGACCTTAAGGTTCACAGCCCAATTCGTAATCACTATGCTACCAGAGCTCCTTTAAATGTGTATAATGATCATCGTTTAAATAAAAGAAAACATCAACTCAAGCATGAATCTTTGAAGCAAAAAATTAAAATTAGCAGAGAAAATTGGACATGTAGTCATTAGCAGAATGTCTTTAAAAGTATTGCTTTTTGCCTCATAGATAATATAATCAGAAACTTCTTCTTGTTGTTAGGTGTCATCAAGTCGACACCGACTCTAGTAACCTTATGCACAACAGTACGAAACACTGCCCAGTCCTGTGTCAACCTCATAATTGTTGCTACATTTGAGACAATTGCTGCTGCCACTGTGACAATTCATCTCATTGGGGGTCTTCCTTTTACTCTGCCCTTCCACTTTATCAAACATGATGTCCTTCTCCAGGGACTGCTTCCTCCTGATATGAGATGAAGTCTGACCATCCTGGCTTCCAAGTTTCATTCTGTCGAAAGTATAAAACTTGGAATATATTTAAAAAAATAATAATAATAATGATGCCATAACCCCTCTAACACAAATACTGTTAGCACATTCATGTTTCAAAATCATTTATTGAGAATGCCAAATGGTCTCAGTCCTGTTCCAGACAATGAATATATTTTGTTTGTCTTTAAATCTAAATCAAGATCACAAATCTCAATTGTTCATAGTACAGGAGAGTGGTCAAAAAGAGAAGCAGGAAAAATAAGGCACCTGTCTCTACCACACTAATTCAGTGATTCTGGTTCAGGGTTCAAAGGAAGCTATAATTGCTTAGGATGCCAATACTATATATCATTTTTCTGGATTCCTAGTTGAATTTCCTCTCTGTAATTAGAATCATATGCAGACTCCAAAAACAGCACCCTAAAAGGAGAATCCTACAGAAGTAAAAACTAAATTTCCCTTGAATAAGATTTTGTTCATGTTCTTGCTTCAGATCTACCACTTTATTCTAAAATGTTGGAATCTGGAAAATTAGACATTTACTTCTAAAGACATAAAACCCAAAGAAGTCTCCCAACACCTACACTCTATGTCACACAATTTAGTACCAAATAATCCTATTGTCTTTTATTATTCAATATATTTATAACAGTTCTGTTTTCAACTCCTACTGAGATTGTAAACTAGGTAACCAAGATAAGGTATTGCATTTCCCTGTTATCCAACTTTACCCTCCCCACTTCTTATTAAGTGCCTAGCAAACATTCAGTGAAGTGAAGTTCTTGAGTGTTGCAGAAAGCAAATATGGCTGCAAACAGAAAGGTTAGAGGCTCCAATCTACCCAGTGGCACATCAAAAGAAAGGATTGGTGGTCTACTTCTGAAAACTAACCCACTGAGAACTTCTCTACACTGAAGGAAAGTCATATTCCTTTTACAGAAATTTAAAGTTGGCAGCCTTAGAAAGGAGCATGGGTTTGTGGAAAATATCTTGAAGGGTTGCTTTGCAAAGGAAAAGTAAAGTCATAGGCCACTGTCTTGCAAAGAGATCTCAAAACAAAATGGCAATTGAACTGCTTTGCTTTACAGGAAATATGAATTGAAAATTTAGAACAGAGAAGACAGAAAACAAGAGAGTGGGAAAATTGAGTACTAGTCAACACAGTGAAAAACCTGTTTATAATTATTGGATTCTAGAATTGATAAACATTTTACATACAAACATAAAGTATTTCTGCACATTTTATATATAAGCACAAAGTATTTAGCATCATAATAAGCGGAAAAAAGATTGAAGTTGTCAAAGACTTCATTTTTCTTGGATCTACAATCAACATTCATGGAAGCAGCAGCAGGCAAGAAATCAAACAACATATTGTATCAGGCAACTTTGCTGCACAAGGCCTTTGTAAAGTGTTCAAGAGCAAAGATATCAGTTGGAGGGCTAAGGTGAACCTGACCCAAGCCATGGCATTTTCAGTAGCCTCCAATCCATGTGTAAGTTAGACAATGCATAAGGAAGATTATAGAAGACTTGATTCATTTGAAGATTGTGCTGGACAAGAATATTAAAAGTACCATTGACAGCTAGAAGAACAAACAAATCTATGTTAGTACAGCCAGAGTACTCCTTAGAAATCAGGATGATGAGTCCTTGTCTCTTATACTTCGGACATATGATCAAGACGAACCATTTCAACCTTTCCATTAATAGCTGAGCAACTAACTGCTATATCACCAAAGACCTCCCAGAAAGAAAACTATTATATAATTTTAATACAAAATTATACTCTAATTGTTTAATATTTTCCAAGAAGTGGTCAAAAGTTTCCTATTGCTTCTGTAAAAATTACCAAAACTTTAGTAATTTAAGACAACAGAAATTTAGCATCTCTTAGTTCTGGATGTCTAGAGACTAAAATGGGTTGGCAGGACTGTGTTCCTTCTTAAGTTCCTAGAGGAGAATTCATTTCTTGTCCTTTCCACATTCTAGAGTCCGCCTGCATTCCTTGGCTCTTGGCCTTGCAGCATCCATAACACTCTTTACCTCATCATTTTTACTCTGACTCTCTAGCTCTTAAAACCCACTGCTGTTGGGTGGATTCTAAATCTAATGACTCATTATGACTCTAAAGGACAGAGGAGAACTGCTTTTAAGTGTTTCTTGGACTTTTAATATTTACAGGAGTATCAGCCTCATCTTTCTGGACCATTGTGATTACATTGGGCCAATCCGGATAATCCAGAATAATTTTCCTATTTTAACTATTACCTTAATCATGGAGTAATGGTGTGGCACTGTGGCACAAAGCATTAGAACACAAGGTGGGTTTGAGCCACAAGGTCGGTGGTTCAAATTCACCAGCCACTTCTTGGAAACCCTATACAGGTTTGTTAAGAGTCAGAACCAACTTTATGGTACTTAACAACAAACAATAACAAACCTTAATTATATCTATAAAGTCCCATTTACATGTAAAGTAAAGTATCATATGGACAGGTTCTAGAACATGGACACTTTTTGTGGGAAGGGGCATTATTCTGCCTATCATAATCACCATTTTGGGAAAGCATGTCATTGACTATAGCATTGCACATGGTTTTTGAGTGGTCAAACTGTATCAAACTGCATTATTCATAGTCTCATTCTCAGTGATTCTATAAAGAGATGAAAAATATCTAGTGGCTTTCTACTAGGTCTTTCAGTACAGCCTCACCCCCAAATTTACATATAGAAATAGTCATTATTCATTACATAATTTCCTTTTATCTCTTTGTGGATTTGTTGGAGCATTTTAAAATTATGTACAAGTAGTTTATATTATCCATAAAGATAGTAAAATGGTTGCAACAATATTTTTTGACTATTTATTTTCAAAAGGGGGTGTTCAGTCTCAAGTAGATGAGAACCACTGTGTAGATGGTGGTGGTGGCAGTTGTGTGCCATGGAGTTAGTTCTAACTCATAGTAACCTTGTATAGGGTTTCTGAGGCTGTAAATCTTTATGGGAACAGAATGCCTCATCTTTCTCCCCAAGGTGCCTGGTAGATTTGAACTACTGACCTTGTGGTTAGCAGTCTAAGTCATAATCCACCATGCTACCAGGACTCCTTACTGTGTGAGATGGTTCATCATTATTTTTAGTGATCTGAGTAGTACTGGTAAGGCTAACATATATATTTTAATTCCAGTTAAAGGAATAGCAATAAGTGTGACATTGAAAGTAAATATTTTATAAGAAAGAGGTATATAGAGTGGACTGATACTGTTACAGTATATTGCTTGCTAGTTCAGCTGAAATTACTTCCCTCTCCATGAACTGGTTTTGGGACCCATCATGGTCACCTCTACACAGTTCCCTCTGCTTCCACCTCTGCAGGCACAGAGAAACTAACAAAAAATGAAATACTTGGAGAGTCAGGTGAAGGATTGGACTATTTATGATTTCATGAAGCATTATGAAAGGAAAAGCTGAACACTGTTGGTGAAAGCTCTTACACCATATAAACAGACAGGATGAGCAGGAGTAAAAGGGAAGGCAGTGAAAGAACAGAAGAATAGGACGACTTGGATGAAAAAAGAACCAAACCAAAAATAAATAAATAAATAAGTAAATAAATAAACCCACTGCCATTGAGTCAATACCAACTCAGAGCAACACTACAGGGCAAGCTAGAACTACTCTTCAGGATGCTTAAGATGAAATCTTTATGAAAGCAGACAGCCTCATCTTTCTCCCTCAGAGTGCTTGGTGGTTTGGAACCTCCGACTTGGCAGTTAGCAGACCAATGCTTATCTCATAGTGCCAACAGGACTACTTAGATGAGAAGAGACCTGGATGGTGATAACAAGGGCATATTGAACTTTTTTTTAGTCACAGTAGACAACTTAGACTACCTCTAGTAAGTTACGGATATATAGGGAAGAACTAGCAAAGAACACACAACAGGGAAGCTGGAGTGTTCATGTTGGAGTGACCTCAGATATACTCCTGAGACTCCATGGTCAGTTCAACACTGACTGAGGTATATAGCTTCCCTTCTTCTGGTGTTGCACTGTAACATAAGCCCTGGACTGCTACCCACAAGGTCAGTGGTTCAAACGCCCTCAGAAACCCTATACAGTGTTACTATGAGTTGAAGCCAACTTAACAGTACTTAGCAGCAGCAATAGTCCCAGCACGAGTTAAGAGGAGAAACTGCATTGCATTTGTGCTGCTCTACCAATCTGGTAGAGTAGTGGTTACGAATCGGGCTGCAAACCGCAAAGGCAGCAGTTCGAAACTACCAGCCGCTCCGCGGGAGTAAGATGAGGCTTTCTGCTCTCATACAGATTTACAGCCTCGGAAACCCTGTACAGGGTCGCTATGGGTTGGAACCGACTCGACAGCACTTAACAACAACAACCAATCCCTTAGCAGGATCTCTGGTATTGCAGTGATTAAATACTCATGGGTTCAAACTCACTAGCCCTGCCACAGGAGAAAGATGAGGCTGTATGGTTTTATAAACATTTACAGCTTTGGAAACACTATGGGGGCAGTTCTAATCTGTCCTACGAGGATTCTTAGTCAGAATCTACTTCATGGCAATGGGATTTTTGCTTCTTTCTTTCTTTGTTTTTTTTTTTTTTTTTTTTT
>NW_006408829.1:3007350-3010021 GCF_000296735.1 Chrysochloris asiatica
TTTTTTTTTTTTTTTTTTTTTTTCACAGATTCCTTATAACAGTTACCAATCACTTGCCTCATCTCCACCTCCTACCAGGTTTAAGCTCCCCAATTCTCCTTATAGAGGTACCATCGTTCCAAAAGACCAGGTTTAACAAATGCCGCAGAGTCAGTCACGACTCAAAGCAATGCTGTATAGGGTTTCTGAGAAGTGGCTGGAAGATTGGAACCACTGACCTTGCAGTTAGCAGTCCAGTGCTTATCCTACAGTGCCACACAGGACTCTGAGTTTAATTTACAGGTTAGAAAATCATTTGAGAAGACCAGTATGAAAAGACTTACTGAAACATAGAGAGTTACAGGGGAATTGTGCAGTGTACTCCCAGGTATAACTATTTTTCCTTGGCTCCAGAAATACCAGACAGAGGCTTTGAGCAATCCAGCTCAGGCCTTACCTACCATGTGATTTATAAGAATGCATCTGCTTCTGGATGACAGGAAAGTTCTTAACACCACTGGCTTTTACCACCCTTCCTTGGGAGCAGACACTTCGGAGTCTGAAATGCTAGACTCTGAGAGATTCTGATCATGCATTAATCTAGCTTTGGAATGTCTCATGGTGTTGTAAAAGTAAGGGGGAGAAGACCAAAATGAAGGAGTTCCTCAACCTGAGCCACAGGACAATGAGACATGGAAGGATTATAAGCTTTGGTAAGACTTAGGGTGCTCTCCAACTAAACAAATCAAATCCCAAACCAAACCCACTGCCACTGAGTCAATTCCAAATCATAGCAACCCTTTATAGGGTTTCGGAGGCTGTAAATCTTTACCGGTGCAGACTGCCTCATCTTTCTTCCAAAGAGAGGCTGGTGGATTTGAACTACTGACCTAGCAGCTAGCAATCTAACACTTATGCTACAAGGAGAGAGGATAAGATACAAAGTGAAAGGAATCTAATACCCATTTAGCAAATATCATGGCATTAAGAATCCATGATACCATCCCAAAGCCTCAGGCCAAGGTTTATATTTTCGAAACACATCAATACAGCACAAGAGGAGTGAAAGCACTAGACATCTAGTCCCCTGGTACTTATTGCAACAGAACTTGACCTATATTGCTCAAATGCCTGGCTTGCCTTCTGGGTCTTGTTATGGTTAAAAAATATAAAGAAGAGAAGACTGGAAAAGTTGCTGTCAGTGTGTCTGACATACATCTTTTAATCTTTTCTATAATCCTCTATCAAAAAGTTCCCTTGTTTAGAAAAATTAAATAATATTTTTAAACTAAAATATAAAGTGTTAATTCTACTTTTTCTGGGAAAATAAAATGTGGCTTTCCTAGAATCCCTATTGCTATGAGTCTATAGAGTTGTTCCGTCTTTTACATTTGTCTTGCTTGTTTTTTCACTGTTCAGGATAAATTTCCCAGAAAGCCACTGGGCATCTTTCATTGGCCATGAAATGCAACATGAACTCAAGAGTCTATGGCTCTACTCCAGGGAGCCTGATTACCTTTCCATTTCCTGTCAGACAATTCAAGGCAAATTGTCACTACCAGAAGGCAATAACTTCTCATTTTCCTTAAATTAGATTCAGTGTTCAGATCCTCACAGTTGTTTAAAAGACCCATGTTCCCCTTCCTAATGTCACTAGAAATGGCATGCGGTTGTTGTAAAGTGCTGTTGAGTTGATTCTGACCCATAGAGACCCTGTATAAGGTTTCCAAGGAGCAGCTGGTGAGCTTGAATAACTGACCTTACAGTTCAAATGACTTTGCAGTCTGACACATTAGCCCACCATGTCACACCAAGACTCCATGAGAATAGAATTTAGCTCTCAGGTATTGTCAACTTCACCCTCTGGGTTGGTTCTACTTGTGGTTGTTGCTGTTGCTAGCTGCTGTTGTGTTGGTCCCTGACTCAAGAAAACATTGTGCACACAGAATGAAATGCTGGAGAGTTCGGCATCATCCCCATCGTCAGTTATGGAACAGACCGGTATGATTCATCAGGTTTTCATTGGCTGATTTTGAGTAGATCACCAAGATTATCTTCCAAGTCTGTCATTTTCTGGAAACTGCCCTTAAAACTTATTCAGCATCATACCAACACACAAGCTATTAGAGGTGGTTTAGGAGTTGAAACTGACTCAACAGCACTTAACAACAACAACAAGGTGTACTGGCCAGGAATCGAACGCAATCTTCTGAATGGAATGTGACGGTTCTACTTCTTAACCTGTCCAAATCTAGCTGCAACATTAAAATCTGGTCTATACTGTTGTTACAGTGTTTCTTTCTTTACGTACCTCAAAGTGGGGCATAGATGATCCTTAGGAACTTCAGAGGCTTAATACAGAAAATACTTGGCCCAGGACCCAAAAAACAGGTGGGAAAACACACAATTTAGAGCAGATACTTGCCAGAAATATAGCCAAGATAAGGAAAAACTGAGCGATGTAATTAGAAGGGCAAAGGAACATTATCAATGGAGCAATGGGGGGGAATTATATATATTGTTGTTGTTAAGTACCATGGAGTTGACTCTGACTCACAGTGACCCTGCACAGGGTTTCTGAAGTTATAAAATTTTATGGGAGCAGAACACCTCATCTTTCTCCCACAGAACTGCTGGTAGTTTCAAACTGCTGACCTTGAGGTTGGTAGCCCGACTCATAACCACTACATTA
>NW_006408829.1:3010121-3017046 GCF_000296735.1 Chrysochloris asiatica
AAATAATAATACCAAGAAAATGTCCAAAAGTCTTTTTTGGACTTTGACAAAAAAAACTGAAAGCTACTTCTCTAGTGACTAACATCAGGGAATAATTCCACCCATGGTATGGTTTGCTCGGCCATAAAGTAGGAGTGTGGGATGTTTTTCCAAAGCACATACGAACATTCATGAAACCCTCAGGTACTAAATGGCAGAGAAACATGAGCAGTGAAAAGATACATCTATTGATAAAACACACTTTTTGATTTGGAAGGGACCTTATAATTTGGTGAGAAAGAAGGATATCACACTCATCAATAAACAAAGTTATGAGGAGTGAGAGATCGTGGGCAGAATATAAACGTGACCTCAGCACACTGAATTGGAATACTGGTTCCCCGTCAATTATATAAGTGCTGGCACTGGGATATCAATTTCTTCTTCTGAATTAGACTTAGAGGTAAACAGTGTAATTTTAGGAGTAAGGATAAGATCTTTCTACCAAATAAAAATATGTCTCCTCCTTGCTACTGCCAGTAATTCCATCCCTGAAACTCAATTTCATTAACTTCTCTCACTTATTAAAATGCAAATACCCTTAGGAGAGCTCAGACATTCAGCCATATAATTCAAGTATATCTTAAAGAGAATATATTTTCTGAGCTGAGAAGATGGCTTTGATTGGAGAATGGATATAGGAAACTCAAGATCACTGACCACCAGAAAAATGGTCAGAGGAGGGGAACTTGAGGGTATACACCAGAGTAGAACTGTGCTCTATACAGTTTTCAGTGGCTGCTTTTTCTGAAACACATTTCTAGCCTTTCTTTCAAGACACCTCTCAGTGGACTCAAATCTCCAAACTTCCAGTTAAAGCTCAGTACATTAACCACTTTTACAGCATCTATTAATTATGTTGTTGTTGTTGTTAAGTGTCATAGAGTCAGTTCTGACCCATAGTGACCCTCTATAGGGTTTCCGAGGGGTGGCTGGGGAGCTTGAACCACCGACCTTGCAGTTCAAACTGACTTTGCAGTCCAGCTCATTAACCCACAGCACCATACCAGGACTTCCTATTAACTATGGGCTTTGGTAAAACGATTTTCTTTTTTGAGTCTAAGAATGTAACCACTAAATGTTCAGAACACTGTATGCTACCTTGCTATTAATATTATTATTAACAGTGAAAAGACACTTGGGGATTAGGGAGGGTTTTGTGGGAAGGACTCTTATACTTATTTCAACCCAGCTCCTTGGAAACCCTATACAGGGTCACTATGGGTCAGAATTGACTCGACAGCACTTAACAACAGTAGTTTTACATTGGGTCACAGAGTATTAATTTGCCGGTCACTGTCCTCTGTGCACTTACATTCCTCTACCTAGCAGGTACAGGACATGTTTGGGTATCCCATGCCCTAATACAGAAAATACACCAACATAAACTCACTTTCTTTATTTCCACCAGAATTTCAAGAAAGATCAACAAAACCTAGTGTGGTCTGGTGACCTTGAAGTTCTCTGGGACACAGCGATCACCACCACCAGGCTGGCCTCCAAGGCCAGCTGCCCTTTAAAGCACTGGTCAGAGAATGACCTTTTTCAGTCCCCTTAGGGCTACAGGTGGCAAAGAATTTAAGCACTCAATTGCAAGCTGAAAGGTCAGTGGTTCTAACCTACCAGCCACTCTGCAGAAGAAAGTTGTAGCATTCTGCTTCTGTAAAGATTTAAAGCCTTGGCAACATAATGGAACAATTCTGGTCTGTCCTATACAGTCATGGAAATGACCATGGATTTGGATTTTGTTAGGACTACTGAGATTGTTGACTCTTTTAAACAGAAAGAAGACAGGCACAGAAGAGAATAAAATATAGAAAGCAGTCTAGTTTCTACAGCATCATTGTCTTATACTACCATAGTCAGCTACATCCAGATTTCTAAAATCTTGGTTATTCCAGGTCCTATATCCAATCTACTGACCAAGCTCGAGTTAAAAGGGCTAATATAGCATCACAAGCACCCAGCCTGGAACTGTTAAGCCTCAGAACTCTGAACAGAAACATGTTATGGGCTACCGCCAATCACCCAAGAGCTTTCAATGCTGATAGCTTCTAAGCCTTTCTAACACAACCACTGTGTATAGTCTGAAATGTTCCTCTTCACCAGTTAATGAATTAGTTTGTCCCTTAGGAGAGGTAGCTGCCCTTCAATTACATATCCTAATGCAATCTCCTTTGGATATAGGCCATTGTCATAGCAGATGCAGGAGATATTTTATCCATATGATAACAATACTTGCATTATATCTATATGTAACAAGAGAATCGCACACACACACTTATCAAGTGGGGTCCCAATGTCAATGTTTATATCACCCATGATGCCAAGCGCACAGTGTCTGGTGTAGTTGTTGGCAGTCCATAGTACGTTCAGTATTCTTCACCAACACCAATATTCAAATGCTTCAATTATACTTTGATCTTCCTTATTCATTGTCCAGGTTTTACATGTATATGAGGTAATTAAAAATGTCATTACTTGGGTCAGATGTACACAGTAAAGAGGTCTTTTGCAGCATATTTGCTCAATGCAATACAGCATTTAATTTCTTGGTTGTCACTTCCATGGGCATTAGTTGTGGATCCAAATAAAATGAAATCTTTGACAGCTTCAAAATGTTCTCATTTATCATTATGTTCCTTATTGATCCAATTGTGAGGATTTTCATTTCCTTCATGTTGCTGTGTAATCCATACTGGAGACTGCAGGCTTGATCTTCATGAGTTAAGAACTACATTTGCTTTCAGCAAGCAAGGATTTGTCATTTGCATATCACAAATTGTTGATGACTTTTCCTCCAATCCTGAGACTGCATGCAGTCCAGTTTCTTGCATGATTTGGTCAACATAAAGATTGAATATGTACTATTTTTCTTTTCATTTCTTTATTTCTTTTCTCCACCCCCATGTTTTTTTTCTTTTATTTTTTTCTCTTCCTCCCCACCCCCTTTTTAAAAAAATAAAGAAAGGAAAGCACCCCATCCCCTTCCACCTCCATGGACAACAACAGCCACCTCTACCCCTCCATATTTGATGGTGCATGCTTCCATAGAGCAAATGTTATGGTTCTACTGTGGCCATGTTTGGTGGCTAGCACTTCTGTGTACTGTGCTATTTTGTGTGTGTCCTTTTTCTTTTGTCCTATGTTGTCTCTCTTTCTTCTTAGTTCTTTCCTCTTCTTCTTTTTCACCTTCCCCTATTTTTTCTTCCTCTTCTGTCCTTCTTTTGCCTATATCAGTTAGGAGTTAGCAATCCTACAGAGTCACAACTGCCACATTTGCCAGCCCACCACCTACTCCAGCACCATTCAATCAACTAAAAATGGAAGCCAACACCAACCAGCCTGCCCTCAGCTACTCCACATAACCAGAGATCAGAATTCATGCCTACCAGCTACCAAATCCACCTGGAAATGTGCAGTGAGTACTACAGTGTTACCAAACTAACAACCACAGTAGTGTGCCTATCCCGTTGCTTGGACATATTACAACAAAATTAAAAATCAGGATGAAATAAATACAGATATGATCAACAGATAAACACAATAACACCACAGTGTCTCAGAGATCACAGGAAATTTAAAATTACACAAGCAAACAAACAGGGCAAAATAGTACAAACAAGTGACCAAAGTACAGGGCCAGAAAATCTTGCAGAGAAAGAAATGGTATTGGAATTACCTGGTGAATAATTCAAAATAATAATATTTAGGACCCTTCAACAGATTAAGAAAGCGATCAAGAGAAACAGATAAAATAATGGAACACATAGACAAAAGTTAAAGAATTCAAGAAAATAATATAATAACAAATTGACAAAATAAAAGAAAATTAGAAACTATGAAAAAAAAACAGCAAGAAGAAATCTAGAAGATTTATATTAAATTTTCAGAACTAGATACCACATTGGAAGAGCAAAAGAATAGAACTGAATCAATGGAATATAGAATTAGTGAGATTTATGACAAATCTCTTAATACTTATTCATTACAGGAAAAATTAGAAAAAAGAACAACAAAAAGAATGTCTATGGATTATGTAGGACACTGTTAAAAGAATAACCCACAGGTCATCATAATTCCCGAAAAGGAAAAGGCAAAAAAAAACCACCCAGAAAATTGTTGAAGATTTGTTAGAAGTAAACTTTCCTAATACCATGAAAGACAAGAAGATGTGCATTCAAGCTCAATGAATTCCAAATAGACCACAAACTAAAATCACCAAGACATATTATAAACTCTCCAAAGTAAAAGACAAAGAAAGAATCCTGAAAACTCAGTATAGAAGTCTCACTCATATGCACACTTCTTCCCTAGAAGTCTGAATTTTAGCTCTGAAGGGTACTTCCTGTAAATGTCTATGAAATTTTAATAACTGAACCCCAACCCTGAGGATGGTAGCTGCTATGTCTCTGATGCCTCTTTTTTGCCCTTGGTTACATACTTAATAACTTCACAACTTGTTAAATTATTTATATTAAATTCTTTCTGTTCAAACAATTGTTGTGGTTTCATTTTCCTTAAGGCCCCTGAGGGATACAAGAAAATCTAACTCATCAAGTTAAGATAATTACATGAGTTAAACCTTGCAAACTGCTCATAACTATACTTGGAGCATAGAATTTGCTATGTCAGTTGTTGGCTGGGGTCAAGTTGGTCCCTGTCTCATAATAACTACATACACAATTAAACCAAATGCTTCCAGATTCTGTGCACTCCCAATGATTAGTTATAAATTATACCATTGTGAACTATGGGGTTTTCCTTGCTTGATTTGTGGAAGTACATGCTCATCCCTTTCTTCTTAGTCCATTTGACTCTGAAAGCTCTGATGAAACCTGTTCAACATCATAATCTTCCAGTGACAGACAAATGGTAGTTACACATGAAATGCATTGGACAGGAATTAGACCAAGGTCTATCATATGGAAGACAGGAATTCTACCACTAAACCACCAGTGCATCTTATATAAATATTAGCTATTATTATCTGATAAATGTTGGAGCTAGGTTAAAAATGAGGTCTTGATGGCAGATAGGGTAGAGGTGCAGTGAAGTTCACTGTCAGTAATACCACAGAGTACTGGGTGAGGCCTATTCAGGGTAGAGCTCCAGGACTCTGAACCACATATCTAGGAATATTGGGAGGGTGTGAAGGCTTGTAGCTGGTGGAACTTGTAGCAGAAGTGGGAAACCGGGTACTTTTCAATCTGCTGGGCTCAACTGCCGGAGCCAACTTTGGCAAGACCAGCTGGCAAGACCAAGTGGAGGAGCATACCCACCATGGAATAACACCACAGGAAACTTGGAGAAAAGGTGGACAATACACTTTGTCAGTTTTGCTTTGTTCTGATTTTCTGGGGGGTTTTGTTGTTGTTGTTTGTATATGTTCATTGGCCACCCACTATTTGCACACCTCCATTCTGGTGACTAGAGGGGCTGCCTGAGCGAGAGGACACCTCCCACCCCCACCACTGGTGGGTTTTTCTGCCACACATACAGACAGATACTCATAGCCCAAGAGCCAGTCCTGAACTGTTTTTGGTTTTTGGTTTTGTTTTAAAGGGAAAAGGCCAGAACAAGGCATGTGGAGAGGAAAATTGAGTTTAAAAACAAAACAAGATGAAAATTAAATTAGATCCTGAGGTATAGCATAACAAACAAGAGTAGCAGTTTGAAATTTATCAGACAGCCTTGAAAGAAAAATCTGAAAAAGGACTTTAAAGTCATACTTATATTAGGCTACAGATTTTTTTTTCCCCCTTTCTTCTTCTCTCCCTCCTTTCCCCTTTCTGTGATTATAGATGACAGTATCCAATCTAGTTTTGTTGTTGTTGTTTTGGTGGGTTTTATTTTTTTCTCCTGTTTTTTTTTTTTCTTTTTTTCTTTTTTTTTCTGTTGCTTGTTGCTGTTTTTCTGTTTTATGCTCCCCCTTTGACTTTCGGGGGACTCTTTATCTCCCTATATTACCCAAGAAGAGACAGTAACTGCTGCCATATAGTCAAGCTACAATCACACTCTATATCTTGTCAAATCCAGACAAGAACCAATACCAACTACCATACACCAGGGAGGCAGACAACACCTATGAAAGTTACTCTGAATTAAGCAATAAGAAAAGTGAAAAGAGAAGCTCACATCCTGATCACATCTACCTGGAGGCAATCAGAAAGCATTAAAAACACCAAAACATACACTCAATCAATTATTAAGGCCACAGATAAAGACTAACCACGTAGAAGAAACAAAAGCAGATAACCATATCAACACATGTCCAGAAACAAGATAAAATGTCTGATACAAATTACCTACAGGCAGGCCTGGACGACACTCTGGAAGGAGGACAGGCCTTGGAAATGCCTAAGAAGGAATTCAGAAAAATTATTATAAAATGTTTCAAAACGCTTTACAATGGAATTGAGAAAAATAAGGCAGAATTCAGGAAAACGCTACAAGAACAATAAAATAAAATAGATACAGCATTGGAAACAATTCAAAATCTACAGAAAGAGGTCCAAACAATAAATAATAGAATATCAGAAATAGACAATACACTGAAAGGGCAAAGGAGTAGAACAGAAGAGATGGAAGCCAGAACTAGTGAACTGGAAGACAAATATCTCAATACCACTAAGATAGAAGAGCAAACAGAAAAAAGGATTAAAAAAATCAGAATGAATGTAAAACTAATGTTCCCCATGTAAACTATCACACAATACACAATAAAACATTAAAAAAAAAAATCTGAAGAGGGTCTAAGATTCATGTTGGATAACATGAAGAGGACTACCTTAAGAGTTATCAGATTTCTGGAACAGGAAAAATCACACAAGTCCACAGAGGAGATAGTTGAAGAGCTGCTGGAAGAAAATTTATCTAACATCCT
>NW_006408829.1:3021146-3021798 GCF_000296735.1 Chrysochloris asiatica
ACCAAAATCCCTCATGAACATAGATGTAAAAATTCTCAACAGAATCCTAGCCAACAGAATCCAGCAGCAAATTAAAGAAATAATACATCATGACCAACTGGGATTCATAAAAGGGATGCAAGGATGGTTCAACATTAGAAAAATGAACAACGTTATCCACCATATAAACAAGAAAAAAGAAACAACCACATGATCATATCGATTGATGCAGAAAAGGCATTTGAAAAAATCTGACATCCATTCCTGATAAAAATATTCAACAAGGTAGGAATTGAAGGGAAATTCCTCAACATAATTAAAAGCATGTCTGCAAAACCAACAGCCTACATTACTCTCAATGTAGAGAAACTGAAAGACTTCCCTTTGCGAACAATAACCAGATATGGATGACCTTTGTCACCACTCCTATTCAATATTGTGCTGGGAGTCTTAGCAAGAGTTATACAGCAAGACAGGGAAATTAAAGGTATCCAAAATGGCAAATTGGAAGTAAAACTCTCTGTTTGCAGTCGATATGATCCTATATCAATATGAAAAACCCCAAAGACTCAGTAAAAAAGCTACTAGACCCCATTGGAAGATTCAACAAAGTGGCAGGATATAAGATCAACATACAAAAATCAGTTGGGTTACTCTATACCAAAAATGACAG
>NW_006408829.1:3022334-3028102 GCF_000296735.1 Chrysochloris asiatica
CATGGATTAAAGACCTAAATGTAAATCTCAAAATTATGAAGGCCATCAATGAAAAAATAGGGACAAATGTGAGGGCACGAATTTAGGGAATATACAGACTACAAACCATTTTGAAAACTACACAAACAAAAGTAGACAAAATAGATGATTGGGACATAATAAAACTTAAAAACGTATGTGCAGCAAAAGACTTTACCAGAAGAATAAAAAGGAAACCCACAGAATGGGAAAAAATCTTTTGCAATGACACATCAGACAAGGGATTTATTTCTAAAATATATAGGAAACTACAACACCTCTGCAAGAAAAAGACAAATAACCAATTAAAAAATGGGCACAAGACATGAACAAACCACCAAGGAGGAGATCCGGGCAGCCAACAAATATGTGAAGAAATGTTCACAATTACTAGCCATTAGAGAGATGCAAATCCAAACAACAATGAGATATCATCTCACACCAGCAATAACAGCAAAGATAAAAAAGTAGAGGACAATAATGCTCGTAAGGATGTGGCGAGACTGGGACACTCCTGCATTGCTGGTGGGATTGCACAATGGTCCAAATCTCTGGAAAGCAATATCGTTCTTCATCTGAAGGTTGGAAATAGAAATACTTTTTGATCCACCAATTCCTCTACTCGGTATTTACCCATAAGAAATATGAGCCATAACACTAATGTTCATAGCAGCACTATTTACAACAGTAAACAGATGGAGACAGCCTAAGTGCTCATCAACTGAAGAATGGATAAACAAACTGTGGTACATAAACACAATGTTATATTATGCTACCTTGAAGAATAACAAGGAAGCTGCAAGCCACCGCATAACATGGATGTATCTTGAGGACATTATGCTGAGTGAAATTAGTCAGTCACAAAAGGAGAAATACTGCATAGGACCACTACTGTAAAAGACTAAGAAAAAGAACCCATACTAAAGCAGGGAACAGGGGAGGGTGTGTAGTTGGGGGGAGTTCTCTCCTGGTTACTGTGATGTGCGGGTGGGGTGAACGGAGGGAGGGGAAGGTGGAGCACAGGGTAGGGAATAGACACAGGATACTTTGGGTGCTGGGGAGAGGGGCAATATACAAGAAGAGGGAGGGGAATGGAAGAACAAGGCTGATGGGAAAACAATTAGACAGGTTTGCATGGGATAAGTGGGACAGAGGTAAATAACACTGTATGCACAACCTTAGAACAACAGGGCTCTGGGATACAGGGATTGTGACATGGTTGGAATGGGCAAAAAGGTGGAAATAATGTTAAGATGCTTGGCTGTCTTTTGGGGGGAAAAAAGAAAATTGATAAGGCAACTAGTACTAACCTAAGGATCAACTGTTTAAACCAAGACATATTCCCAGCAGGGCTTTTATCTGTGCTTTAGGGAGTAGAAATGGCAGGCTCTTTGGGCTACTGACTGGAAGTAGAGTGCATTGGGATGCAAAAATTAGCGAAAGAGCAGTGAGTGAGTACTAGCTAGATTTTCAGTTTCTTGTTGCACTTCCCCACAACACTTTTCATAAACTTTTTTTTTTTTTTTTTTAAGGAAAATCACAGCACAGCCCTATAGAAACTGAACTATGTGCATCATTTAATGTTGTTTTCTCCTTTACACCTGATAGCCCTAAAATAGCTTGATTATGGAATGGCTAGCCTAACTATAAAACATTTTCTTTATTACTGTTTATCTTGATTTAAAAAAGTAGAGATAGTAGAATAAATGTAACCTTTTGTACTATAACTGACCCTAAAATAAAAGTTCTTTAACTTTGAAAAAAAAAGTAAGGATGGCCAAGGGAGATGAGCACAGGTGGGGTGTGGGACCCTATCCAGAGAAGCAGCGACACCAATGATGGAGGTAGAGTTGAGGACATGGAGAGAGGGAGCAGCTGAGGACTGAGGACTGAGGACTCCGGACTCATGGGAAGAGAAGGACTGGGACTGGCGGTCAGAAGGCAAGCTTACAGAATGTGCTCTTTGGTTGTTTAAATTATTACACATTCCTGAGTGTTTCTGTGTACACCTGCTCTCTCCCCAAAAAAAGAATGGAAGCAAATACTGTTGAATGAAGATGCACAGAGGAGATTGTAATCATTGCAATGAAATGATGAGTGTAAACTACCACATAACATGGTAACCATGTGAACGATCACTCAATTCACAATAAAAACTAAAAACAAAAAACAAAACCTAAGGCCTATACACATACATCCCAATCAACATGATGTTTTTCTAATAAATATAGCGATCATTCATATGTCAGGTTGTCGTACTGCACTGGCTTATGTGTTGCTGGAATGCTGGAAGCTATACCACTGATATTTGAAATATCAAGTTTCATCAGAGCTGCCGCACTAAGCCAGATTATGAAGAAGGAGAGGTAGAATACTTCTGAATGTTCAGCCACTGAAAACTTTATGAATAGCCATGGAAAACTGTCAGATGTAGTACCAGAAGGTGAAAACATTATGAGTAGCTCCAGAACATTGTCAGATATAGTGTGGGATGATGAGTCCTTCAGGTTCAAAGGCACTCAAAATATGACTGGGAAGAGCCTCCTCATCTAAGTAGAGCTGACCATGACATAAACGGAGTAAAGCTTTCAGGACCTTCACTGACTATGGGGCACAACTTAAAATGAGGAGGAACAGCTACAAGCTGTTGTGGAAAATGACCCTCACCCAGGACCTTTGGTGAATTGGTTAAAACAAGCTGTGTGATTCAGCACATTAACCCTCATTCCTAATTTCCAGAAGCAATTTTGATATTGTCTTTTAGTCATTTCCCTTAGAGATTTAGCTTTATATTTCTAAATAACATGTCTACAGCTATTTTTGCTTTTTTCATATTACTTATTGGCCTCCTACCATGGAGGATAGAATCCTGGTATGGCACTTAATGTGCTGAAAGCTCAGCAGTTCAAACTCACCAGCCACTCCTTGGAAACCCTATACAGGGTCGCTGTGGGTCAGAATGTCACTTAGCAACAACAACAACAATTGTTGTATATATTTTTTAATTGTCAATGAAATATTGTGGTGGTGGTGTTTATGTGCCATTGAGTCAGTTCTGACTCATAGCAATCCTGTACAGGGCTTCCAAGGCTGTAAATCTTTATGGGAGCAGAAATCCTCAACTTTCTCCCATGGAACAGCTGGTAGTTTTGAACTGCTGACCTTGAGCTTCGCAGCCTGATTAGCAACCACTATGCTACCAGAGCTCCTTAATGAAATATTATAGAATTAAAAAATATATTAACTGCTTATTTTGTGCTAGGGACTGGGCTATAAGGACTTTCACATAAATTATCTCATTTTACCCACAAAATAGACTACACATAAATGGAAATGATCATCTTTGTACAAAAACCTCCAATGCCACATAATTACTAAAAAGACAGAGTCAAAAATTTAACCCAATTTTTTTCTGAATCACACAGCTTGTTTTAACCAATTCACCAAAGGTCCTGAGTGAGGGTATTCTCCACACAGATGTTTGAGGGAATTAAGTTTATTCAAATATACATGGAGATAGGAATAACTGCCTTCACTATGCAGGACTTAGAAAATAAAGAGGGGAACCCAGCGGAGTCTCTTCTGACCTTGCTTTCATCATTGACAGTAAGCCATCAGGGACATTCTTGGGTTCTGTCACTTCTTTTCAAAAATATCTCCTCAATTTCAATTCCATTTCAAGAACCTCTCTCTAATTTCAGTTTTGCTATTAGGAGGCAAAGAAAATATAAGTAAAAAAATACTTTATTTCTGGGTGTATCCATCCATGCTTTCCAAAGACGAGTTATCTCTCAAGGAGGGGAAAAAAAAAAAGAAGAAGAAGAAAACAAGCACTCACCAAAATATTTCCAAAATGAACACTGCAGAAGGGGAAGGAAACATACCTTTTGCTTTGTGCTTGATTTCTGGCCAACCTGGCAATGACTTTTGGACTAGAGAGAAAAAGGAGAAAGAAATCTATGAAGAACATGGCATAGTAGTAAGACTTATTCTGAAAGTTTAATTTTAGAAGGCATAAGTTTTAAGTAAGTTAAAATCCTTTTCCCCAGCCTTTCCATCACAACCTCTAAAAATCTAAGAATAGAAGCACAGGCTTTGTGATGAATTTTACATACTGAGTAGAGACTCTTTTGGTCCCAGGGCAGAAAAGACTAAGCTGCATCTACACCCTGTCAATTCTGTGCTTATATGTACCGACTCAGCATGTTTCCTAGAGGACGCGACAGAAACTGAAAACGGCAACATATGAGGAAATACTCCCTGTTATAATAAGGCAAGGTGAAAGAGGAAGAAATCCATACAAGAAGAGGCAAGGAAGAGAGAAGAGAAGGTGAGGAAAGAAACAATATCCCATAAATTGGAAAATAAAATAGGAGCAGAATGAAGTAAAAAGCATCCTTTTTGCAAGATTTCTAGAGTAGATTTTAATCTCTGCTGTGGTTATGAATCTGGCTGCTAACCTTAAGGTCGGCAGTTTGAAACTACCAGATGTTCCGCGGGAGAAAGATGAGACTTTCTGCTCCTGTAAAGATTTACAGTCTCGGAAACCCTGTGCAGGGTCTATGAGTCAGAATCGACTCTACGGCACATAACCACCACCACCACCTTCCTTAAGTAAATTGTTATTATGTTGAAACATAGCTCACAAAAATATTTGTTCTTACATAGCTCCCCCACCCTAAGTTTGTGCATAATTAACCTATTAGGAAAGGTAACGCAGGGATTACATACAAGAATATTCATATTTAAAATACTATAATAATTATTTTCCCAATAGTAGGTAAAAATCAAGCTTATTATGTACCCTGATGGCACAATGGTTAAGTACTCAGCTGTTAACTAAAATGTCAGTGATTGGAATTTACAGTAGAAAAGATCTAACAATCTGCTCCTGTAAAGAATACACCCTACAGAATCTTACTGGGCAGTTCTACCCTGACATAACAGGCTTTTTTAATGAGTTAGAATAACTCAAGGGCACACAACAACATGGTTAGCATTGAGGCAGTGAATGCACATTTGGCTATACAAATGTGCTATGAATCAAAGTTAAGTCTAATTATAATAATGTAGCTAGAAATCATCTTCCTAAGTCAACAGGCCTTAAATCTTTTGGCTTCAGAATTCCTATAATCTTAAAAAACTACTGAGGCCCCAAACACCTTTAGCATATGTGCATTATATCTATCTATATTCATTGTGTTTGAAATTGGGACTGCAGAATTTTTAATATAAATTTATTAGTGAGTTTTAAAATAATAAACCCATTACATGTTACAGTGAGTGCATATTATATGTTTTATGTATATTCCTAAACACATTTTGTGAGAAGGATGGAATTCCTCTACATTTTTACAAATCTCTCTAATGTGTAGCACATACATGTCTACTATCACATTTAATTCTGTTTTGACAGGTTTTAATTTGAAGCAAATGAAGATAATCTGGCCTCACTCGGAGAGATAGCTGGAAAAAGAAACCATATTTTTAGTAATCCTTTGGGATTATTGTGAATATGCTTCTCTGATAATACAACAAAACTCAACTCAACAAGTGTTAGTTTCTTAAACATTAGCTCTAATGCAGAATTTGAAATCACATCAATGAACATTTTTTACTCTGCTACATAAGACTTTGTTGGTCTACCATATATATATATATAATCTTTGTTGTTGTTGTTGTTAAGTGCCGTCGAGTCAGTTCTGACCCATAGAGACCCTGTACAGGGTTTCCAAGGGTGTAAATCTTTA
>NW_006408829.1:3028837-3030702 GCF_000296735.1 Chrysochloris asiatica
TCATCTTTCTCCCGCGGAGCGGCTGGTAGTTTCGAACCGCTGACCTTAAGGTTCGCAGCCCGATTCGTAACCACTACGCTACCAGAGCTCCTTTCAGTTAACAGTATTTACCTTTATGTATGCAAAATACACAGAAAATATATATTCGTTTAAACAATCAAAGGGCACGTTTAGCAAGCCAGCCTCCTTCCCACTGACATGCAGCTTTTCTTATTCTATTGGTCTACAATCCTCAGATGCTCTATTTCTCTATGCCATTGCCTCTGCTTCCATCTCTGGATCTAACTTATAATTTGAGTAGACCTCTTACCCATGCATGATTCTGTAGCATTATATATTGATCATTTGGGCAAAAATTACATATACATATATATTTTTTTAATTCCACTTATCACAAATGTTATCAGAAAATGTTTAAGTATCGGTAAACTATCAAATTTACAGCTGTTGTTGGTTCCAACCCATAGTAATCCAATATAGGGTTTATAAGAATGTAAATCTTTGCGGGAGTAGTTGCTGTTGTTAAGTGCCTCTAAGTTGGTTCTGACTCATAGAGACCCTGTATAGGGTTTCTGAGGAGTAGCTGTTGAGTTTGAACAGCCGATCTTGCAGTTCAAACTAACCTTGAAGTTCAGCGCATTAAACTCGCAGTGCCACACCAGCAGTAGCAGACATAAAGTCAACAAAATTACAATTTTCATGAGAAGCTTGAATTTTATCATGAGCAACAGATATTTTTCAGTGACTTCTCTGAAAGGAACAGGCTTCCTTTATTGATTTTTTAGAGCACATCTGCCTGCTACTCCAGTCTGAATTTGTCATTGTAAAGCGCTGTCCAATCAGTTCCAACTCACAGAGACCCTGTATAGGGTTTCTGAGGCTGAAGTAGCAAAAAGCCATATTTTTCTCCCACATAATGGCTGTGGGCTCAAACTGCTGACCTTGCGGTTCACTTTCAGTGCTTATCCTACAGACCTATTGTGCTCCCTAACTGTAAATAATCATATTCTACATATATAGCAAGGAGCTCTGGTAGCGTAGTGATAATGAGTTAGGCTGCTAACCTCAAGGTCAGTAGTTCAAAACTACTAGCTGTTGCATGGGAGAAAGATGAAGTTTTCTGCTCCCATAAAGATTTACAACCTTGGAAATCCTATGCAGGGTCACTATGAGTCAGCACTGACTCCAAGGCACACAACCACCACCATAATAACACCACCACCTATCCAGGGACCTGTCAGAGGTTCAGGCCAAAACCAGAAGAGGACGTGGAATGAGGGATACCATTGCTGACATTAGATGAATCTTGGCTGAAAGCAGATAATAACAGAGAGATGTTTTCCTGTGCTTTATTGACTGTGCAAAGGTTTTCAATTGTGTGGATTATGACAAACAATGAATAACATTGCAGAGAATGAGTATTCCAGAACACATAATTGTACTCATGAGGAACCTGTACATAGACCAAGAGGCAGTGGTGCAAACAGAACAAGGGGACACTGAATGGTTTAAAATCAGGATAAGTGTGTGCCAGGGTTGTATTTATTTCACCATACTTATTCAGTCTGTATACTGAGAAAATAATCTGAGAAGCTGGATTATATGAAGAAGAACGTGATATCAGGATTGGAGGAGGACTCATTAATAACATGCAATATGCACATTAATATGCACATTAATAACATGCATATGCTGTTGAAAGCCAAGAGGACTTAAAATAGTTACTGATAAAGATCAAAGCCCACATTCTTCAGTAAGGGTTGCACCTCAATATATGGAAAACAGAAAATCCTCACCACTGGAGCAATAAATGTTGTTGTTGTTAAGTGCCATCGAGTTGGTACTGACTCATAGTGACCCTATGC
>NW_006408829.1:3033257-3057936 GCF_000296735.1 Chrysochloris asiatica
TTCGTCTCTCATACTTTGGACATATTATCAGGAGGGCGAAGTCCCTGGTGAAGGACAGCATGCTTGGTAAAATGGAAGGTCATCATAAAAGAAGAAGACCCCCAACAAGACAGATTAGCACAGTGGCTATAACAAAGGGTTCAGCATAGCAACGATTGTGAGATTGGCACAGGATCAGCCAGTGTTCACTTCTGTTGTACATAGAGAGGGTCACTATGAGTCGGTACTGACTCGATGTGATGGCATCTAACAACAATTATCCATGTCTTATTCTTTTATGGGAAATTGGAGTTTCATGAAAAAAGAGGCTAGTGCTTTAACTTCTATATTCAGCACTTCCCATTTCATCACACACAATACTAAAAAGACATTCATTCAAGGCTTAAACATTCTTAAAATTAACAACTTTTGCTACATCATCAAGATTATTCTTAAGTGAATCAGGTTTTTTTCTTTACTGCTATGCAAATACACAATTGTGAGATTACAATGACTACTCAAACAGTTCAGGTGTCCCTGGGTGATGCAGACAATTAAAGTGTGCTTAGCTGCTAATGGAAATGTTGGAGGTTAAAATCCATGTAAAAGTACCTCATAAGAGAATCCCAGCAATCAACTTCTCAAAGAATAATTGTTGTTGCTGTTGTTATTAGGTGCCATCAAGTCGGTGCTGACTCATAGTGACCGAGTGCACAACAGAACAAAACACTGCCTGGTACTGGGCCAACCTCAGAATTATTGCCACACTTGAGCCCATGGATGCTGCTACTTTGCCAATCCATCTCGCTGGGGTCTTCCTCTTTTTCTCTGACCCTCCACTTTATCAAAACTGATTTTATCTCCAGCAACTGGTCTCTCCTGACAATATGTCCTAAGTATGAGAGATGAAGTCTGGCCATCCTGGCCTCCAAGGAGACTTTGGCTACACTTCTTCCAAAATGGATCTATTGGTTCTTTTGGCAGCCCACAGCACTTTCAACAGTCTCCTCCAACACCATAACTCAAAAGCATCAGTTCTTCTAAGGTCTTCCTTATTCACTGTTGAGCTTTCGCATAATTAGTTAGCCACTGAAAATAAAACTATGAAGTCAGTTCTACTCTGACATACATGAAGCCACCATGAGTCAGAATCAATTCAAAAGCAACTTGTAGTAGTTTGGTTCTACTGCTTTAATGTATATTAAAGTACAACATTTTTATCCATGGCACTGTAGGATAAACACTGTACCACAAGGTCAGTTTGAACTGCAAAGTTGGCGGTTCATACTCACCAACCACTCCTTGGAAATCCTATATGGGTTTCTATGAGCTAGAATCGACTTGATAGCACTTAACAACAACAATTGTCCAGGTTTGATGCTGTAGAATAAGCACAGGACTTCTGTCTGCAAGGTTGCAAATTCAAACCTGTTAGAACTGATTCGATGACACTTAACAACAAGCCACTTCTTGGAAACCCTATATAGTGCTGTTATGAGTCATAACCGACTTGAGGACACTTAACAACAATACTACTCTTATACAATCAGTGCAAATGTGACTTGATGAAAAAGACAAAGAAGATCTTATTAATTGTTATGAAAATAGTTTTGACTTCACAGATCCCCTCAGAGACTGCTGCCCTTTGTCATTTAAAGCAAGTAACCAATAATAATTAGACCCTCCTTCCAAAAAATGGATCTTATGAGGAAGCAAGCCAGTGAAAAATAAGCTGCCATTGTCCCTGCCTTCTTTTTAACACTTTAGAGGAGACCAAGTAGGAGCTGGTTTCCTCAAAAGGACAAAAGACAAGAGGATGGGGAAAGAACCTTACATGTGTTCATCTGGAGTGTTCATCTTTCTCTCATTCCTATAGTGCTCTGAGATCCCACCACATCTTGAAAATACACACCAAGGAAAAAGCCAAAACAAAAAAATGTATGTTCAACAGAAACAGTTTTTGAATCAAAAGGGGCCATTAACATCACATTCATTGCCAGCCACATACATTCTGAGAAAGAATATCTGGAACAGCGGTTCTCAAACTTCAGAGAACCAAAAGACCATTTTTCTGTGGTTTGCTACCATGGAGTTTGCCCCATTGTAACTCTAGAATCTTCATTGACTGATACTTTGGATGTCTATAACCAGGCCTTTCTGTCTGTCTTAGTCTGGAAGTTCCACTTAAACTGTTTAGCATCATAGCAACACACTGACAGACAGGTGGTAACTGCATTGAGGTGTGTAAGTTGAAAATGGAAGGAAAAAATTCTACCACTAATTCGCTATTGTCCTCCAATATTACTTGTTGGTGTTAAGTGCCATCACGTCACCTCTGACTCATAGCAACTCCAAATAGGGTTTCCAAGGAGCCACTGGTGGGCCTGAACCATAGACCTTGTGGTTCACAATCCAATTCTTATCATATGGAGCCACCTTGCTCCCATCCCAGATATGTTGTTGTTGTTAAGTGCTGTCGAGTCGATTCTGACCCCTAGTGACCCTGTACAGGGTTTCTGAGGCTGTAAATCTTTACAGGAGCAGAAAGCGTCATCTTTTCTCCCGTGAAACAGCTGGTAGTTTCGAACTGCTGACCTTAAGGTTAACAGCCCGATTCATAACCACTCTGCTACCAGAGCTCCTTATCCCAGATATAGAAGTATTCAAAGCAAACAGACCTGTAAGACTGAAAAGAGAGAACCAGAGATACATTTGCAACAAAAACAAAAAAACCCATAAAGTTAAAAAAGAGAATAATCCGGTTACAGAATGTCCAAATGAAGAGGAAACCAAATAGAGTTGAAGAAAAATAAACATAACTATAACCCTAAAAACTAGACCAAGTCTTACTCCTAGCCCTAGCCCAGTTCCCACACCTAACACTAACAATAGTTCTAACCATATCCCTAACTATAAACAAAGTCCTAGGTCTAGCCAGGACCTAGTCATAGTCCCAACCCTAACCCTCACTCCTTACTTATGTTGTTGTTTTTAAGTGCCATCCAGTCGGTCCCAACTGATGTTGTTGTTGTTGTTAGGTGCCATCTAGTCAGCACCAACTCATAGCGACCTTATGCACAGCAGAACGAAACAATGTCCAATCCTGGGCCAACCTCATTACTGTTGCCACACTTGAGTCCATCGATGCTGTCACTTGACCAATCCATCTCTTTGGGGGTCTTCCTCTTTTTCTCTGACCCTCCATCTTACCAAACATGATGTCCTTCTCCAGCGACTGTTCCCTCCTGACAATATGTCCAAAGTATAAGAGACAAAGTTTGGCCATCTTGGCCTCTGAGGAGTACTCTGGCTGCACTTCTTCCAAAAGAGATCTATTGGTTCTTTTGGCAGCCCATGGCACTTTTAGTATTCTCCTCCAACACCATAATTCAAAGGCATCAATTCTTCTACGGTCTTCCTTATTCACTGTCCAGCTGATAGCAAACTGTATAAGGTTTCTGAGGAGTGGTTGGTGGGTTTGAACCATTGACCTTATACTTTGTAGTTCGATTCTTATATTATAGCATCACATCATCCTACCCCCCCCAAAAAAAAAAATCAAATTAAAAAACATATACGCTTTCAACTGGTATTCCAAGGAGTAGTTCTCCTCTTTCTCTATAAATAATCTGAATAAATGAACCTATTTTCCTTTTCCCTTTTAAGTGCCTGATGCTAAAATTCTTAATTTGACTGAACAATATAAGAAATGCCAGGAGAATTGAAACAGGTTGAATGCCAATAAATTACTGACATTATCCAAAAGCCGATCTGCAACAGTCCTTTAATCTTTCCAAGTTAAAAGCTGAAGCACACAAGTTTTGTGTTTATTTATACTTTCATCATTTTATTTAGAAATTTAGATGAGTTTTCCTACTATATGAAACAGTATAAACATCCAAGGACATAGCCTTTGTTGTTGTTGTTAAGTCCAGGTGACTTGGATCCAACTCATAGTAACCCTGGATGGGGTTTTTGAGGTTGTAAATCTTTGTGGGAGTAGAAAGTCTCATCTTTCTCCTACAGAGCAGTTGGTGGCTTGAACCACTGACCTGACGGTTAGCACTCCAGTGAGTATCCTACCAAGCCACAGTACTCTCTCAAGATTAAAACATTGTTATTAAGTGCCGTCCATTTGATTCTGACTCATAGTGACCTTGCATAAGCTTTCCAAGGAATGGATTGGTGGGCTTGAACCTTGCAGTTAGTAGTTTAGTGTTTATCCTACAGCACTACACTAGGACTCCCCAAGATTAAAATGCTGTTGTTGTTGTTGTTGTTAAGTGCCATTGAGTCAGTTCCAGCTCATAGGCACTTATATAGGATTTATGAGGAGTCTTTGTACACAACTCTTGGTCGCCATCAGAAGAGTAGATATGACTTACAGGGCAAAACCCAAGTTTAGTGAAATGTCATTTTCATTAGCTATTAAATTGGTTCTTGGGTCTGTCTTATGTAATATAGTACCTGTCATATTATACAGTCATCCCATTTACAAATGTAAGCCTCAGCTTGGAATGAAGGAGTTAAAGCTTATTTTGCACATAGAAATAATTCTACAGTCTCCTGGTAGCGCAGTGGGTTAAATACTGGCCTGCTAACCACAAGGTCAATAACTCAAATCCACCAGCTTCTCAGCAGGAGAAAGATGTGACTTTCTGTTCCTGTAAAGTTTTGCATCCTTGGAAACTGACTGCATAGCACACAACAACCACCACCACCACATATCACAAAGGTCCATATAACCTCTAATGTAACAGAAATGTTATGCAATTGCAATAAAAAAGTAATATATTATCACAATACTAATCATTAAGCAGCAAAAATATGATCAGATTAATTAAGACACTGTTTTAGTTTTCCCACAGATGTTGAACAATAATGTGAATCACAAAAAAATTAATTGGAAGATGAACACGAAAGGGTCATACAAACAGTTGGTGCTTGGTGTGATGCTGAAGAATAAGTACTGAACTGCTAACCACAGGTTGGCAATTTAAACCTACCAGTTGCTCCTCAGAAACCTTATACAGGGTCACTGAATCAGCACCAAATTGATGGCACTACAAACAACAACACTTCTGAAAGACTGGCATTGCAAACCCATCCAACTATACCACAGAAGTCAGACCTCGTGATTTGTTTTCATAATGACTACAGCCAACAAAACTCTATGGAACACTTGTATTTTGTAGCAGGTGGATTCACCACCAGTCAGAATTGATTCAGCGGTAACATGTTTTTATTTCTTTGCTTTGAGACTGAAGAAAAACTTTTAAATGCTAAAGTATTCACTGCTAATATGTCTGATTCCTTACCTTCTTCTCCCAAGCGAATCATTTTCCTTTTCTTTGATATCTTGAATCATCAGTATTTTTCTGATCATTAGCACCCAAGATTAAGGGCAATTTGTATGGTACAGCTAAGTGGCAAAGAGTAGCAGGAGGACAAAAAGGTGGTTACGCAACAACCTGCACCCCAAACTATTCCCTTTTATCACCTGCATCCCACCTTGGAAAACACAGAAATTGGGGAAAGATGATTCCAAGGTAAGGGGGGTTAGTTTTTCAAGCAATTTAGGGAATATCAAAAAAGAGAAGAAAGGGCAAAGAAGGGAAATTAAAAGCTATTAACTAAAAAATAACAAACACCACCAACAATTCACACTTTTCAGCACTTACAACATGTTCACATTATACCACCCAACTTAACATACACTGTTTTACACAATCCTCCAAACATGTCTGTGAGGTCATTATAATTGCATTAATATCTCATTTTTTTTAGATGAGAAGACTGAGGCATAGAAATCAAAATAATTGCCCCCAAATCATACTGCTTAATGGACTTATACTGTAAATCCAATACATTTGATTCAAAGTCTTATATACTATACTATTTATATGAAAAAGACTGGCCAAGAAAAAATTAGTTGAATCCACACTAGTGAAAATCAGAGAATATTGTAGGAATTTTGTTCCATGAATAATTTTCTCAGGAGAAATAAAAGAAGTAATGGAAAAAGGCAGATTAGAAATGTATCCAAATCAAATACAGCGGTGTCCCTGGGTAGTGCTAACAATTAACACATTCAATTACTAAACAGAAGGTTGGCAGTTTGAACCCAACCAGAGACACTTCACATGAAAGGCTTGGTGAGCTGTTTCTGAAAGGTCACCTCAAAAACCCTATGTATGGAACAGTTCTACTCTGCATACATGGGATCACCTTGGGTCAGAATCCATTCCATGATAACCGTTTTTTTTTTTTGTTTGTTGGTCAGTTTGTTTGCTGTTGTTTTAACTTTAAGACCTTTACCCATGTCAGTGTCTGAGGAACCCACGGTTGTTCTATGGGGCCAGCAAATAACATGAAAGGAAAGAAAGCAGAGCTTTGTGATGAGGCATGTAGGGGAAGCATTATTGTATAACTGTACTTGATGACATTTAATAACAACAAGCATCAGAAATGTAAGAAACATGCACAAATTAGGTGTGCCTCACTTGCAAATTGTCTAAATAGTATTTTACTGGAGACTTCAATACATTTAAGTAAAATGTAGCTTGCCTAAGGCTAACGCCCTTCTCTACCCCACAATACACACACATAAGAAGCAGCAACAGAAAAAACTTTATAAGAGAAATTCTTCTCTAATCAAATTATACCAAACTGTCCTGGAATTCTTACCTTAGCACTTATGAGGGTTGATTACAAAAGTGTGCTCTTTACAGAAGATAGTTTTTGAAAGAAAAGACCAGCAGGAAAAATAAAAAACAATCACAGCACTCTGATTGACTACTACAAGAAAAAGCAAGTTGTTCTCAGGGAAGCCATCAAGGCAAGCAATCAAGTCCCCTCAGGGCAAACCTCCTTCCAAGACTGGTACTCAAAGGGAATACACAAGCAGGCATGTAATCTTGCTGGTGACCACGTTAGTCTACCGATCAGGAGAAGTGGGGAAAAAAATAGCAATGAAACTGTGAGCTAAGTCCAATCACATTTGGAAGATTCCTGTCAACCTGGATTGAAACCTGGTTGGCCAGCAGTATAGCAAGACCTGGGGACTCCTGAGCCCATGGACATGGACATAGCCACAGAGGCCTAGAACTGAGAGTGAAGCATCCAGCTGATATGAAGTGAGGGGAGATGCACAAGAATACCCATACTTGCAGATAGAAACCATTTGACCTAGCTTCAATGGCTGGATGATCAGAACTTGACTAGGGGAAGAAAGAAGAGGAAAAAGTGTAATCTGCTACAATTTGATGCACTTGACCTATACTTATGGAATTAGTAGCTCAAAAGAGGGAACGAATCTTTATAGCAAGGATCATTCCCACCCCCTCTGTACACAGGATTGACAGGGATGGGCAACTTAGACATTGGCTACCCAAAATAAGGGGGAAGGGAGCACTATAAAGGCACGAAGTGACTGGCTTACAAGTTTTCAAGAGGGAGCTTAGTTCCAGAGAGTGCGGGGGAAAGTAGGATCTCCACTGAGTGGTTTCCAAGCTGTCTAGATGTGGCTAGTGACAGGAGATGGGGCTAAGACTCTTGTGGTTCAGTAGTGAATAATTGCTATCAGGACTGATGGTGAATGTTGTAAATGTAAAGGTAGACATTTTGTAATGAAAGGAGGAGAGTGATTGATCTTGCAGTCCAGGAGCAGAGGACCCTGGGACCATCAGAGGAAAAAACCAGAGAGTGGGACCCTATCAAGAGAAACAGTGATGTCCGAGATGGAGGCAGTGATGATAACATGGAGAGATGGAGTGGCTAGGGACTCTAGACTCGGGAAATGAGAGGGGCTGTGTGCTGGCGGCCAGGGGGCAGGCTTGCAGGTATGCCCTTGGGTTGTTTGAATGGATGTATATTCCTGAGTGCTTCGGTGTACATCCAAAAAAAAAGCAGAGGGAATGGAAGCAAATGTTGTTGAATGATGATGAATGGAGAAGATTGTAGTCGTTGCAATGAGATGAAGTACGATAAAATGAGTGTAAGGCTGATGTTCTCCTATGTAAACTATTGTTTACAGAACTCAATGTTCTCCCATGTAAACTATCACTCAATTCCCAATAAAAACTAAAAAAAAAAGCATTTGCAGCTAAATACCCCCCTCAAAGCATTGCTTTAGCTTATCACATAAGGTTTGGAGGGTTTTGTTTTTGTTTCCTAATTTTGCTTGCATTTTTCTTTGACATTTGTTTTATTTATGTATATGATGCTTAGCTTTTACATATTCATGAATTTACATTATATCAATATTAAATTTTATTATTTTGTGGTTAATGGGGTAAAAAAAGTATGTTCTGTAAAGTTGTTCCTAAATTGAAAATAGCAAGGGGTGGATGTGATTTTGTCTTCTAGGCCAGTTTGTAAAAATGAGTCTTCGAACATTTAAATCTGAAATTGTGCAAAGGAAATTTAGGTGACTTCTTGCTCCCAGCGGAGTGCTGGTGTGACACTGTGGGTTAATGCCTTGGACGGCAAGGTCAGTGGTAAATTCATGAATATGCAAAAGTTCAGCATCATATACATAAATAAAGCAAATATCAAAGAGAAAAATGCAAGCAAAATTAGGAAATACTTAAGATGAGTAAAAACTAAACTTGTATTCTTCATAACATATCCAAAACATGCTTAAGCATTCTGACTGTACCTTTCCCAAGACAGATCTGTTTGTTCTCTCAGTCCATGTTATAATCAATATTCTTCAGCAATGCCATAATTCAAATCTATCAATTCTTTGGTCTCCTTATTCACTCTTCATCTTTCACATGCATATGAGACCATTTAAAATGCTATGGCCTGGGTCAGGCACACCTTAATCCTCAAACTGGTATCTTTGCTCTGTAACACTGTAAAAATATATTTTGTGGTAGTTTTGCCCAATGCAATATGTCTCTGATTTTTTTGAGTGCTGCTTCCATGAGTATTGATTGTGGATCCAAGTAAAATGAAATCCTTGGCAACTTCAATCTCTTCTACATTTATAATGATGTTGCTTATTGGTTCAACTGTAAGGGATTTTGTGTTCTTTCCACTGAGTGTTAATCCATTCTGAAGGCTGTGGTCTTTTGACCTTCTGAGTACATGCTTCGAGTCCTCTTGGCTTTCAGTAAGCAATGTTGTATCATCTGCATAGCTCAGATTAAGTCTGCCTCTAATCCAGATGCCAAGAGCACTACTACTTATCAACCACCAATTGCATAGAATTAATTTTTTTCTTTTTTAATTTTTATTGTGACTTCAGTGAAAGTTTATAGAGCAGAGCATCAGTTTTATATTAAACACATCATACACTTCATTTCATCCCAATGATCACAGTCCTCTCATCACTTATCCCACTCTCCCCGGGTGTTTGTTTCCATTCCTCCTTCTTCCCCAAACCCTCTGAACATTGTCCTTGAATATATGCTGCCCTTTTGATTGCAAATGGTTGACAAATCCATGGTGTGCATACCTCATTAGTTGTCCCTTCTACATACCTATCTATTTCTTGACTGAAAATTGAGCTAAAGAGGCAAATGCAGTTCCAACTTGAACGTGTCCGTGAGCCATAGTCTGAGGGTTCCACTGGTCTCTATTTGACCAGTACATCGGTTTGTTTTTTTTTATGATTTTGAGTTTTGTTCCACATTTTCTCCCACTCTATTCAGGACCTTCTGATGTGACCCCTTCCAGAACACTTAGTAGTGGTAGCCAGGCACCATCTAGTTCTCTTCGCAGGATCATAGAAACTAATGTTTCCATAATTCATTAGTCTGTTGCACTAATAGTTTCAAGGATCTTCAGTCTGTATCACTATTCTATCCTCTGGACATGGAGAGGCCAATAGTTGCTCCTTAGATGGTCCCCCATGAGACCTCTCTATTCACCAAAGTAAGATGTACAACATTGTCTTTGCAGACTATGTTACCTCAGCCCTTCTCCAAAGAAAAACTAGCAAGCATGATTGTACATATATCTATCTACCACTTATACACATGTGTATACCACTACAGGATAAGCACTGTACTGCTAACCACAAGGTCGGCAGTTCAAACTCACCAACCACTCCTTGGAAGCCCTATACAGGGTAGCTATTAGCCAGAATTGACTCAATGACACTTAACAACAACAAGAAGAAACACCTACATTTATTTCTACATATATCTATCCATCATCCGTCTACTCATTCATCCATCTCTCCATCATGATCTTGACAAGCGTGAATTCATACCAGTACTTTCAATTCCCATCCAATTCCATTGGGATCTCTTCCGTTTTTTCCCCTTAAGATTTCCTGACAGTGAGAGTCCAGGCTCTTATAATCCTTACTATGTTAACTCATTTGATCAGTCGCTCTGTATGTAACCAATCTCCCATCATTGCTCCATCTTCTCCTTGTGAAGGCCTCCACACCCTGCCTTAGCTCTGATACCTTACAGAGCCATGAACCCACATGGATACCCTCCTTCACCTCACTCAGGCTCTTTCAGCGACACTCTCCTAAGCAATCTCCTATGCAAGCATTCTCCTTACCCTGCTTGATCTCCAACAGTCAATGCTAGGCTGGCCTCCTGCATAGACACCTTCCTCACCCCATCCCAGTCCTAACATCCCACATAAAGCAGAATTTCTGTATGGATGCCCCACTTACCTGATACTTAGCACCAGACCTCTCCCAACAAAGCAGTCTTCTTCCCATATGGGCTTCTACACCCTATGCTGGGTCACTGGCATCACCTTAAGTGGGTACACTTCCACTGTAACTGGGCTTCAACACCCTGGTCCAGGTTACTACAGCTCCCCACCCTAGTCTCAGCTCAGACTCTCATCTTGCTCATTCCATCTAATGACTTTGGGAAGGAATCACTCAATAACAAAAAGGAAGAAGAAGACTAGAAGAGGAAGAATAATGCATTAATTTGATACACTGTAAACCAAGGAGCATTTGTGACCATGTACCACCTGGTAGCATAATGGTTAAGAATCTGGCTGTGAACCTCATGGTCAGCAGTTTGAAACTACCAGCTCTTCCATGGGGGAAAGATAAGACTTTCTACTCCCATGAATTTTGAAAGCCTCGGCGACCCTGTACAAGATCTCTATTAGTCGGAACCGATTCCATGCTACCTATCAACATATATATATGTGTATATATGTGTGTGTGTGTATATATAAAAGGATCTCTGGTAGTGTAGTGGTTACAAATTGGGCTGTGAACCTTAAGGTCAGCAGTTCGAAACTACAAGTCGCTCCGTGGGAGAAACACAAGGCTTTATGCTCCCATAAAGATTTACAGCCTCAGAAACCCTGTACAGGGTCGCTAAGGGTCGGACACGACTCCACGGCACACAGCAACAACAACCACCATCGAGGAGAAGCTCAATACAGAGGAAGGCAAGAATCTAGAATCACTAGAAGCAGATTTCCAGCATATCATTTGAACACCTGGATCCAGCCATGCTAAAGCCAGCTGTACTAACATATTTCCATTATACGAAGCAATAAATTTTTATGCTCAAGTTATTTTTAGTTGGAATTTCTATCACTGGCAGTTGATAATGTCATACTAAGTTCAATCACTCTAGCTGTCAATCTACTTCTTAATTTGTGCCACAATTCTAATAACTGATGA
The DNA here is from genome assembly GCF_000296735.1 of Chrysochloris asiatica. Lineage (NCBI taxonomy): Eukaryota > Metazoa > Chordata > Mammalia > Afrosoricida > Chrysochloridae > Chrysochloris > Chrysochloris asiatica. Next base: position 3,044,860 of record NW_006408829.1, read on the forward strand.
GGCTTCTGCAATACACCCATGTTGTTGTTGCTGTTTTTAAGCGCCGTCAAGTTGGTTCCAACTCAGAGCAACCCTGTGTAGGATTTCTGAGGTTGAAAAATCTTTGTGGGAGCAGAAAGCCACATCTTTCTCAAGTGGAGTGGTTGGTGGGCTTAAGTTGCCAATCTTGTGGTTCAGTGCTTATCTTCTTGAGACACTGTACTCCTGCAATGTACCCATGTTGTTGTTGTTAAGTGCCATCGAGTCAGTTCTGACACTAAGCAACCTTGCATAGAGTTTCTGAGGAGCAGCTGGTAGGTTTGAACTACCAAACTTGCAGCTAGTAGTTCAGTGCTTATCCTACAGCACTATACTGTTGTTGTTGTTGTTAAGTGCTGTTGAGTCTATTCTGACCCATAGTGACCCTGTATAGGGTTTCCAAGGAGCAGATGATGAGCTTGAACCACCAACCTTGCAGTTCAAATGACTTTGCAGTCTGATGCAGTAGACCACAGCTCCACACCAAGACTCCATAGCACTATTCTTGTTATTTGTTGCTGTTAAATGCTGTTGAGTCGGTTCCGACCTATACTGACCCTGTATAGGATTTCCAAGGAGTGGCTGGTGAACTTGAATCATCAACCTTGCAGTTCAAACAACTTTGCAGTCTGACACATTAGCCCACAACACCACACCAGGACTCAATATATACCTGTTATTGTTGTTAAGTGCTGTTAAATTGGATCCAACTCATAGCAACCCTGTATCGAGTTTCAAGATGGTGAGCTTGAACCATTGACCAAATGGTTCAAACGACCTTGCCGTTCAGTGCATCAACCCACAGCACCACACCAGGACTCCTAATATACCCATAAGCATATTAAATTTGTATCAAAATTCATATGCATGGATTTTTAAAAAAATCTTAATGAGTTGTCCATACACTTAGAATACTGTGAGCAGAATCAAGTTATTGTATTCCTATCCATTTGAGAAATGCACCTGGCACCTAGTATAGATTCCATGAATATTTGTTGACTATGGTCTTCCTCTTTGCAGATCCCACTAAGAACTGAGATAAGGTCCTTCAATTCTGAGCCTAGTTCCCAATCATAGACATCCTAAGGCAAACCACCTGTTTGAATACATGAAATATTGCATGTTTTCCAGATAACGATAAAAGTTAACCTCTGTGCCACTGTGGGCTAAAGCACTGGACCACAAGGTCTGTTTGAACCACAAGACCAGTGGTTCAAACTCACCAGCCGCTCCTTAGAAACTCTATATAGGGCCACTGAGTCAGAACTGACTCAACAGCACTTAACAATAACAACAAACCACAAAGTGGTGCTGTAGGATAAGCATTTAACTGCAAGATCTGTTTGAAACTCAAGGGTGGTGGTTCAAATACACTAGTTGTTTCTCAGAAACCCTGTATAGGATTGCAATGAGTTGGAACCAACTCAATGTCATTTAACAACAACATTGGGCTCTTATATGTGCCATGTGCTCTATATGTATTATCTCATTTAATCTTCATACCCATTCTACAGTTGAAGTATTATGTTTCCACCCTTGTTTTAGAAAGAAAACCAAAGTTCAAAAACATTACCTGACTTTCCCTGAAGCACACAACTAGTACGCACCTGTTATGGGATTTGTCTTCAAAGTCACACTTCCTATCCACTATACCAAAATATTTCCCATATGCTTTGATGTCTGCTCTGTCCATTCAGATCACCTTCCGGACTGTCACATGATGTCTTGGGTACTGTGGTCTGCCTGCCTTGTTTGTACTTTCTCCCCACTGTCAAATACCATCTTGGTGCCAAATGCCATCTTTAGCACCTGTCTAAACCAACTGATAGGTATAAATTTTAGTGTTGATGAAGAATATTAAATATAATGTGAACTACCAAAGGAACAAATGACTCAGTCTTGGAAGCAATACAGCTTAAATGCTCCATAGAAGCGAGGATGGCAAGACTTCAACTCACTTAGACATGCCATCAGGAAAGATTCAACTCCTGAAAGGACATCATGTTTGGTAAGGTAACAAACAAGTGAAAACAAAGGAACATGGATTGAGACAATAGTCACAACAATGAATTCTCAGGCATACCAAAAATCATGAAGATGCCATGGCACCAGGCGTAGTAATGAGTCGGAGCTGACTTGTGGGCAACTAAGAACATCAACAAAGGACTCCTGGTGTGGCTCTGTAGGATCTGTACCGGAAAGCTAACCATAAGGTCAGTGGTTCAAACCCACCAGTCACTCTTCTGCAACTCCATACAAGGTGGCTATGCATCAGAAATGACTTGATGGCACTTAACAACAGCAACAAATAAAACAATATTAAGAGTGATGACAGATTGCAAGGATTGCAACCTCTGCCATGGAGCAATCATGAACTGTTGATTTGGAAAATGAATTTATAATATAAACTTTCACCGGAAGCATAATAAAATGTTAAAAATACATTTTAAAAAAAGTCAATATTTTAAAAACAGAGGTCACAAGTTTGAAAAGTATTTACTTAGTTAACTATCAATACAAGTACATTTGAGAAAGTAAAGCATATTTGTTTGTTCATTTTTAATAGATTTTAATTAAATAGAATAAATTGAGAATACAGTACTGGTGGTGCTATGGAGTAAGCACTTTATTGCAAACCACAAGATCGGCAATTCAAACCCACTAGCCACTCTGAGGGAGAAAGATAAGGCTTTCTACTCCTATAAAGATTTAAAACCTCAGAAACAGGATCACTATGAGTTCTAACTGACTAGATGACGCTTAGCAACAACAACAATCCTGGTAGTTGGGGGAGGGGAGAGGGAGCTTTAGTTCCAAGCTCCAGTTTCTCTCTGTCTTCCCTGGTTGCTGTGACCCACCCCTCCATGCCAGACCTATCATGCGCCACATCAGCTACAAAGAATAGAGTTTCTAAGGAGTGTCACTGCCCTGGCATACAAATTACTTGGAAGATGAATCCTTCCTATCTCTTTTGAACATCCCTCTGAGGCATACCCTGACTGAAGCTGGGAAGCTCCTATTACTATTAATAACTCTACAGAGCAGAGGGGAAGAAGGAGCTGTGCTCAAAATAAAACAGTGATAAACCCAGAGCACGAACAGGGCCAAAACAAATGATTATAATGTATTCTAGATTCGTACATCTCTAAGGGTAATTAATGTGCTAAAGTCTAATACTGAGCATTTTCTGAAAACACAACACCATAAGGAATATTCTTAATAAAGATCTAATATTGTAGCTTGATAAACTCCAAATCAAGGGTAATGTCTTATAGTTTTTCTCTATCATTCTGCATAAGCACATTTTAGACATATATATATACCTATTGCAGTCCAGAGGATTCCTACTCATGGCAACCTTTGTAATGTTACAAAGCACTATTGTTCCATAGGGTTTTCTTGGCTGTAATCTTAATGGAAGTAGATTGCCAGACCTTTATCCTCAGTGACTCTGAGTGAATTTGAACCACAACCTGTAAGTTAGTTGGTTGGTTGGTTGGTTGTGTGCCGTGGAGTCAGTTCAAACTCATAGCTACCCTTATTAGGGTTTCTGAGGCTATAAATCTTTATGGGAGCAGAAAGCCTCATTTTTCTCCCACAGAACAGCTGGTAGTTTTGAACTTCTGACCTTGAGGTTAATAGCCCAACTCATAACCACTATGGTACCAAATTCAACCATAAATTGTTTGCATCACTTAAGGACTTCTATCTGCTAGCACATAGATCATTCTTTGAAAAGTATTTACAAGTGTTTATCAATCCTGCTCTGTACTGAATGTTGTTAGGGATACAATGCTAGACAGATACAGTAAAATCATCATAAAGTCTAGGGAAGAAAGGCCTGGTAATCTACTTCTGTAAAATTATAGCCATTGAAAAGCTTATGAAGCAGTCTTACTCTGGCACACATGTGGTCACAACTAGACAGCAAAGGTTTTTGGTGTGAGTTTTCTAAGCCCCAACTGTGTAAACTATACCCCTCTAACTAGTTGTCAGGCAATTGTGACTCATGGTGATACAATATGTGTCTGTCATGGTTAGGGTTCTGTGGGAACTCAACTCTGCCAGGATTTCCAGAGGTTTAGAAGTTGGGATGTGCTTATTCCCATAGTGATGAAACCTAACACAGGTATAGTTAAATATGATGAGTGGCTGTAAGCAGCCAATCAATTAAAGGGATACTTCCTTGGGGTGTGGCCTGTTCCCAATATAATGTACATGGTAGGAGAGACTCTCTTTCTTCCATTGGGGACCTGAGACTCTGAAATTCTAAGCCATTTACTTGATAATAAACTTCTCTCTCTCTCTCTCTCTCGCTCTCTCGCTCTCTCTCTCTCTCTCTCTCTCTCGCTCTCTCGCTCTCTCGCTCTCTCGCTCTCTCTCGCTCTCTCTCGCTCTCTCTCGCTCTCTCTCGCTCTCTCTCACTCTCTCGCTCTCTCTCGCTCTCTCATAGCACAGCCAGACCCTTCTAAGACCCACATACTTCAGGGAGGACCTATAAGTGCCCAAGTACCCTGATGGGGGAACAGATAGGCTAAGAGAACTTATGGACCAAAAAGATCCAGCTTCCAATAAGAAGGCCATGTTGCAAGCCAGCCACTCTGTGTCTTTATAATCCCCATTTTTGATAAGGGACTCCTGGTGCTGCACTGTAGGAACAGCACTGGACTGTGAACCACAAGGTCAGCAGTTCAAACCCACCACTTGCTCACTGGAAAGCCTCTACGGGATCTCTGTGAGTTTAAACTGAATCGATGGCACTTAACAACATTTTTGATAGTCATAGTCTAACTTGTCTGTCCCTAGTAACCCAGGTACTGAGGATGCAAGCTTGATCTTTGATATGAAGAATCCTTCCCCTTCTGTTGGAATTTTGGTCAACTATATCCATAAGCAAAGGTCTAGTTTATCAAATTGTAGCAATTTATGCTTGTTTCCTGTATCAACATTTTTTTTCATCTGATCAAGTTCCAGTCAGCAAGCTATCCAAACAGGTTAAATAGGTGTTACCACCTAAGGTCCCATACTCCACAAAGGCTTAACAAGAAGCTAATTTCTCTGGGCAAATTTTAGTACCCTTTCAGCTAATCCAAACAGTTACAGGCTGAAGATGCCTACTATTGTAATACAGACATTTATGTAGGACAGAAAGAATACTGAGAAATAAGATTATAAAAAGCTTGTAAGTCCATCTTCAGCCAGCAAAATTTTACTTTACTCGTTTGAGATATCAAAGAGATTGTCCAATGATTTCTGCATTCCGTTGGGTCACCTCTCTTTGGAATGGGCACAAATATGGATCTCTTCCAATCAGTCGGGCAGATAGTTGTCTTCCAAATTTCTTGACAGAAATGAAGATTGTAGAAGAATTGATGCCTTTGAGTTGTGGTGTTGGAGGAGAATACTAAAAGTGCCATGGACTGCCAAAAGAACCAATAGATCTGTTTTGGAAGAAGTGCAGCCAGAGTGCTCCTTGGAGGCCAGGATGGCTAAGCTTCGTCTCTCATACTTTGGACATGTTGTCAGGAGGGAACAGTGGCTGGAGAAAGATGTCATGCTGGGTAAGATGGAGGGTCAGAGAAAAAGAGGAAGACCTCTAACGAGATGGATCAGCCAGGTGGCATCAATGATGGCATCAAGTGTGGCAGTGGTAGTGAGGTTGGCCCAGGATCAGACATTGTTTCATTCTGCTGTGCATGGGGTCACTATGAGTCAGTTCCGACTCGATAGCACCTGACGACAACAATAACAATGACTAATGATCATGAATATTTCTTCATGTTAGTTGGCTGCCTGAGTGTATTCCTTGATGAAATGTCTGTTTATGTCCTGTGCCCAATTTTCAATTGGGTTATTTGTCTTCTTGTAGAGATGTTTTAGTTTCCTATAAATTTTAGAGATTAGTCCCTTGTGTGATATGTTGTTGCAAAAAAAAAAAAAAAAAAAATCCCAGTCTATGGGCTCCCTTTTCACTCTTCGGTGAAATCTTTTGATGCATATAAGTTTCTAATTTTTAATATGTCCCAGACACCTATCTTGTCCTCTGTTGTTTGTGTGTTTTTGCAGTGTTTGATAGTCTATATATGTCGTGTATTAGAACCTTGAAGTTTATCCCTGTTTTTTCATCGATGATCTTTTTATTCTGGGATTCATATTTATATATTTAATTCATATTGAGTTAGTTTTTGTATATGGTATAAGATATGGGTCTTATTTCATTCTTTTGAAAATTGATTTCCAGTTTTGCCAGCATCATTTGTTGAAGAGACACTCTCTTCCCCCATTTAATGTATTTTGGCCCTTTTTCAAAGATCAGTTGATTGTATGTGGATGGATTTACTCTGGGTTCTCAATTCTGTTCCATTGATCTATATACCTTTCATTGTACCAATACCAGCCTGTTTTGACCATGGCCATGTAGTAAATTTTGGAACGAGGGAGTGAGAGATCTTCAACTTTGTTTTTCTTAAGCAGTGCTTTGCTTATCTGAGGTCTCTTTTCTTCCCATACAAAGTTTGTGATCATTTTTTCCAGTTCTTTAAAGAATGTTGTTGGAATCTGGATTGGGATTGCACTATATCTGTAGATTGCTTTGGGTAGTATGGACACTTTCACAATGTTAAGTCTTCCTATCATAAGTATAGTATATTCTCCCACTTTTGTAAATCTCTTTTGGTTGCTTGTACTAGTCCTCTGAAACTTTCTTTGCCTTTTGTTTCTGTGGTTAGATTTATTCCTATATATTTAATCCTTCAGGAGGCTATTGCAAATGGTATTGTTTTCCTAATTTCCTTTTCAGAGTTGTCTTTATCAGCATAGAAGAACCCAACTGATTTTTGTATGGGGGTTTTGTACCCTGCCACTTTGCTGAATTTTCCAATGAGTTCCAGTAGTATTTTTGCTGAAGCTTTGTGATTTTCTATGTATACGACCATACCATCTGCAAATAGAGTTTTCATTTTTTTTCATAATTTGGATGCCTATAATTTCCTTTTCTTGTGTTATAACTCTGGCTAAGACTTCCAACAGAATGTTGAATAGGAGTGGTGATAAAGGGTATCCTTGTCTGGCTCCTGTTCACAAAGGGAATTCTTTCTTTTTCTCTCCATTGAGAGTGAATCTGACTGTTGGTTTTGAATATATGCTCTTAATTATGTTGAGGAATTTCTCTTCAATTCCTACTTTGTTGAGTGTTTTTTATCAGGAATGGGTGTTAGATTTTGTCAAATTCCTTTTTTGCATCAATTGATATAACTGTGTGGTTCTTCTTATTTTATTTATATAATGGATTACATTGTTTTTGTAATATTGAACCATCCTGCATCCCTGGTATGAATCTTACTTGGTCATGATATATTATATATTTCTTGATGTGTTGTGAATTTTATTGGCTAAGATTTTGTTGAGAATTTTTGCATCTATATTCATGAGGGATATTGGTCTATAATTTTCTTTTTTAGTGATGTCCTTCCCTGCTTTGCATATGAGGATTATGGTAGCTTTGAAAAATGTATTAGGAAGTTTTCCATTGTTTTCTACATTCTGAAATAGTATGAGTAAAATTGGTGTTGGCTACTGAATGTTCTGCAAAATTCAGCAATAAAGCCATCTGGGCCTGGACTTTTTTTCATTGGGATTTTTTTTTTTTGACGACCTGATCAATTTTTTCTTTTATTGTAGGTCTGTTCAAGTTCTCCACTTCACTCTGTGTATGTTTAGGTATTTGTGGGGTTTTTTTAAGTGTAACCATTTCCTCTAGATTTTCAAATTTGTTGGAGTACAACTCTTCATAGTACTCTGTTATTATCCTTTTTATTTCCATTGGGTCTGTTGTGACATCACCCATGAGGTTTCTTATGCATGTTGTTTGTGTCTTCTCCCTCTTTTCTTTCATTAGATTTACCAATGGTTCGCCAATTTTATTAAGCTTTTCAGAGAACCAGCTTCTTGTATTGTTGATTATTTCTATAGGTTTTCTGTTTTCTATCTCATTAATTTCTGCTCTACTCTTCATTTCTTTTCTTCTGGTGACTAGGTTTCTTTGCTGATTTTTTTCTAATAGTTGGAGATGTGTCTTAATGTGTTTATTTTCATTCTTTCTTCTTTTTGGATGTGAGCATTTATTGTTTTAAATCACCCTTTCTACACTGTTTTTGCTGTGTCCCAAAGGTTTGGTATGTTGTGTTTTTTATCTCATTTGTCGTAAAGAATTTTTTTTTTTATTTCACTTTTTATTTGTTCTACTACCCAATAGCTTTTAATCAGGGTGTTATTCATTTTATTTTATTTCCGTGATTTTCCTATTATTTATTTCACAGAAAGACTTTTACTCACTTTAGTCTGAATAAAATATGAGAGCAAGATAAGATTGGCTACAGACATTTTGTCCACCTCATACTATAAAAAGGAAGACACATACATATATTAGACAACAACAAAAAATTATATAGTGTTCAATCCATCAAAAAGTAATGAACTTTTTTGACTATTACATCTTCTTATGCTTTAAGATATAACAGATAGCTTCTCTCAATGCTCTTTCTCAGAATTTCCTTTGTAAATTCCATTTATTCTTCCAGAAGAACTCTACCCCATCCCAATGCGATTTTAATTGCTAGTATATTAAGTCTATAAATAATCACAATTTGGTGGTGAATGGTATCTTTACATGATCTAATCTTCCCAACTGGGAGATATTTATTTTTAATGAGCTTGGACAATTATACTCTTCTGAAAGTCCCTCTCTGATCCCGGAATCCCTGACTGTGGCTAGCCTGATCTGCCTTCACAAGGAACATCACTGAAAATACACCCACTGACTATGGTAGCAAAATCATAGTGACTCACCAAAGTCCAGAACACTTGTTTAGCTCCTCTCGTGATATTTATTAAGGACCTTTATAAAGCTAAGAGAAGAAGAAACACTTCCTGCCCACAAGAGTCTTATAATTTGGTTGAATAGGTATAATGGTCCCAGAATGAAAACTAACTATAAAAGGTTGTTGTTGTGGAGGTTAACTACCTTCAAATCCATTCTAACTCATAGTGACCCTGTATGGTGCAGTTGAACTGCTGACCTTCAGGTTAGCATTCCAGTGCTTATGCTCCAGTGCCACACCACGGGGTGATGGTGGTTATCTACCATGGAGTTGGTTCTGAATCATAGCGACCCTGCACAGGGTTTCCGAGGCTGTAAATCTTTATGGGAACAGAAAGCCTCATCTTTCTCCCACAGAACAGCTGGTAGTTTTGAACTGCTGACCTTGTGGTTTGCAGCCCAATTAGTAACCATTACGCTACCAACGCATATATTAAATACAAAATACATACAGTATCTATAAACCAGTTGATGTTGAGTTAATCAAAACTCATAGCAATCTCATTTGTGTGTTAGAGTAGAACTGCACTCCATAGGGTTTCACTGAATCATTTTTCAAAAGCTATTGACATGCCTTTCTTCCAAAGCATCTCTATTGTTGTTGTTGTTGTTGTTGTTGTTAAGTGCTGTCTTGTCCAGTGACCCTGTATAGGGTTTACCAGGAGAGTTTGGTGAGCTTGAATCACAGACCTTGTAGTTCAATCTGACCTTGTAAAACCAGCGCATTAGACTACAGCACCACACCAGGACCCCAAGCATCTCTGTAGGCGAACTCAAACTTTCAACTTTTAGTTAGTCATTTGCATCACCTAAAGACTCCACTGTAACTATTCTTTTTATAAAAAGAACACAAAACCATCGTAGTCAAGTCAATTCTGACTTAATGCAATGAGTCATTCTCATCTATGCTTGACTATTAGACTAGGACATACTTGAGTGCAGAGAGAATGGCTTACTTACTTTTATATCCTGAGTTAACAATGCCCAACACATAATGGGTGTTTAGTAAAGGATTTTAGAATTGAACAACAATAATAACAGCAAAAAGCAGATCATTGTGAAGCCTTATCAGAAAAGCAGTAGAGCAGCTCCACAGAGTTTCCTTGGCTGTAATTTTTACAGAAACAGAATGTCCAATTTTTATTCAGTGGTGCTGCTGGGTGGGTCTGAACCACCAACTTTCAGGTTAGTAATTGAACACAAACCGTCTGCAGCACCCAGTGACCTTTGTGGTATTTTTGTAGGAAGTACTAAGGGAGTCCTGGTAACACAACAGTTAAGGGCTCTGCTGTTAATCAAAAGGTTAGCAATCGGAACCCATACAGACCTGGTGATATGATTCTGTAAAGATTGCAGCCATGGAAACCTGATGGGGCAGTTCTACTTTGTCATATAGGATAGTTATGAATTGAAACTATCTCAAAGACACACAATACTAACAGCAGCACAGGGATAGGGCTGAGACAGTTGGTTATAAGATGATACAAGTTTAAGTAGGATTTGAAAGCAACCTTGAATGGTGGAGTTCAATTTAGAGAGAAAAAATATAGAAGCTCAGCCAAGTGTCTCACACATACGCAGTCAATAGCTGCTAAATTATCAAGGAGGATGGTTCATCAGGCAGGGATAATGGCATGGACAAAGGTGCAGTGGAAGGAATAAATGAAGTTCTTAGGGAATAAGTAGGTCAATTTTTCTGTAAGATTATGAAAAGGTGAACAAATTAAAACAATTTCAAGCTGATTATGGATCATAGTTTATAATATCACCAACTTTTCTGTTCATACAGGAAGAAAGCAAAAGATCAACAATAAGACAAGAAAGAAGATAAGGCTCTTATACTTGCTCTCCAACTTAGAGAGGCTAAAGCAAATTGAAGAAATAAAGAGGTAAAAAAGCTGAACAGAAAATTTCAAAGGGTAGCTTGAGAAGCAAAGTCAAATATTATAATGAAATGTTCAAAGACCTGGAGTTAGAAAACTAAAAGGGAAGAACATGCTCAGCATTTCTCAAGCTGTAAGAATGGAGGAAAAAATTCAAGCCTCTACTTGAAATACCAATGGTTTCTATGGGCAAAATATTGAATGATGCAGAAAGCATCAAATAAAAGATGGAAGGTATACACAGAGTTACTATACCAAAAAGAAATAGCAGATGTTCAATGATTTCAAGATATAGCAGATGGGAGGCAGGGCTTGATGGTGGATAAGGTAGAAGTGCAGTGAATACCTCTGTCAGCAATAACACAGAATACCAGATGAAACAGTTTCAGGGGATAGTTCCAAAGCTCTGAACCACATATATAGGAATATTTAAAAAGTTTGAACGCTTATAGCCTGTGGAACATAGAGCAGAAGCAAGAAATCTTGTACTTTCAAACCTGCCAGGCTCAGTGGCCTGGAGCCGACAACTTGGCTGAGACCAAGCGGTGAGACCAAATGGGGGAGCAAGCAGATCCACCATGGACTGATGCCTGCAGGAACCTTGGATATAAAGGTGTGGAGATTATTTTGTTTTGTTTTGTTTTGTTCTGTTCTGTTTTTTTTCCTATCAGTTTAATGGTGTCTCATTGTCTGCGCACATCCATTCTTGCAACTAGAGGGGGTATTTAAGCAAGTGGCACCCCCCCACACACACAACTGGAGGGTTCTACTATACATGCACACAGACCTCCTCAAATTTCAAGAGGCAAAATCTACAAAAAACCAAACAACAGTGCAAAATGGCCACAACCGGTCCTGCACTACTTATTGCTAAGAAACAGGTCAGAACAGGGGTCATAGAGTGGGAGAGACAGACTAAAAAATGAAAAAAGCTGAAAATTAAACCCTGAGTTTCATCATAACAACCAACAGTAACATCTTGAAATTTCTCAGGTGACCTTAAAGGGAAGAAGCTGAAAGAGGATATTAAAAGCATACACATATAATACTACAGATTTTTTTCTCTCTCTCGCTTCTCTCTTTTCTGCAGTTATAGACTACAGTACCCAATCTATTTATTTTTCTGTTGCTGCTTTGTTTTTTTGGTTCCCCCTTTTACCTTTAGGGGGCTCTTTCTCTCCCTATATTACCCAAGATGAGACAGCAATTGCTGTCATATAGTAAAGCCACAATAACACTCTATAAAACCCCACAACCCAAGCCAGAACCAATACCAACTGCCATACACTAGGAAGGCAGACAACATCTGTGACAATTACTCTGAGTTAAATAATAAGAAGAGTGATAAGGGAAGCCCATCTCCTGATCACATCTACCTGGAAGCAATCAGAAATATTAAAAATACAAAAACACACACTCAATTAAGTATTAAGGCCACAGCTAACCACTAAACATGCCCAAGAAGCAAAACAGATGACCATATTGGCACATGTGCAGAAACAACATAAAGTGACTGAGACAAATGAGCTGGAGGTAGACCTACATACACTCCATACTGGAAGGAGGGCAGGATTTGGAAATGCCTGAGAAGGAATTCAGAAAAATGATTATAAAATATATCAAACCACTTCATAATGAAATTGAAAAAAAATAAGGAAGAAGTCAGGAAAGCATTACAGGAACAATCCAATAAGATGGATACAGCATTGGAAACAATACAAAACTTACAGAAAGAGGTCCAAACAATTAATAATAGAGTATCAGATATAGACAATACACTGAAAGGGCAAAGGAGTAGAACTGAAGAGATGGAAGTCAGAATAGTGAGCTGGTAGACAAATCTCTCAATGCTACTAAAATAGAAGAGTGTGCAGACAAAAGAATAAAAAAATCTGAAGTTGGTCTAAGATTCATGTTGGACAACATGAAGAGGAATAACTTAAGAATTATTGGCATTCTGGAACATGAAAAATTACATAAATCCACAGAGGAGATAGTTGAAGAACAACTGGAAGAAAATTTCTCTAACATCCTAAAAAGCAAAAATATAAGCATTCAAGAAGCTCAACAAACCCCAGGAAGGATAGACCCCAAAAGAAAACCACCAAGATATATCATAATCAAGCTCTCCAAAATCAAAGATAAGGAGGCAATCCTGAAAGCAGCTAGGGAAAAGAGAAGCATAACATACAATGTCAAACAAGTCAGATTAAGCTCGGATCTCTCAGCAGAAACCATGAAGGCAAGAAGGAAATAGGGAGACATATATAAATACCATTAAATAAAAAAACTGCCAAC
>NW_006408829.1:3058941-3060089 GCF_000296735.1 Chrysochloris asiatica
ATTAGAGAGATGCAAATCAAAAGAACAATGAGATATCATCTCACATCAGTAATAACAGCAAAGATCAAAAAGTTGTTGTTAGGTGCCATCGACTCAGTACCAACTCATAGCTACCTTATGCACAGCAGAACTAAACATCGCTCAATCCTGGGCCAACCCCACTGCCATTGCCACGCTTGAGTCCATCGATGCTGCCACTTGGTCAATCCATCTCATTGGGTGTCTTCCTCTTTTTCTCTGACCCTCCACCTTACCAAACATGATATCCTTCTCCAGTGAATCCAAGTCCCTCCTGAGAATACGTCCGAAGTATGAGAGGCAAAGTTTGGCCATCTTGGCCTCTAAGGAGCACTCTGGCTGTACTTCTTCCAAAAAGGATCTATTGGTTCTTTTGGCAGCCCATGACACTTTGAATATTTTCCTCCAACCTAACTCAAACGCATCAATTCTTCTATGATCTTCCTTATTTACTGCCCAGCTTTTGCATGCATATGAGGCTATTGAAAATACCATGGCTTGGGTCAGGCGTACCTTAGTCCTCAAGCTGATATCTTTGCTCTTCAACACTTTTAAAAGGTCTTGTACAGCACACTTGCCTAATGCAATATGTCTTTTGATTTCTTGACTGCTGCTTCCGTGAGTGTTGATAGTTGATCCAAGAAGAATGAAGTCCTTGACAACTTTGATCTTTTCTCTGTTGATAACAATGTTGTTTATTGGTCCAGTAGTGAGAATTTTTGTCTTCTATACATTGAGATGTAATCCATACTGAAGGCTGTGGTCTTCGATCTTAATCATTAAATATTTTAAGTCCTCTGCACTTGCCCCATTAGCAACTGAAGGTCTGCAGGCTTTCCTCCCATGGGCTTTACTCCATTCGTGTCATCACGGTCAACTCTACTTTGAGAAGGCAGCTCTACTTTGGTGCCTTCCAAGCTGAGGGGCTCATTTTCTGGGACTATATCTGATAGTGTTTCTCTGCTATTCATAAGGTTTTCAGGACTAAATATTCTGAAGTTGTTCGTCACTCTTTCTTCCTAGACTGTCTTTGTCTGGTAGCTCATCTGAAACCTGTCCACCATGGGTGACCCTGCTGGTATTTAAAATACTGGTGGCATAGCTTTCAGAATCACAGCAACTCACAAGCC
>NW_006408829.1:3060379-3063594 GCF_000296735.1 Chrysochloris asiatica
GGTCTACAAATCAGTTTTACCTGCAAGATTGGTGATTCAAGCTCACAAGCTGCTCTTCATTAACCCTACACAGGGTTGCTATGTGTCAGAACTGACTCAATGGCACTTAACAATAATAACAACAATCTTCGTGGGAGTAAATCTCCAGGCCTTTTCTCATGTAGAACTTCTGGTGGGTTTGAATTGCCAACAGGATTGTTGTTGTTGTTGCAAAGTGCTGTGGAGTCCATTCTGACTCATAGTAACTGTGCATTGGGTTCTGAGGAGCTGTTGGTGATTGCTGTTAACAATCCAGTCCTTATCCTGCAGCACCACACCTGGCATCCAGTAGGTTAAGGCACCATTATTATTTGAATCCATAGACTGCCAATATTGAATGTCAGCTTAAGAGTATATAAACAAATGACACTGTTGATGCTGTCAATTGCCATCAAGTCAAGTCAGTTCTGACTCATCGTGACCTTGTATAGGGCTTCCAAGGTGCAACTGGTGGGTCTGAACTGCTGACCTTGCAGTTAGCTATCCAATGTTGACCCTACAGTGTAACACCAGGACTCCAAATGATAGACAGATGGATATCTTAAGGCTAACTGTCCCTGGAAGCTGATTTCTATTTTTGATATTGGGAGTACACTGTTGTGTATAGTCTCCTGACTCTCATTCAGGTATCCAAATCAGAAGCCCCAGGCATGAAACATGATCTTGTAGTAGAGACTGGGCACTGAGTGTTTCTGTGTCCTAGTTTCTTCTTCTATCTTATCAGGTGAATGCCTTCCCTGTTGCTAGACCTCTTTGTTCTGCTTATGCACATGGCATCATAGGACACCTGGCCAAACCTATGATGATATCTATCCCTGGCAGGGAGGGAATGGTGTCTTTCAGCTGAACCCAAGAAATGTGTGTGAAGAACCATGCTTGCATTGGCTGCAGGGACTTACCCGCTGGCCATAGTGACTGTTGTTGTTGTTAAGTGCTGTAGAATGGGTTCCAACTCAAAGCAACCTTTCAAAGCTACCAAGGAGCAATTGGTAGATGTGAACCACCAACCTTGTTGTTAACAGTCCAGTGTTTATCGTGAGACTAGTGTTCACTATTAATGGCGACCTTGTTTTGTTTCTTCTGTGTGTGAGCGAAGTGTTGTTCTATTTACTTCCAGTGTGTGACTGTGCTTTTATTGGTAGCAGTTTGTGCAATCAACTACTCAAACCAAGACAACAATCACATTGCATAAAGCAATACAAGATTGCTTGATAAACTATGTCTGTAAGTAGAGTCTTTATAAATAAAATCCATTTCTCCTAGTGACTTGCCTGTTGCAAGTTTGTCTTTGTTTTTGATTGATCTCCACACTATAGTGGTTCCTAATGTTTTAAGTTTATGTTTATTTTCTCAGTCACTTTGAATTATTTAATGCCATATAAATGTGTCCTTTACTTTAGTGCCCAGGGAATGACTCTGCATAAAGAAATTCTAGAGTAAATCTTTCCTATAAAGCATGAGGTCTTTGGAAATGCAGATACTGGTCTTCAATTTTTTTTTTTTTGTTTGTTTAATTAGTTAGGTGATTGAATATGCCAAATAATAAAACCTAAGTTTTCTTAAAATATAAAATGATGTAAAATGCTATGGCCAGCATTCTCATGCTCTCACTGTTTTGATTACCCATTCTAACTTTCAAGAAGATGAAAAGCAAATAGTAGAAACTCTGGAAGTCAACAGGAAAAGCTTGCATCTCCACTTCATAACTGTCCCAAGAGGTTCTTCCCAATTGCAATGATGTTGTTAAGAGTAATCAAGTTGGTTCTTACTCATGATGTATAGGATTTTCAAGGAATGGTTAGTGAGTTTGAACTGACTCATACCGCACCAGGAAATTCAGATGTCCCTAAAGTGGAACAAATTTCTGATGGTCTGAAAAACAACTCTCCTTACTTCTTATTGTCAAACTTCAATTTGTTTTTGCCCAACCTTAAGACCCAGTGCCAAACACCCTTTCAAGTCTGAGACTGAAGGGTAATATATGAACAGGTATGTGGTCTTGCTGGTGACCATGTTGGTCTGCCAATAATGGGAAGTGGGGGAAAAACAGCAATGAAGTTGAGAGCTAAGTCCAACCATGTTCAATAGACTCCTATCAACCTGGATTGAGACCTGGTAGGCTAGCAGTATGGCAAGACCTGGGGACTCCTGGGCCCAGGGACAGGGACATGGCCACAGAGGACTAGAGCAGAGAGTGAAGCATCCAGCTGATATGAAGTAAGGGGAGATGTACAAGAACAGCCATACTTGTAGATAGTACACATTTGACCTGGCTTCAGTGGTTGTATGATCAGAACTTGTCTAGAGAAAGAAAGGAAAGGAAAAAAAAAAAAAGAATAATCCACTACAATTGATGAAATTGACCTATAATTATAAATGTAGTAGCTCAAAAGAGGGAACAAATCTTTACAGCAATGATCATTCCCATCCTCTCGGTACACAAGGTTGACAAGGATGGGCAACTTGGACATTGGCTACCCAAAATGTGGGAGGCTACAAAGGCAAGAAGTGACTGGCTTACAAGCTTTCAAGAGGGAGCCTAGTTTCAGAGGGTATGGGAGAAGGTAGAATCTCCACTGAATGGTTTCTAACCTTCCTGGACCGGGCCGGTGAAAGGAGATGGGGAGAAGACTGTTGTGGTACAATAGTGAATAATTGCTATCAGGACTGACTGTAAGGGTTGGAAATGTAAAGGTATACATTTGTAACTAAAGGAGGGGATGGTTGATCGTGCAGTCTAGGAGCAGAGGACCCTGGGACCATCAAGGGAGAAGAACAGAGTGCAGGACACTATCCAGAGATGCAGTGATGCCAGATTTGGAGGCAGAGACAATGACATGGAGAGATGGAGTGGCTGGGTACTCTGAACTCAGGGAGGGAGAGGAGTCATGTGCTGAAGGCTTGGGGGGCAGGTTTGTGGGGTGTACCCTTTGTTTATTTGAATGGTAATACTGAGTGTTGCAGTATACATTGAAAAAAAGGGGGAATGGAAGCAAATGCTGTTGAATGATGATGCATAGAGGGGATTGTAATCATTGCAATGAAACAAAACACAATAGAATGAATGCAACGCTGATGTTCTCCCATCACTTAATTCACAATAAAAACTTTTTAAAAAGGCAGAGTAGTTAATCTTAAAGTTCCAAACCAGTTGACCCTAGGACCATCAAGGGAGA
>NW_006408829.1:3065641-3088879 GCF_000296735.1 Chrysochloris asiatica
AGGAAGACCCCCAACAAGATGGATTGGCCAGGTGGCAGCATAGATGGACTCAAGTTTGGCAACAGTAGTGGGGTTGGCCCAGGATCGGACATTGTGTCATTCTGCAGTGCATAGTGTCGCTATGAGTCGGTGCCAACTCAATAGCACCTAACAACTACAACATCATCATTGCAATGAAACAAGGTGTATGGTTTGTTGAATGTAAAACTGATGAAATGCCCTGTAAACTTTCACTCAACTCACAATAAAAGCTTTAAAAAAAAGACTCAGTGTCGGAGACGTTCCCTTTCTGCCTGTCTGTGAATTACTAAGAAGATTGATTCATAGCTTCCAAGAAACCCTGCTTCCATCAAGAATGTTGGTCTGTTTCACTGGCCACTTTTCCAAGATTCAAAATACTTTGAATTGACTTTAGGTTCACAAGTGTTGTCCATCAGTCCCCACCTAAACATCATCTCTTTAAAGGACTTCCAGAGTTTAAGTCACTAACTAGAAATTCTCAATTGTATATTTAAAACTTCCCTTTTCCAGATGGCCCAACTTGTGTTTCTATGACAACACTCTATACAAGATTTTAGGGATTTGCTGTATACATGAATTTAGGGATTCTGTAAGGAGCCCTCGGGGTGCTGTGGGTGAGGTGTTACGCTGCTAACCAAGATTGGCTGATGTTCAAACTCACCAGCCAAACCAAGGGAGAAAAATGAGGCAGTCTGCTCCTGTGAAGATTTACGTCTTAGAAACCCTACACAGGGTCAGATTGAGTCAGAATAAACTTGATGGTAGTGGGTGGGTAGTGGTCAACAGCAATGTTTTTGACATTTATTTCCAGGTCATTTATTTAAACTTAGTGTTTAAATTGGAATTTATTTTATTGACCCACTTTGCTGAGTCTGAAGGATCTGTGTTCAACCATGAGTTTTATTACATTTCTGGCTACAAGTCCTTGATTATTTTACCTTGGTCTCTTCATCTATAAAATGGTAGTATTAATAATAGGAAGTCCTGCTGTGGTGCTGTGGGTTAATGCATCACACTGCAAAGCTGTTTGAACTGCAAGGTCAGCGGTTCAAGCTTACCAGCTACTCTTCGAAAACCCTATACAAGATCGCTGTGGGTCAGAATCAACCCAACAAATAGTAGCTGCTTCATAGGGTTGCTTTAAGGGTCAAATAAAAAATGCATATATCATCTTTTTTAATTCCTGGCAAAGAATAATCAGACAAAAGATGGTAACTGTTTTTGTGACAATGGTGGTGGCAGTGGTGGTGATGGTTATGATGAATGTTGGCTATGGTATCATCTCTAGGTGTCTCTGTGGTATGTCTTCAGTCAACTCTTGAATACATAAATTGTTATAGCCATAAGTTATCACTGTATAATTTTTTATAAGGACACATCAAAATATAGCAGAGTACATTGACATGGTTTGCTTAATGCCATTTCCTTGTCTCTGTACCTGGTGTGGCACTGCAGGATAAGCACTGGACTACAGGGTCTGTTTAAACAGAAAGGCTAGCATTTCAAGCTCACCAGACCCTCCTTGGAAACCCTCCACTGGGTTGCTAAGAGTCAGAACCAACTCCTAACACTTAACAGTAACAACATACCCTAAAAGACAGAAATGCTGTCCAAAGACCTTGAATTCTTTTTTATCATTCAAGGCTGCATTATGAAAGCATCTTATTTCTTTCTCTTCTCTCTATTTGATTTCTTTTTCCTCCCCAAGATGTCAATTCTATCTGCCAAGTAATTACCAACATATATTTAAAAGTCCATAGTTTTACAGGGATCAGACACAACTAGGTATTTTCCAGTATTCTGAAGTATTTTTGTTGCCACTCTTGATATGGGAACACAAGGGAGTTTAGAAGAGATGCATGTATCAGGGAGGCAGAGCAATAGAAGTGTTCATGAGGGTGAGAGGCAGGGGTTCATAGGATATCCTACTTATCTCCTGTATTATAGAAAGGAAAAAGAAGATTTCTGACAATTAATTTTGCAGTATATACAATGCTTGACACCTTTTTAAAGGTTTCAAATTAATTGGAAGTATAAGAGAATTCTCAGAAAAAAGTTATCTCATTTTCTGATGAAATATTCATTGCTTAGACAGGTTATTGTTGTTGTTAAATGCCATTGAGTCGCTGCTGACTCACAGCAGCTATGTATAGGCTTCCCCAGACTTTTTTAAACCTTTGTGGGAGCAGACAGTTTCACCGTTCTCCCAGAGTGGCTGGTGGGCTCAATGTACTAACCTTGGGGTTTGCAGTCTAGTACTAGTACTTATGATTTAGGAGTCCTGGTGTGACGCTGTGGGTTAATGTGCCAGACTGCAAAGCCATTTGAACTGCAAGGTCAGCCGTTCAAACTCACCAGCTGCTCCTTGGAAACCTTTTACAGGGTCACTATGGGTCAAAATTGACTCAACAGCACTTAACAACAACAACAACTCATGATTTATTAAGGAAGTATGTATTTGGAGGCCATCTCACTTTCACTCATGTGAGTGAAAGTAAGACATCACTTTTTTTTTTCTTTGCCTCACACATAGCTAATGATCTCAATATTACACAATTCATTGCATGATGTCAAAATCTCTTTCATGAGTGGAATTAAAGGCTGATAATACTATTTGACAAAACTATAGGTGCTTTGGGGCAAAAATAGATTATTGGGTAGCCGTCAGTGATTGATATTGCATTTTTTGAACAAATTGTAGATATCACCCATAACCAAACAGTTATTTTGATAAACTAATATGTGTGTTAAGGATTATTCTGGACATCATCCAAGATTCATTTTGACCCATCAGTTTGTCTAGGACAAAAGAGACCATTAGATAACTTAATTCAAAAGGCAGAAAAACTAGGCCTTGATATGAGAACCTAAGTACAAACCACTGAAGGTAGGTTCTGGATTCATTTCTTCTCTCCTCCAATCTCTTTACTTCATCCTTTACAAGAGGCTAGGAAAGTAGGGAGATGCCATAGTTCAAGGCCTCACAGGTGAGTTAAACAATGACATCAAGGTTATAGAGCAAATTGGAAGAGTTGCCTTGGATATAATACTGGCCTCCTGAGGAGAACACTTACTATTCTAGAGGAAGAAAGGTATGTCTACTTCCCTACAGACTTCTCTGAGATCTTTAATAACACTAAAAAAATTGGGGAAGCAAGCAAAGAAAATTGGGTAATTTGGCTAATAACCTGGTATCTAGTTCTGTGAGCTTTTCACATTTGCTATGGGATCTACTTCCTTGGTTTAATCTGGACACTTTAAGGTCCTGGCTGAGGAGCAGACTATAAATTCTGATCAGAGTTCTTTTCTTAGTATATGTGTCCCAGTGTTCAGGGATGTGATCTTCAGAGTCCTAAGTGCTGTTGTGCCAAATCTGTTCCATCAAATATTCCCAAAAAAATGACAATTGAGCAAAAGGATCAGGAAAACCTGACACAAAGATAAAAGTAGCCACCCCTAAACAACTTGACATGCAATTGTGATGCCTCCAACACTGGTGAAGACCTGGATTGTTCCTGCCCCCGGGCATAAAAGGGTTTGCCCTTCAGCTCAAGTTGAAAAATGACCAAAGAACAGACACTGATAATCCAAACTATCTCCCACCACACATGACTTGAACATTAAGGACCACAACTACCTACTTACTCACTCACTCTTTCTTTCTCATATATGCACACACACACACACACATGCACACTCCTACCTGTCTCATTAACATGATTTTACTATTCTATTGTCCTCATTAATACAACTTCACTATCCAGGAGATTCTTTCCAGGCAAATAACAAGACTTCATTACAGGAACTTCTCCAAAGCCCAGCAACTCGAATGTTGTTGTTGTTAAAAGCCATCAAGTTGGTTCCAACCCATAGCGACCTTGTATAGGGCTTCTAAGGAGTGGCTGGTGAGCTTGAACCACTGACCTTATGGTTCAAACCAATTTTGCAGTCTAACACATTAACCCACACTGGCACACCAGGACTCCAAACGGTGGTGGTAGTTATGTGTTGTGGAGTTGGTTCCAACTCATAGCAACCCTGTACAGAATTTCAGAGGCTGTAAATCTTTATAGGAGCAGGAAGCCTCATCTTTCACCTGAGAAGTAGCTGGTAGTTTTGAACTGCTCACCTTGAGGTAAGCAGCCTAATTAGTAATCAAATAGCTCCAAATGGTTTACCTTGTTGTTTTCCACCAGTTTTTAACTGTTCTATCATGATCCTTACCCAACAAGTGCCTGCATTAAAAGACCCAATTTAAAGTCAAATTTTAATTTCTCTATAAAACCTGATCTTGCCCTGTCTCTATCCAAGACATCAGCACGACTCTGTCAAGAGATGTTCCCTTTTATCATGGTAAGCCATAAATTCAGTAGTCTTGAAAACCTTGTAGAGAAGTTTTACATAGGTTGCCAGGAGTTAGAATCAATTTGACATCACTTGGAACCAGACAAAGATATTTCTATTATATATTTGTGGATTCTAGTTTCATTCAGGAGAACTGAAGGCATAAATTAGTAGACCATGTTGGTGATACTTGGAAAACCAGCACTGAACAATTAAAAAAAGGGATATAAACTTAGGAGTCAGAAAACATGTGTGGATACTGACTTTACTGGCTGTGACACTGAACACCATATTTCTTTGCATTTTGATGATAAGAACAGTTTCCCCACAGGAATAGATAATGAAACATATTGCCTAAAAGTACTTTATAAATTTCCAAGTAGCATCCAGATGTTAATTGCTACTAATAGTAAACAAGATAATTACCAAACTGGATGCCCACCGGTGTAACCCATACCAGTACTAAACTCTGTGACTTCCACATCATCCTGGTGTGGTGCTGTGGGTTAATGTGTTGGACTGCAATGTCGATTTGAACCACAAGGTCAGTGGTTCAAGCTCACCAGTCACTCCTCGGAAACTCTATACAAGGTAGCTGAGTCAGAACAGACTCAATGGGCAGTTAAAACCAACAACAATGACCACATGCAGCCTCCAGGTTACCTGGACCTCTCCACTCCCTACAAAGAATAGCTTGCTCTGGTCAAAACATGACAATAGTATTAAAGATCAAGATCTTTGCAACTAGAAAGCCCTACTGAATTTCTAAAATTTATCTTGTAGAAAGTGAATATAAAAATGAAAATCAGAACCTATATTAAATACACCTTCATTTAAGTCAATGCACATCAATGATTCTTCACAAATGAAGTAGTTGAATAAGTTATAGGCTTCTTATATCATTGCTATACATAATTTAAATAGATTTTGGAAAACACTACTGTATAATTAGTCCTTGTGAATCAGATATCTATGGAAATGACTAAATTTCAATATAAAAACTGACCATGATTTATTCACATAGCTGCCAGTTCACAAGGAGGATCATTTTTCTCCAGGAATGTTGACTTCTTAACATATATACTAAAGACAATTTTGTTGTCTTTTTTTTGGAAGTAGATACTTTTAGACATTGTGTAATAATCTCAAATCTACCCAATTTAAAGATCATTTTAAGATAAGAACTTATTTCTAGTCAACTAAAATTATTATTGTAGAAGTACTTCCAGAAAGAAAAGGTTATTCCACAAAGGAATGGTTAAGTTAAAAAAAAGTCACTGAGAGCCAATGACAAATCTGAACTTTAAGCAACCTGGAGAATGACAGACAACATGTTCTTCCAGAACTATGAACTATTAGAAAAGGAAGTTTAATGAAAACGAAAGTAACAAATTAAGAAGCAATAAATGATATTTAGAACTGAAGAAAAAATTTAAGCCTTGAGTTGCAATATTGAAGGATTCTATGGGAAAACATTGAATGACACAGGAATCATAAAAAAATGATAGAAGAAATATATAGAGTCACTATACCAGAAAGAACTGGTCAATGCTTAATCTTTTCAGGAGTTAGCATATGATCAAAAAACAATGATAATGAAGGAAGAAGTCCAAGGTGCACTGAAGGCACTGGCAAAAAAACAAG
This sequence comes from Chrysochloris asiatica, assembly GCF_000296735.1. Lineage (NCBI taxonomy): Eukaryota > Metazoa > Chordata > Mammalia > Afrosoricida > Chrysochloridae > Chrysochloris > Chrysochloris asiatica. The sequence goes on from NW_006408829.1 coordinate 3,071,651, forward strand.
GCTCTAGGAATTTATGGAATACAAATTGAAATCTTTAAGCAAACAGTTATAGAATTTGAAGTGCTCAGATGTATGCCAAGCAATTCGGAAGACCACTACCTGGCCAAATGATTGAAAGAGATCCATATTTATACTTACACCAAAGAAAAGTGAGCCAACAAAATACAGAAGTTATTGAATAATACCATTAATATCACACACAAATAAAACTGTGCTGAAGATAATTCAAAATGGTTACAGCAGTACATCAGTAGGGTTCTGCCAGAAACTCAAACCAGATTCATAAGAGGACTTGGGAATTTGGAATATATATTAGAAAGATTTTGACTGAAAGCAGAGAATACAAGAAATATATTTACCTGTGTCTCAATGATATACAAAAGCATTACATTATGTGTATCTTAACAAATTATGGATAACATTACAAAGAATGGGAGTTCTAGGATACTTAATTATAGTCCTGTGGAACATGTCCGCAGACCAAGTGGCAGTCTTTTGAAGAAAACAAGGGTATACTGTGTGGTTTAAAATCAGAGAAGGTGATAGTCATGACTGTATCGTTTTACAATACTTAGTCTGTATGCTGAGTAATAATGCAAGTAGCTGAACAATATCAAGAAGAACAAGGTATCAAGATTAGAGGAGGGGTCATTAACAACTTGTGATATGCAGATGACACTAATTGCTTGCTGAAAGCAAAGGTGGCAAGAAGCACTTATTGATGCAGATCAAACACTATAGCCTTCAATATGGATTGTACATGGATGTGAAGGAAACAAAAGTCCTCAGAACTGGGACAATAAGCAGCACCACAATAAAGGGAGAAAGCACTGAAGTTTCCAAGGATTTAATTTTACTTGAACCACAATCAATGTTCATAAAAACAGCAGTCAGAAACTGAAACCATGTATTGTACTGGGCTACAAAAGACCTCTTTAAAGTGTTAAAAAGCACAGATGTAATTTTGAGGAGTAAGGTGTGCCTGACTTAAACCATGGTATTTTGAATTGCCTCATATGGATGTAAAAGCTGGGCAATGAAAAAGGAAGGAGACGAAAAACTGACCCACTTGAATTATTGTGTTTATGAAGAATATTGAATATACTATGGACATCCAGAAGAACAAACAAATCTGTTTTGAAAGAAGTACAGTCAGAATGTTCCTTTAAGGAACAGTAAAGCAAAGATGGCAAGAATTCTTCTCACAAACTTTGAGCATATCATCAAGAGTCCCTGGAGAAGGAGATGGGCTTTGTAAAGTAGAGGGTCAGCATAAAAAGAGGAAGACCCCCCAATGAGAGGGACTCACACAGTGACTATAACAGTGAATTCAAATGTAGGAAAGTTTGTGAGGATGGTGCAGGACTTGACAGGTTTTTGTTCTGCTGTAAGTAGGTATGTAGTCAGAACCTATTTGACAGAAATTAACAACAACAAAAATGGTAAATGGTATTTGAGGTAATTAAGACATCTCTCTCTTTTTCTGCATAGAATTTCTAAAAAATTTCAGGTTGATGGACTCAACCACTAATCAAAAGGTTGGTGATTGAACCAGCCAGGCCCCTCAGAAGAAAATGCTAGCAATCTGCTTCCAAAATGATGTAGTCCTAAAAAATCTTATGGAACATTTCTTCTCTGCATACATGGATCACTTGAATTGGAATTGATTTGAAGGGAACTGGAACTGGAAAAAGAGGTATTTATTACATTTTTTGTAAATTCCCAGAAAAAGACATTCTGTTATATTCTATTCTAGAATCACTCAAGAGAATTAAAGGCTCTTAAAATTTGGTAGCATGTATTGTTGTTGTTCTGGTTGGAGTTCTGGTAGCATACTGGTTATGAATCGGTCTGTGAACCGCAAGGTCAGCAGTTCGAAACTACCAGCTACTCCACAGGAGAAAGATGAGGCTTTCTGCTCCTGTAAAGATTTACAGCCTTGGAAACCCTGTTCAGGGTCACTATGGGTCAGAACTGACTCGACGGAACAACAACAATTGTTGTGTTCAGCACCATTGAGTCCATTCCAACTCATAGCGACTCTGTATAGCGTTTCCAATGGGTGGCCTCCTAAAAAGGCTACAGCACTCAGTATTCCCAAGCAGTCTCCCATCTAAGTACTAATCAGGCCTGACCCTGCTTAGTTTCCAAGATCAGATGAGACTGGATACATTCTGGTTGGAATGATCATAGATGGAAGTATGAGTTGTGAAGAGCTGCCGAGTCGATTCCGACCCATAATGACCCTGTACAGGGTTTCTGAGGCTGTAAATCTTTACAGGAGCAGAAAGCCTCATCATTTTCCCAAGGAACAGCTGGTAGTTTTGAAGTGCTGACCTTAAGGCTCGCAGCCCAATTCATAACCATTACGCTACCAGAGCTCCTTAGATGGAAGTATGTGTAGTAGTTAGGAATACTGGTATTGGAATTGGAAGGCCTGGATTTGTCCCTGAGCCCTACCAATTACTAACTCTTAAAATCTGAAGATCAGAGCTACAAAACAAGAAAGGGAAATTAAAGGCATCCAAATTGGCAAAGAAGAAGTAAAACTCTTTGCATTTGTAGATATGACTCTATATCAGAATATCTCAAAGACTCAACATGAAAGTTGTTGGAATCCATTGAAAGATTTAGTAAAGTGACAGGGTACAAGATCAAAATTAAAAAATCAGTTGGATTCCTTTATACTATTAGATTTCTGAAAAGGAAATTAGGAAAACAATACAATTGACATTCAAAAGATGAAATTTTTGTTAAATGCCATTGAGTTGGTTCCAACCCATAGTAATCCTATATAGGGTTTCTGAGGAATGGCTGGTGAGTTTGAACTGCTGACCTTGTGATTCAAACTGACCTTGTAGTCCAGTGCTTAATTGAAGATGAAATGCTTAGTAATAAATCTAGCCAGAGAAACAAAAGAAATTTAAACAGAAAAAAAATGAAAACTATAAAACACTGCTATAAGAAACCAAAAGAGACCTACAAAAATGGAAGAATAAACTATGTTCATAGATAGGAATACTTAACATTATGAAAATTTCAACATTACCCAAAGTAATCCATAAATATAATGCAATCCCAATCCAGTTTTCAACATTCTTTAAAGACATGAAAAAACTAATCACCAACTTCATATGTCAAGGAAAGAGACCCCAGATAAGCAAGGCATTATTAAAAATGAAGAACAAAATAGGAGGCCTCTCACTTTCCTATCTCAAAGCCACAATAATCAAAACAGCCTGGAACTAGTATAATGAAAGACACATAGATCAGTGGAACAGAATTGAGAACACAGAAGTAAATCCACCCAACTGTGCACAGTAAGTAGTTCATTGACAAAGGACCAAACCACATTAAATAGGGAAGAGATAGTCTTCAACAAATGATCCTGACAAAACTGGAAATCCATTTGCAGACTGTAACAAGACCCACATTTCACAACATACCAAAAAATGAACTAAAGACCTAAATGTGAAAACTAGAACTATAAAGATCATCAACGAAAAAATAGGAACAAACTTAGGGGCTCTGATCCATGGCATAGATACATCAAACAAAACTGAAAACACACAAACAGCATAAGACAAAATAGATGACTGGGACCTCGTAATCTTTAGATATTTATGTACATCAGAAGATTTCACCAAAAGAGTAAAGAGGACCCACAGAATGGAAAATGTTTGGCAATGACACATCAGACAAGGTGCTAATGTCTAAAATTTTTAGATCTCTTCAACATCTCAATAAGAAGAAGCCAAATAACCTAATTTAAAAATGGACAGAGGACATTAACAGACATTTCACCAAAGAATATATTCAGACAGCCAACAACCATATGAAGAAATGCTCGTGGTCATTAGCCATTACAGAGATGCAAATCAAAACAATGAGATATCAGCTTACCCCAGCATTAATAGCAAAGTCAAAGAAAACAAAAACAACAAATGTTGGTAAAGGCGTGGAGAGCCTGGGACCCTCCAAACTGCTGGTAGGTTGGAAACAGAAATAACCAAATGATCCAGCAAACCTTTCTACTTGGTGTATATCCTTGATATATATCCTCAAGAAATAAGAGCTGTGATAAGACTGTATACACATATAAAGACTCCAGGTGTGATGCTGTGGGTTAATACACTGGACTTCAAAGCCATTTTGAACCATTAGGTTAGGAGTTCAAGCTAACCAGCTGCTCCTCAAAACCCTATACAGGGTCACTATGGGTTGGAACAGACTTGATGACACTTAACAACACGCACAATTATTGCAGCATATTCACAATAGCAAAAAGATGGAGACAACCTAAATGCTGATCAGCAGAGGACTAGCTGAGCAAACCTTGATACATACACAAAATGGAGTCTTACACAACATTGAAGAGCAATGTTGAATCTGTAAAACACTGCATAACAGAGGAACCTACCTGGAGGACATTTTTGTTGCTATTAAGTGCTGTCAAGTCAGCTCTAACTCACAGCAATCCTATATAGGGTTTCCGAAGAGCAGCTGGTGGGTTTGAACTGCTAACCTTGTGGTTCACAGTCTATTGCTGAGCCTACAGCGCCACACCAGGACATTATGTTGAGTGAAATTCATGTGTGACAGAGGGACATATATTGTATGAGACTACTACTGTAAAAAATCAAGAAAAGGTTTTCATTCCATATTAAACATTCTATGATGGTTACCAGGTTGAAAGGGAAGAAGGTATTATTCATTGCATAAAATGTAGACACGTATTAACTTGGCTGATGGGGAAGACAGCTAAAAAGAAAAGGAAGAGACAAAAAGAAAGGAAATTGCTTTAAATTTTACATGTAATGGAAGGGAAACAATGTATATTTATTTTCTTATTAGGACAAATCATTGAGAAATTTCACATAAATTATTCAATAGTGAGTAATTATTGGCATGATTAATTGCAACTGTCACAACTGTAAAGGTAGTTTTGTAACAAAAAGGTGGTGGTTATGTGCCGTGGAGTCACTTCTGACTCATAGCAACCCTATACAGGGTTTCTCTGAGGCTGTAAATCTTTACAGGAGCAGAAAGCCTCATACTTCTCCTGTGGAACAGCTGGTAGTTTCAAATTGCTTACCTTGAGGTTAGCAGCCCGATTCATAACCACTACACTAACAAAAAGCGGGGGAGTAGTTAATTTTACAGTCCAGGGACTGAGGAGACCCTAGGACCATCAAGGGAGAAGAGCATAAGCGGAATGCTGGACCTTATCCAGAGAAACAGAGACACCAGAGATGGAGGCAGAGATGGGCACATGGAGAGAGGGAGCCGCTAAGGACTCTATACTCAAAAAAGAGAAAAATTGAGTGCTGGTGGCCAGGAGTCAGGCTTACAGAATGTGCCCTTTGGTTGTTTAAAGTATTATATATTCCTGAGTGTTTCTGTGTACATACACTCCCTGCAAAAAAAAAAACCCACAAAAAAATAAAACAGAGGGAATAGAAGCAAATACTGTTGAATGATGATGCATGGAGGATTTGATTTGTCATCATTGCAGAGAAATGATGAGTGTAAACCCACTGTTGTCCTATGTAAATGATCTCTCAAGTCAAAACTTAAAAATAAAAATATTGAACACAAGGCAAAAAAACAAAACAAAAGAAATGAGGGAAAAAAGGGAGGAAACAATGGAAAGAAGGAGAGACTGGGGAAAAAAGGTTTGGAAATGGACAGTGATGATGGTTGTGTAACATGGGGATTGTGGTGGGTATGTCTGGATTATATGTGTAGAAAAGGTTAAGATGGCAAATATTTTGTTGTATATATATTGATACAATAAAAAATATATATCTGGAGAGTTAGCTACTGGCTGTCTTCCAGTTGTTACTCCATATTCACCTTCCATCCAGCTGTGGTCTATATTACATAGGGTCGACATTAGTTCTAAATTCTGCAACACAGGGGGTTGTTAGTTGAAATCATCTCAGTGGAAACTGTCTTGGTTTTTGTTTTTTAACCAAATCAGGTAGTGTGGATTCTTTCTTCAAAACACTGCAAAATAATAATATTCTGCATAGTATCCATATTTTTCCTTCAGTCCTTAAAAAGTGAGATTTTATTGTGATTTAGAAAGTTCTCTTATCATCATCCTCATATCTCAATAGCACCTTAATGTTCATGCTTTATCTACTACTGCTTTAGCAGTGAATAAGCTAGTCTTCTTAGTTTAAGTACAAGATATCAGCAGAATGCAGCATGAAATAAAAAACAAGGTTCAGCATTAAATAATCAATCTCTTAAAGGGGCTTTGGGGAAAGGGAACAGAGAAAAACAGATTTTAGCAATGCCTAAGCATGTTTCCTGAGGGACAGGCATCCACCCATTTGAAAGGTTTTATTGGCAGTATGAAAGTTCCGTCCATGAAAAATAATGATCATTAGCTTTTCCATGACAACTGTGGTTTCCTTACGCTATTCATCATGCTCCTGGGGTCTACAGCTTTTTCACAATTACAATCCCTTGGTGTAAAACATTAGTGGGTATTGATGCCATTTTAATTGTTTCTCACATAAAGTCCATTGCTACTTGTCACAAAGTCCACATACTCTAAAAATCATTATTGAACGTTGGGGAGTTCTGTATGTATGAAGCAATTCTGAACTTGCCCTGCAATTTTAACCAAGGTTGTACAAGCAACTGCCTTGGCAATTTGGTTTGATTAACAAGGTCAATTTGAGTGAAATTCCAGGTTAAATAGAATTTTTAAAGTGGCAGATCTGTACTAAAATGCCTGGGAGGGTGAGGGGAAGAAATAAGACAATATATCACAGAACATATATTCATAAGAATAATCAAATAGCTTGTATTTGAATAAATAATTGTCTTTGTTAACTAGAGATACTCAGTTTCTTAGGTCAAAGAAATATCTGACGTCCTAGGAACATAATAGTAAGCTTCTGATTCAGTTATCCTCAACATTTTTCTGAATGTTCTTTGTAGAACATATGCAACTTTTAACATGTTGTTAAGTGCCGTCGAGTCCCATAACTTATCATAATGCCTATACACAAGTGTTGTAGTTGTTGTTAAGTGCTGTCACATTGGTTCCAACTCATAGTGACCCTGCATAGTGTTTCCAAGAAGCAGCGAGTAGATATGTATAAATAAATGCATGTATTAATTTGTTTAGTCATCTACACACATATATGTACATATATGTATACACACACACAATGTATTTCAGCAATTCTAAAATGTATATTTCCTTCACATTTTAACAACTTAGAAATTGGTTGTTCAGTGCCATTAAATCAATGCCTACTCATAGCAACCCTACATATGGTTTCTGAGGCTGTAAATCTTTGCAGGAATAGAAAGCATCATCTTTCTCCCAAGGAGTGACTGGTGAGCTTGAACTGCTGACCTTGAAATTTGCAGTCCAATGCTTATTCTACAGAGCCACTGCACTCCCTTCAATATCGTTATATTATTTTACATTACGACAACGTAATGCTATTACAAAATAACATTGCTACAACATAATAATAGCATTAATATAACAAAGAGTTGTCTTTTATTTTAGCAGTACATATATTAAAGGTAAACCTTAAAATCAATCTGTGTGTTTCTGTGTGCCTGTCTGATTCCTATTGTCTTTGCTTTGTTAGTTTTGTGGGGTTGTTTTGTTTTAACATTTTTATCTCATATACTTCCTGTGGGTAGGTTTAATCTTAAAAGAACAGATTTGTAAATCTGGCAAATAAACACTAGTTACTGAGAGAATATGCATAAAGACAAAGATGAAACATGTTGTCTACACTGGCCATAAAGAAATTAAACCATGAATATTTTTAGCTGTTTACAGTGTAACCAAACTTCAGAAACAAAGTTCCAAACAGAAACACAACCAATGAGCAGCACAATTTCCACAGCAGAAAATAATGATCCATGAAACTAACCGAAGGTTATCAGGCTCAAACTTCATGGACACATTATCATACTTACAAATGATTAAAATGACTTTTTGATGCATGAGTGCACGGAACTAAATTTTATATAACATTAAGATACACAGCCAGTGCATCGTTTCAAATACATGCTATTAAAACCACAAGTGCTAAAACTAATTTCATCTTCTCAATGCTTAGCCACCGATTGATTCGGTCTCTCCCAATCGGTCTCATTAATCTTGCTTTCCATTTCCTAGACGTTAAGCTCTTACTATATGTCATTTCTCTGCTTTTCCTTTCTCTCTTCTCTTCTTTATTAAGGTCACGTTTGAACTGTATTCAAGCTGCAATTATAGTTTTCAGTGTCATGTCTTCTCATCATGATTTCTTTGATTTTTAGGGAATCTTACATCTGGGAAAGAAAACATCATCCACAAAAACATTCAATAGAATTTTGCTAGAGACTAATAACACAAAGACAAAAGAGACAGAATTTATCCCTGCTTATGAAAATGGGGTCTGCAGCGCAGCAGGATGAACTGCAGCACCACCTGAAACCTTGTTAGGACGCAGCATCTCACCCTTACTGAATCACTATCTAGATTTTAACAAGGTCTCTAGGTGATTCATGGGCAAGTTGCAGTTTGAGAAGGACTTGTCTTGTCTACGTGCACGAGGATTTCATTAATAAATGACTACAATACTGCTGCAATAAAAGCAGCACAGGATAAAGGGGAGACTCGTATAGAAAACAGGAAACAACCCTCCTGAACATACCAGCCAAGACTTCATAGAAGAGGCAACACTTTAAGTTTAAAAGATAAATAAATGAGAGTTCCCCATGCATGGGTTCTGTAACCGAACTGCCTGGATTTAAATCAACAACAGTCACTAGTTGTGTGACCTTGAATGATCAATTTCATTTTTTGATTCTTCAATTTCTCCATCTATAAAATAGGGAAAATAATAATAGTTACCTTAGAGTTGCTGTAATAATTATATATACAACTACAGATATGTAATCATTGCAACCACTCTATAAGGTAACTATTATTATTTTCCCTGTTATGTAGATAGATAGATAGATAGATAGATAGATAGATAGATAGATAGATAGAGTAAGTGAGTGAGTCTTGGTTCACTCAATCATAAGGTCAGTTTGAACTGCAAGATCAGCAGTTAAACTCACCAGCTGTTCTTCTGAAACCCTATACAGGGTCGCTATGAGTTGAAACCAACTCGACAGTACTTAACAACAAATATATATATACATATATGTATGTGTGTATATATATATACACACATACATAGTTTAAACAATGCCTGGAACATTTTTGTTGTTGTTAAGTGCTGTCAAGTCGCTTCTGACCCATAGTGACCCTGTAAAGGGTTTCCGAGGAGCAGCTGGCAAGCTTGAACTGCCAACCTTGCAATTCAAACAGCTTTGCAGTCTGACGCATTAACCCACAAAGCAAACAGTAAAGTATAAACCATTATTATTGTCATCATAATCATTACTATAATCATCATCATATTTTTAAATCTATGAGGTAGGTAGTCTTTGTGGTCTGTTTTATTTTATTATTAAGTTTTCCTCTATCCCATTAAAAATGTAAAAGCATTTTAGATTTTACAAACATGAAGAACAAAACATAAATACAGAGGTCCTTAAGCTAAACCACAACAAGGTCCATGAATAATTATTTTAAAATAACATTTCTAATGTGCTTACTGTTGTTCTTGTTAAGTGCTGATCAAGTCAGTTCTGACTCTTAGAGACTCTCTATAGGGTTTCCAAGGAGCAGATGCTGGGTTTGAACAGCCAACTTTGCAGTTAGCAGTCCAGTGCTTATCCTACAGTGCCATACCAGCACTCCATGTGCTTACCAAGCCAGGAAGTATCCTAATCACTTAGCTGTATTAATTCATTTAACCCTTGTAGCAATCTTCTAATGTGGTTCTTGTCAATACCGTTATTTTACAGCTGAGGTGACAGAGACACAGAAAGGGAAAGCATGTTGCCCTAGTTCACAAGAGAGAGTAAGCAACAGACATATGATTCACACTTTGACATTCTAACTTCATAGCCTACACATCTAACACTATACCACACTGTTACTCACTGGGCTAAAACTTTGGAGAAGAATTTGGAAAGACTACAAATTTAGAGAGTGTGAGTTTTTCAATCATAAACTTACATCCTCCTATGAATGTTAAAAGCATGGGAAATGTACACTGCATTCCTTTTCCTACTGGTGCAGATGGACAAAGGATTTTGACGTTTCAATGAATATAGAGTTGCTAGATCAGAAGTCTACCCAAGGGACTCTATTTCCTATTATAATTAGTGTATACTAGCTGTAACAGATAGCCCAATAGGTATATAAAAACTCAAATACAATAGACCTCAATTTCTTGCTCAGGTAAGGTGAATGTTTCTAGTCAACTGATGGTTCCAGCCTGTGTATAAAGAGGCAAGAAAGAACATGAAAGAGGCATCCTTTCCAGAATGTGACATACCTTTCCATTTGCATTTTATTAGAGAGAAGCAGTTACAGGAACTAGATGCAAGAAGGCCTGGGGAATGAGTTCCTGTTGGGTAGTTACATAAAAGAGCTAACTGTACCATAGAAGGGGGACCAAGAATTTTGGGGTTCAGTTAGCCTGCCCCACTACATTCTTCCCATGAAGACTGTTGCATGTCTATCATTCTGATGATCTATGTCCATAAGAGATACTACCCGGGGAAAGCTGATGAGAAAAAGTATGCCATTTCCACAACTCATCCTTATCACTGCTGATTGGAAGTGTAATGTTGTTTGAGAGTAACATGCATATACAGACACACAGATGGAGCTTGTACTTCTAAACTTGATTGGAAAGCCCAGATCAAGTCTCTTTCTTGCAGCCCCTATAATCAACTAGTATGAAATGTACTCATCCACACAGTTAATATTTACTTAATAACTGCTGATTTAAAACATCACTAGCAACAGCACACCAATATAGTATCAGTCATTTTTAGATGGGAGAAAAAAAGGCAAAATGATTAAAGTGATTAAGATACACTAAACTGAATAGTATGAATTTCAGTTCTTTAAAACCAACATTTCTATGAATTGAACTCCTACTGACTTTCATAATAGCAGACAAGGGAGTTGAATGCATTCAATGACAGTATATTTGCATGTAGGCATTACCTAAATAATAATGCGTATGGTTACTATTGCTAAGTTTTTGACCAGCACAGCAAAAGCATAAGTTCAAAAGTCTTTGACCTAAGAGAACCTATTTTACTGAAATAGAAAATAGAAAAATTCAATTTCAAACATATCTTTTGTCCCTTCTAGAGTCCTAGTGTAGGGTCCTGCTGTGGTGCTGTAGGATAAGCACTGGACTGCAAACAAAAGGTTGGCAGTAATTGTATCTGCTACTCCTTGACTCCTATACAGGGTCATAATGAGTTAGAACCTACTTGATGACAGTTAACAACAAAAACAGAGTCATAATGTGGTGCTGTGGAGTCCTGGTGTCGTGCTGGGGGTTAATGTGCTAGACTGCAAAGCCATTCAAGCTCTCCAGCTGCTCCTTGGAAATCCTATACAGGGTCACTATGGGTCGGAACCGACTCAACGGCACTTAACAACAACAGCAGTGTGGTGCTGTATGAAAAGCACTGGATTGCTAACTACAAGGTCAGTGGTTAAAACCTACCAGCCACTCCTCAGAAATCCTATACAGGGTCACTATGAGTTGGAAACAACTCAAGAGCACTTAACAACTTAAAAAACAGAGACAGACAGAAGTCCTTGTGTGGCACAAATGGTTAAGCACCTCATTATTAGCCAAAATTTGATGGTCTGAACTCACCCAGAGGTGCCTCAGAAGACAAGTTTACAGCTCTGTTTCTGAATGGTTACAGCCTTTCAAGCCCTGCGCAGCAGTTGTACTGCTCGTATGTGGAATCTCCATGAGTCAAAATCGACTGATGACGAGTAACAACTACAATGACAAGGCCGCTCACTTCCAGCCTCAACAACATAATCAGGTGGACCTGATAAAACGTAGCAAATACTTTTCTGGTCTATTGCTGTGTGTCATCAAGTTGATTTCAACTCATAGCAACACATAGGTTACAGAGTAGAACTGCTCCATAGGATTTTCTTGACTGTATTCATTGCAGAAGCTGATCCCGAGGTCTTTCTCTCAAAGAGAGACCTTTTGTTTAGCAGCCAAGCTCTTAGCCATTTTGTCACCATGATGGACTAATACATTCTTTTGCAAAGTTAGAGTGAAAAGTGTTGTCAAAAGGGAGGAGAAAGGCTGGTTCCTTTCAAAGGCCAAAATCTTCCCCTTATGCCTTGTGCAAACCAGAAATGAATGTTACTTAGTACTTTCTGTTTTGCCACTATATCTGATGAAAAAAGAATTAAAAGGAAGTCTAAAAAATAAAAGAAGAAAAACACAAAAATACTTTTTTTTCTTCAAGCAAGCAAAGATTTTGCTTAAAATGAAGAAATGTTATATCCAATAAGGGAAGATAGAATTCAAATTTCCAGTAGATTTCCAGGATATTTTATCCTTTGAAAAAAAGCTCCAAGTAATGTTTGATTTCATTCCCTAGAAAACTGCTTCTTTGAAAAATTATTCAGATAAATTATGAACACAATTTTCTGAAAATGCTACTGCTGGTGACCTGCATAATTGCTAGGTTATACTGTACTATTGTAGGATCAGCACTTGCCTGTTAACCACAGCATTTGACTGCTAACCCACTAATCGCTCCTTGGAAACCCTAAACAGGGTCACTATGGGTCAGAACCAACTCGATGGCACTTAACAACTACAACTGTGAAGAATCATATCAGCCCTGAACCCAAGGGCAAATAAGGTATTACCAGGATGATACCTTGCTTGAATTTATACTCTGAACTCGGGGGTATTACAGGAAATTGGTACCTAGATCAGGCAAGTGGTTCTAGATAGGTGAATTTCTAGCCAGTCCAGAAAAATATTCTTCTTTTTTCATAAAACTACTAGAACTTTTATCTCTCTTAAAACACAGTTTAATCAACTTCTACAGAAAAATCTTCCCTGGCTACCTCTCCCCAGCTTACTTATGTCATCCTCCACTTGAATCAGCATTGTGAGGCTGAACATTACTTTGTATCTCATTTATAACATTATGAGGAAGTTGTTTAGATGGCCTTGGAGGTTTAGCATTCAACAAATCCAGAAAATGGCCAGGGAATCAAGTCATAGGTGATTATTTTTTAACGGAAGAAGTTGTAATTGAAGAAATCTAAAGGAGAAAAAAAGATTCCACGTTATATAATTAAGACGATACATTTTAAGAATAATTATTTATAAAAGTGTGGTACTGTGGGTTAATACACTTGACTGCAAAGTCAGTTTAGCTGTAATAACAGTGGTTGAAGATCACCAGCCATTCCTAGGAAAACCTATACAGGGTTGCTATGGGTTGGAAATGACTTGACAGCACTTAACAAAAGCAACAACATACTATAAGAGGCAAGTAAATGCATTTAAAAAGTCATTAAATTTCATTCTGATGCCTAGCCCCTGTTCTGGGACATCACCAAAGCTTATACTTGACTCAATATGGAAGCACTTTACCACCATGACACACAGCCTTCCTTTCTGGGTGTTGGCAGTCACCAAACTCTCCATTTCAACCTTTATTACTGTCTATCCTAACATTTCAGTGCATCTTCTTATTTCAGCTCTTAGAACCATGATCTGTCAGCTGTCTGTCAGTTTTGTTGTACTATAGTGACTTGTGTGTCACTCTGATGTTAAAAGTTATGCTGAAATATCTCAAATACCAGAAGGGTCATCCATGGTGGGCAGGTTTCAGCACAGCTTCCAGTCCACAGTAGACTAGAATGAAAGGCTGATGATCTACTTTGGAAATTAGGCAATGAAAACCTGTGGATCATAAGAGAACATTGACCAATTCACATTATCAGGAATTAGCAATTGCTGTGTGGTGCTACAGGTTAATGCACTAGACTGTACGACCAGTTTGAAATGCAAGGTCAGCAGTTCAAGATCACCAGCTACTCTTCAGAAACCCCATACAGTGTCGCTATGAGTTGCAACTGACTCAACGGCACTTAACAACAACAACAACAAGGTGAGCCTTAATGTGGTGCTATAGGTTAATGTGCTAGACTGCAAAGTTGATTTGAATGGCAAAGTTGGAGGTTCAAGGTTACCAGTCACTCCTTGGGTCAGAACCTACTGAACAGTACTTAACAACAACAAGATGAGCCCGAGTATGACACCATCAGATAAAGCACTGAACCACAAGGTTGGTTTAAATCACAAAGTCGGAAGTTCAAACTCATGAGCCACCTCTTGAGAACCCTATACAAGGTCACTGTGAGTCAGAACAGACTTGACGGCACTTCACAACAACAACAGATGAGAATATCATGTTTAGTGAAGTTGAAATTCAATGAGGATGAGGGAAACGCTTCATGAGATGGAGTGGCACAACATTCACAACTGACTTGAACAGTGTGATGATAGTACATGATGATCCAGCCATGTTTTACTCTGTTATATATGAGGTCACCAGGAATCAGCGTAAACTCAGCTATGCATTTATCTATCATCTATCTACCCCCACCATAGGCACAACAGTCACCATAAAGACTGGACTAGGATTTTTCTGGCTACATCGATTTCTAGTCTAGCCCCCTCACTCTCCTTGTTATTGCTATTAGATGCCCTTAAGTTGGTTCGGACTCATTGCAACTCTATATACAACATGTCTGGTTCTGTGCCATTCTCACAATTGTTGTGTTTGTACCCATTGTTGCAACAACTATGTCAGTCAGTATCATTGGAGGTCTCCCCTTTTTTAGCTGACCCTTTACTTTACCAAGCATGACTCTTCCCTTCTAGCAACACATCCAAAGTACAAGAGATGAAGTCTTGCCATCTCACTTATAAAGAGCATTCTGGCTGTACCACTGCCAAGACAGCTTTGTTCCTTCTGGTGATCCATGGTACTTCAGTATTCTTCACCAACACTGTAAAATTCAGCATCAGTTCTTCTCCTGTCTTTCTTATCCATTTCCCAGCTTTTGCATGCATATGAGGCTATTAAAAATACCATGACTCAGGTCAAGCACACCTTAAATCTTTACTTTTGAACATTTTAAAGAGGTCTCTTGAGGTCAAGTTTCCCAACACAATACCTTGTTTAACATTTTGACTCCTGCTTTCCTGAATTCTGACTGTGGATCCAAGTAAAATGAGATCTTTGACAATGTCGATCTTTTCTCCGTGTATTATAAAATTTATTGGTCCAATTGTGAGGTTTTCACTTTCTCTGCATTTAGGTATAATCCATACTGAAGGTTGCAGTCTTTACTCTTCATCAGTAAGTGCTTTGAGTCCTCTATTCTTTCAACAAGCAAAGCTGTGTCATCTACAATATTCAAGCTTGTTAATAAGTCTTCCTCCAATCCTGATGCCATATTATTCTTCATATGTATAGTCCAGTTTCTAGTTGCTCAGCATAAAGATTGAATAAGTATGGCAAAGGATGCAACCCTGATGCACACTTTTCCTGATTTTAAACCACTCAGTATTCCCTTATTCTATTTTAACAACTGCCTCTTGATCTACTTACAGGTTCCTCACAAGCACAACTGAATTTTCTGGAATTTCCACTCTTCACAATGTTACCCAGAGTTTGGTATGATCCACACAGTCAAAAAAGTAAATATCTCTCTGTTATTCTCTGCTTTTCAGCCAAAATCCCTTTGATGTCAGCAATGATATCCCTCGTTCCACATCCTCTTCTGAATCCAGTTAGAATTTCAGGCAATTCTCTGTTAATGTACTGCTGCAACCATTTCTGAATTATCTTCACTAAAATGTTACTTATGTTTTATTAATGACATTGTTTGCTAACTTCAGCATTCTTCAAAGTCATCTATCTTTGGAATGAGTCCAAATACGGATCTCTTCCAGTCAGTTGGCCAGGTAGCTGTCTCCAAGTTTCTTGGCATAGACTAGTGAGTGCATCCAGTGTTACATTAGTTTGTTGAAACATTTCAAATGGTACTCTGTCAATTCCTGGGGGCTTGTTTTTTATCAATGCTTTCAGTGCAGCTTGAACTTCATCTTTCAATACAATCAGTTCTTTTTTTTTTTTTCCAGCTTTTTATTGTGAATTGAGTGAAGACAAATAGACAAGACCATCCATACCTTTTGTTTCATCTCAATGACTACACACCCCTTCCTGTAACAACAATTATTCTGTGGCTTCCCGTTTACATCATATTTTTCACAAATTAGAAAAGCAAAAGTATTTGATATACACATACACAACAAACAATATATATTCATTTAAATGTCCAAAGGGTACCTTTTGCAAGGCAGCCTCCTGCCCACAGGCACACAGCCTTTCTTAGCCCATTGTCCCAGAGTTTTTAGCTGGGTTATCGCTCTATGCCATCCCTTTGCCTCAATCTCTGCTTTCATCACTTTTCTGGATAGGATCTCCTGCTCCACTCACACTCTTCCTTCTTGATGGTCCTGGGATCCTCTGTTTTGAAATGAAACATTAACTACTCCCCCTTTTAGTTACACATCTTCTATAATTACAGTTGTGACAATCACAATTAATTCTGATAACAATTACTCATAAGTGAGTCATAAAATCCTATCACCATCATTCCCCTGCCCCTTAATCTGGAAAAGAGGAGAATTATTCAGTGGGGATTACACCTTGCCCCCCTCATTCTGAAACTAAGCACATTCATGAAAACTTGTAAGCCAGTATAGCCTTTATAGCCATCCCACCCTTTTTTTATATCCAATGTCTACACTGCCTGTCTCTATCAACCCACAGCAGAGTGCTGTGGGTTAATGCTGGACTGCAATGTCATTTGAACCACAAGGTCGGTTCCATCAAGGAGGTTGTACTTCTCAGAAACACTATACAGGGTAGTTATGAGTAGTAACTGACTCGATAGCAATTAACAACAACAACAAATCAACCCAGTGCACTGAGAAAACAAGCTTAGTCCTTGATACAAAGAACCCTTCTATTTCAGCTGGAATTTTGAGCAACTATATTCATAAGGAGCTCTGGTAGTGTAGTGGTTAAGAATTGGGCTGCTAAACCCAAGGTCAGCAGTTCGAAACTACCAGCTGTTCCATGGGAGAAATATGAGGCTTTCTGCTCCTGTAAAGATTTACAGCCTCGGGCTTCCGGAAAAAGATGGCGGGCGGATTGGGTGGAAGTGTAGTGATGAGCTCTGCCGAGAACAACACAGAC